>NC_134691.1:109093711-109414961 GCF_050947455.1 Rhinoderma darwinii
TCGGATCTGTTAGGTTTGCTGTATTACATCTCCTAAGTGCAGGTTAAATAATGATGCCCTATATTTTGTCCAGGCAGTTTACTTCATCAATGACAAGAATCCTCAGGCCACATGCCAACACAGGCATCTACCTCTATTGTAAAACCAACTTTACTCCTTACTGTTAGTGAATATTATGCAAAGTTCTAACTTAAAAAGCAAGCAACAAACACAGTTGTGAAGATAAAAGAGAAGTATCCGATCCTGAAATTGTACACATCCCACAATTCAGAACTGTATACAGTATAACAAGTGTAAAAATAGGTACTGATGAAAAGTATTTACATATTATATATTTACATATTGGCAAATGTAACACAATCCCCTAATTACTGATTTCTGAGACTATTTAATGTTTTGAGCAGACCCCATATGACAAAATATTCCAGCCCATGTCCAAACCTTTATAGTCACATTCTATAGAAAGCAAATAAAGTATGTGTCAACTCTCATCTTCTCGTCATACTGACGCGTACACTAAAGCTGTGGATGATTCATTGATGATTCAATGTGAAAAAAAAAATGATCAAACCATATCTGATTTTGTCACTGAATGGCCTATTTGTGGCAACATATTTATACAAGTAACTAGAGCTGATGCAGTTGGAATGCCATTCCATCTCAGTAAAAATATAATATATTCCCCTTACTAAACAGTGTTAGGGCACATTCACACGTGGCGGAATTGCTGTGGAATTCTGCTGCGGACAGTCCACAGTGGAATTCTCCAGCAGCCGTTTTTTACATTTGTTTCAATACATTTTAAGGCAAGTTAGTTCAGACATTGTGGAAAACTCTGCTGCGGACCATAGGCTGCGGTGCAGAAATTTCCCTCCGCAGCATGCACTGTCTGTTGCGGAGAAGAAGCGGAATTTCACTGCGGATTTCAGCCTTTGCAATGCAAAAACTGAAATCTGTGGCAAGTCCGCTGTGTTTTCTGCAACGTCTGAATTACCTGTCAAATATGCAAATGTTGGTGCAGATTCGTTGCGTAATTGCCCCAAATCTGCACCAACATTTGCAGCGGAAAAACTCTGCCACGTGTGAACATGCCCTTACTGTCCCATGGAAATCTCTAATTCCCAATCATTCATTAAACAGCTACAGATGTGTGTGTATATATATATATATATATATAAGATATGGTGCACTCGGACATTGTATGTCTAACGTGTTTTGGGTCTTTTTCCATCCCTCTGCATGTCTTCTGAGAATGCCCATTTTCTCCCCGCATGCCTGCTGAGTGAGAAATTATTGTTCAGCATCATGTTGTTTCACTAAAACACTGAGAAAGAGAAAATGCCGCTATTTTACCTTCCTCTCCTTCCCCCCCTGCCTACTTTACACTGTACATGTGCACCATGAGGTACGAATTTCTACTTTAGATGCGCTATCCAGGGAAAAATATTCTCCATAATTCAGTTTGCATTGGAGCATGTCACTTTTTTTTTTTCCTCACACAATCCAAAAGAAAATACTTTTTGTAAAACTATGTAAAAAATGGTCCAATACATATTTTGGCACATTGTGATATAGATCCAAATGACAGCAGAATCTAGAAACTGCAGGCTGCTAGAAGTCGAGTTTACCCATATAAAGTATTATATGAGATATTCACATTCACTACTGTTTTATGAAAAAAATTATATATATATATATATATATATATATATATATATATATATATATAAATTCTGTACATCAGGGCCAATTAATGAACTAGTTGGCATCGCTACTAACATTGTCTAGATTTGCTAACAGTTTAGTAGGTCATTTTTGGTCCTAGACATATGAGGCCTTGGGCACTCGGCAAGACCTGAAAACTTAGTATGACAAAGACATGCAATGCCTGAGATAGCCTGAATCGTTTTTGCTTCCTAATGATTGCCGTTACTGTCAAAGTTGATGCTACCTTAAAGTATTTTCCACCTGTAAATCAGGTGATCACATTTGAAATGATGCATATAAACAATAGAATATAAAATCAGAATGTAAGGGTTTATATTGAATCAGCGGTGACCTGTGTTTTATACCGTATACAGTAGAGTATGTCATTCATGCAGTACACATAACATAATGAAATATAACACCAAGAAGCTCAATTTCTTCACTTGGTCATTATTGAGTTAAAAAGCACCTGTTGTGAGCCATTCAAGTTGAAGTCTGTATGGCTTTCTTGATACCTCAGTTGGTCAGGAATAACCATTATTATCACTTCTATTGTTATTGTTATCATGACATAATGTACAGTTATTACATTACAATTTACTGAGGACTGATCCTGCTCTATTATTCGGTCAGTTTAGTATTTTTACACATATCTTATATGTAGAAACAAACTAGGTTTCCACTAAAGTGAGTGACAAAGCTGCCTTGAATCTCTTAGTGTTTTAAATACTGTATAGGCGCACAAATTTTCATTTCAACTTGTCTTTAGCAAGCAATTTATTACAGACACATTAGCATCACAGGTTTGATGGACAGGGATGTCCATGCAGATTATACTTGACTGCACTAAAGCAATTATGAACACAAAATTCCCTATGATCTCCCCATGAGTCTATCAACACATAATGCTGTATGATGGATCATATATATATATATATATATATATATATATATATATATATATATATATATAGCTTGCCTTTTCATTTCACACTCCTTACACACAAAGATCATTATACTTAGGTAAGCTATTAAAAAGTACTGTAAATACCATGATACTGTATTCATACCAATTATTTCTATCGAGTATGACACAGGAAGTTTATTTTATACAGATTACGGGAAAATTTACTAAGTAAAATGTGACATAATAATGTTGCAATGTGTATCAAAATTTGTGTATCTAGTAAGCACCAAATTTATATTGCCACATGTGCCGTTTCTACAAATATGGCACCATTTGATTCACTTCTGCCAACTTCTAAATGTATGCTTCCTAGATAATACTAATAAACCTCTGCCATTATGTTTCGTCGCCAGTTCTGGGCAAATTTCTACAAGTCTAATTCTAATGCATGTAGAAACCACTGAATCAAACCAGATATTTGCATTTTTGCCTCTGTTTTGTTTTCCTTTGAATAAATCAGTTGTCTCCAATGTTTCGAAATATATACTAGGTTTCCTATCAAATTGGTCCTGGAGTGTGTGCGAGCACAAGATAGGAGACTGGGGATAGGGACAGATGAAAGTTTACTCTCAGAATATGTTGATATTATATAAAAAATAAAAAAAATGTTTCATCTATGCAGTTTAAGAGAGGTTCAGCATAAAATCCACTTTACTATTTACTTAAGTTATTTTGTGCATCTAAACTGAAATAACTGAATAAAAAGTGTTTGATATAATATTGCTGGAATTTCAGGTTTTATTAGATCCATTAATATAATGGCCATCGTTATATGTAATTTAAATCGCACCACTCTACATTGCTTAAGGGGGTTGTACGCTGGGCGATTATCGGGCAGACAAGCGTTCATAGAACGCTCGTTCTTGATAATTGTAAACAGGGCAGCGATCAGCAGATGAACGAACAAACGCTCGATCATCTGATGGTCGTATCGTTTTAAAAAAGCACAATATTATCGTTGTCGGCAACACATCTCCCTGTGTAAACAGGGAGACGAGCTGCCGACATGATGATAACGTTTGGGGACGAGCGATCGAAGTAACGACCACTCGTCCCCATCCATAGCTCCGTGTGACAGGAGCAAACGAGCGCCGATCAACGATGTCTCATTGACCGCCGCTCGCTGCACTGGCTGATTATTGGCCGGTGTAAAAGGGCCTTTTTTTATAGTATCATAAAATATGTAAATAACTGAAAGGTTAGGTAGACAAAGCTTTTCAATCTGCTTTTTAACAGTGAAGAAAATAATTTCTTGGAAACAATGGAGGTAGTCAGATTGTCTGAGATTATCAGGTTTTTCCAATTAAAATTCAGTGTCTGCACCTTTTAGCTCAATATACAATTTCCCTATAAGACCTGCAATGTGTGACCTTGGGTCAGTGTCCTAACTTCAGTGCAGCTGAAAACTGAAGGGAAGAAATACTGAAAGCTTCCTAACAAAACAAAAGATTGTAATGTCAAGCGAGCTCAAGCTGTTAACAATAGGTGCATAAGAGCTAGATAGATAGATAGATAGATAGATAGATAGATAGATAGATAGATAGATAGATAGATAGATAGATAGATAGATAGATAGACAGACAGACAGACAGACAGACAGACAGACAGATAGATAGATAGATAGATAGATAGATAGATAGATAGATAGATAGATAGATAGATAGATAGATAGATAGATAGATAGATAGATAGATAGATTGATAGATGATAGCTAGATAGATAGATAGATAGGATACTGTACATAGAACAACATTTTATTAAAATATAAACTTATCTGAATCAATTTTTATCTTGAAATGCCCTGCATGAGATTATGTGCAGTTTGAGAAGATGTAACATATTATTACAAAACCTTTATAAAATGTTGACATGCTGACGGCCTTAAGTGTGTTTGCAGAATTATCTTGCTGAGTTTGCACATGATTTCTGCCAGTGTCAGTGTTACTAGAGGAAGGCCAGTGTTAGGTGTCATATGATGTTAAAAAAAGACACCTCATCTAGTAATTAGATCTCTGATCATTGCACGACATACTCCAGGCCACTGTTAGATGCTTCAAGAAGCCTCTGGGTTTGTTTTTTTAATTGTTTAGATCGCCCAGGGATCTCCAGTGCCACACTCCGTTCACAGTTGGTATAAGTTCAAACTTCATAAAGCTTGCTTATGATTTTCCACCTTTGTAGTTGTAGTCACCCCTTACATGTCTGTGTAATGCTGTAAGGGAAGTAGCTTTCTGATTTATGACCACAAATGTGGGATACGTTAATTTACAGCCCTGCATGCAATTCCTTACAGCCATATAACAATGGAGAGATTAAAGTGATGAGTTGCTAAATCTGTACAGGTCTTGTGTCGAAAATATGTGTTTGGGTATACATATACACACACACACACACACACACACACACACACACACACACACACACACACACACACACACACACACACACACACACAATGATTTCAGCGTAGGTAATATGAACATACATGATCGATCGTGAGACGTACTCAGCTAGAATAGAACAGGCAGCTTCCATAGTTACAACGATACCTATGAGACCCGCAACTTTATTCCGTGTTTAACATTACAGTTACAAATTCATCTGTAATTCTTCCTGCTTTACAGCAATACAATCCTTTGGGGTCAACTCCGGAGATCTTGACATTATCCAATTACTGCCACAGGGCAAACACATAGAGAGCAATGCACGCCTGCAGCCTGGTAACCCAACATCACAGCTTCTATTATAATCTGACTGTAGAGCATGCTCAGAATTATAGAAAATGCAAATGCTTCATTGCCTGAGACAGCCATTCAAATACTTGTCATTGGAATAACATGCAGCCTCCTATATTCATGTAATCCAGACACAAGAAGAAACAGAAGCTGCGAATAGACTAGATTGCAAATGTGGTGGCATCATACTGCAGAGCTCATATCCATACCAACTAACTCTGCTCACTATTCTCACTATTCTTACTATGGCTTAGTGCACAACAGTCATTTCCAGCGTATCATATATGTATATATATATATATATATATATATATATATATATATATATATATAGTCTGTAATACAGATATGCACACCAATGGCCTTGCTGTCCTTACAATACAAGGCATAAAACATAGAAAGAACAGTTACAGCGTATACAAGCGCTGCTAATGAGTGAGCATTGGACACTGTATATATATAGCTATATATATATATATATATATATATATATATATATATATACATATATATATATATATACATATATATGCACACAATAAAATATGATGATATTGCGGGAGTGCAGGCAGAGTTTGCGGAGCCTGGTCTGGCACTATACTACATTAATGAGCAGCAGTGGACAGCGACAGGTGCTGAAATCTTCGCTTGCATTATGACATGAGCGGCTAGGACTATGGGACTGCAGCCTCTGATCGTACAATGAGCAGTAATACATAGTCGTACCTGGTGGACACAGCGTAGCAGCCGATGTAAACCAATAATGAAGCCAATGCCTGGCTAATCCTGCATGGAATGAGGCGGCTGGAGCTGAGCAGGGAGCTGGTACGAGTGCTGCTTCCTCTTGATCTGGCGTGAGCTCCTTTGATTCCAGCAAGCGATGTATAAGGGTTGTATGGAGAAGGCAAGAAGTCTGTAATAGTCCAGTCAGTGAATGGTGATGCTGGAGGAGGAGCAGCAGCTGCAGCTCCCTGGGAGAAGGCGACGCTAATGTGTCTTTTTATTTTTTTTCTACACAACACCACTAGCAGCCTCAGCCAATTCCCATGCAATTGAGACAGCAAATCAGAGCCTCATTGGGTGCAACAGCCTTGGAAAGTGTAACATTATTAAAGCTAAGCCTGCAATTGTATCATGTGCTATATAATAAGACAGCAAATCATGTAACAATGCTTGTGTAGTCAAGACTGTCTGTGTATTCGAAGACAGTGTGACATTGATAAGCCACGTGTATCACAGGCATGACACATGGACAGACAGAATGCAATGTCTACAGAAAATATTACACAGCGCATGGCAGTGCATACATAGAATCAAAGTGCATATAAAAGGGGGAAAAGCATAATGCAAGTATTAGGGCACGTTCACACGTGGCAGAGTTTTTCCGCTGAAAATGTTGGTGCAGATTTGGGGCAATTACGCGACGAATCTGCACCAACATTTGCATATTTGACAGGTAATTCAGACGTTGCAGATATCACAGCGGACTTGCCACAGATTTCAGTTTTTGCATTGCAAAGGCTGAAATCCGCAGTGAAATTCCGCTTCTTCTCCGCAACAGTCAGTGCATGCTGCGGAGGGAAAATTCTGCACCGCAGCCTATGGTCCGCAGCAGAGTTTTCTGCAATGTCTGAACTAACTTGCCTAAAAATGTATTGAAACAAATGTAAAAAATGGCGGTTGGAGAATTCCACTGCGGACTGTCCGCAGCGAAATTCCACAGCAATTCCGCCACGTCTGAACCTGCCCTTATGGTGCCAGAGGAAACTGAAACCGGATGACACACACACATACACACACATATATATATATATATATATATATATATATATATATATATATATATATATATATATATACACACAGCGAAACCGAAGATCCAGCAGCACCGGCTTAGCGATGTGGGTGCATGGGTGCAAGCCCATGGGGACAGACCAAGTTCCCAGTAATACAGCAATCCAAAAAATGGCAGCACAAAGTGAAAAAGAGGGTACTTTATTGCCCCATGTGCGACGTTTCAGCTCCAAGCACTAGAGCCTTTCTCAAGCAAAAGACATGTTAATACACAGCAGTATAAAACAAAGTGCCAATCAGAAATTGCAAAATTAGTAATTAGTTACATACATTATCAAAATGCAGGATAAATGTGAAAATGACATTCATTATGTACTCCCATAGGAGTGAATTAGATGCAATAGTGACCAAACAGTAGTAAATATAAACATATCCAAAAGGAACGTGTAAGTAGTGTAAAGTATCAATAACCATCGATACCTACACCTGTGAAATAAAAGTGAAAAATAGTGTTTAAAATGATATCACCTGAGGAGACTACATCATAGCGCCGCACGAGGCGCTTCTGCGCATGCGCGGAAAATGGCTGAATACTATGGTGTCCCGGTTGTGTAGCACGAATTTGCGCATGCGTACTAAGTCGATAGATAATGCGGGCGCCATCTTGAGAAATGGCAAACAAGAGGGCACATACCCCGGCGAACCACTAAGTAAGTGCCAATTTACATGAAACAATTTTAATAGCGAAAGATGAATGCATACCCACTGAGGATAGTATAGGGAGGTAGGCACTAAAGTGTAATTAAATCACCGGGACCCGTACACAAAAGATGGCTACAATCCAATAGGGGGAAATCACACTCATATAGCGCAAGGGACAGTAGGAGGTTAGAAAATCGCAAACGCAGTCTTCAACCACCAAAGAGAGGGATAGCACCAACACTTATATGCGTGAATGTCACACATATGTGTAGTAGTGCGCTCCCAAAAGTCCCTGCCATATTCGTGAGCGTGTAGGAAGAAGTGTTGGAGAGCACAAGTGTCACATAGGGTCCAGGCAAACGAGACTATGTATGCCTATAGCCAACTCCTTACTCACTCATGATTAGATAGCATCCAGATAATTAAAATTTAGTACAGTAAAACACAATCGCAGGGTAACCAGCCATATAGAAGATAAGAAGCAATGATTCAATGTGTCCACAGGGGTGATATCCTGATAGATGGGACATCATCTAAAATAGAAAAGAACAATTAATATCAATCAAGTAAAATACAATCATCATGTCAAATATATAAATATATACACGGAAATTGATGTTAACCCATATCTCCACTGAGAGTCAGTGTCAGGGGGACCTATACTAATCCACCCAATGCGAAATCCACATTCAAACCCTTAGGTTTTAGAGTATCGAGCCTCCCTATCCATTCTAACTCCCTAATTTTCAGGAGTTTGGTCCTGTCACCTCCCCTTCTAAGTGGCGGGATGTGGTCTAAGATCCAAAATCTCATTTGTTGCTCAGTGTGACCAAATTCGGCAAAGTCTTTAGATACAGGGAGGTCCAATTTCTTCTTCCTAATGGTGTACCTATACTGATTGAGTCTAGTTTTAAGGTCCAAGGTGGTTTCAGCCACATAAAGTAATTTTCAGGGACATTGGAGAACATAGATAACAAAATCGTTATTGCATGTAAGATAATGTCTAATCTGAAACAGTCTGCCTGTGGTGGGGTGCTCCAAGTGGGAGCCCTTATGCATTAGTTTGCAATTGACACAGCATAAACACGGAAAGCAGCCAACTCTAAGTTTAGTCAAAAACGTTTGTTTTCTTGCTTTAATTGGACCCACATCTGCTCTGACTAATTTGTCCTTGAGACTCGGGGGTCTACGGTACGAAAATAAAGGTTGATTAGTAAATTCACTAACCTGAGGGAGACAATTTCCCAACGTAGGCCACTGACGTCTAATGACATTAGCAATGTCCTTACTGTGTTCAGTATAGGTTGATACAAAAGGTATACGTTGTATACCAGAGCGAGAACGTCCTAACTCAAGGAGTGTCTCTCTATCTAGGTCCGTAACCATAGATCTATACTTGTTTAGAAGTCTTGTCGGGTAACCTCGTCTCTTGAAATGATCGATCATCATGTCCAGTGGCAATATCACTGACAACTCTTTTGACCCGCATTAACTGACTGATGGGTAAACTCTCTACCATCCTCCGTGGGTGACTACTTGAGTAAGGGAGCAAATTGTTACAGTGAGTTGGTTTGACAAAGAGCTCAGTAGTAAAGATGTCATCCTTAAGCCTAACCAGTACGTCAAGAAATTGTATTTCTGTGTCAGAGTAAACTACGGTAAATTTAACACCGTCATCTATTGAGTTCAGGTAAGTATGAAACTCCTTTAGTTGTGCAAGATCACCGGTCCATATCAGAAAGACATCGTCAATATATCGCCACCATTTGACAACATGTTCAAAATGGCGCGATGTATAGACAAATGTCTCCTCCAAAGTACGCATAAAGATATTGGCATACGTAGGGGCAATATTGGACCCCATCGCCGTGCCCTGTAATTGCAAATAAAAATCATCCCCGAACAAAAAGTAATTACGTCTAAGTATTATCTCCAGGAGCTGTAAGAGAAATATGCAACAATCAGATGTAAAATTTGACATATCTAAAAAAAATTGACAGCTTTCAGCCCCCTGGTGTGATCTATAACCGTATACAGGCTAGTGACATCAAAGGACACAAGTAAAATGCTTTCCGCTCTCGACACAGAGACCTCCCCTAATTTTTTCAGAAAATCAGAAGTGTCCCTGATATATGAACTAGCCTCTAAGGCATAGGGTCTGAGGATTCTATCCAGAAACTTGGCAATGTGGCAAAAAATGGAATCTGTGCCAGACACAATAGGACGACCTGGGGGGTTGGTCAACGTCTTGTGAATTTTAGGAAGTACATAAAGTACAGGGGTCCTGTACGCATATAAGTGTCGGTGCTATCCCTCTCTTTGGTGGTTGAAGACTGCGTATGTGCCCTCTTGTTTGCCATTTCTCAAGATGGCGCCCGCATTATCTATCGACTTAGTACGCATGCGCGAATTCGTGCTACACAACCGGAACACCATAGTATTCAGCCATTTTCCGCGCATGCGCAGAAGCGCCTCGTGCGGCGCTATGATGTAGTCTCCTCAGGTGATATCATTTTAAACACTATTTTTCACTTTTATTTCACAGGTGTAGGTATCGATGGTTATTGATACTTTACACTACTTACACGTTCCTGTTGGATATGTTTATATTTACTACTGTTTGGTCACTATTGCATCTAATTCACTCCTATGGGAGTACATAATGAATGTCATTTTCACATTTATCCTGCATTTTGATAATGTATGTAACTAATTACTAATTTTGTAATTTCTGATTGGCACTTTGTTTTAGACAACCTAAAATTGAACCATAAAGGGACATAGCCCTAAGAAAGATAGTATACTCAAATAATATACACAAATGCAAACAAAATACTTTATTGAATATAATCGAAAATAACATATAATGAAAAGAGAATGGGATACATAATATACAGAAATACAAACAGCAGGGTCAGATGGAATAGACCAAGACAGCAGAGTCAATCATCCAAAATATTGACCAGACCACGCTCCAATAGTGCATATAGTATAATAGTGCACCTATAAATATAGATAGCAAAGTCCACACAAGGTAAATAACTACCAGCTGATGATAGCGATACAAAAAAGTAGACAATGGATAATATCCATGCCCACTATAACCTGCAAGATATGCAAAGGAATGAAGTGTCAAGAAAACTCAAATAGTTTTCAGAAGATCGCCAGAATATAAATAAAACACTGACTGAGACACAATCAAAACAAAAGCTAACAGCTAACACATACCCTGGGACATGATGCAGAGCGCAGAAGGTCAAAGAAGATGAATGGCTGAATGAACGCCTCGACGCGCGTTTCGCCCTGTGACCGACTTCGTCAGGAGGCTACATATATTAAAACTCTAGGGGTTTAAATAATAAATGGACAAGGTTAGGCTCACCTGCGGCGAGTGAAAATCGGCGCTCGACACGCCCACCGGGCGGCACACGCATCACGGGACGCGCCGCGCGTCATGTGACGGGCGCCACGTGATGAATCATCACCATGGCAACCCTAGACGCTAAGCGGCACTCCCGAATGCCTGCCCCACCACAGGCGCGCGATCGAGCGTCTGTGCAGACACCGCAGGAGAGACAACGCAGAATAGCAAGGAAAAAATTAAAAATAAGAAATTGACAGATAAAGTCATGTGGAGTACCTGCAGAGAAGAGACCAGCTAGCAATATTTATATGTAAGTGAGACAGGTATAATAGATATAAAAAAGCAAATATATAAATATACAAATGTCAGTAGTAGATGCATATATTAAAAATATAGTGTAAAGAATATACAGCAATAATTGACAATTATTAATAATAAACGTTGATAGAAACATACAAAAATAAAGAAGACATCAAAAATAATGGTGATGAAAGTGATAAAGTGAATAATAAATAAAAAAATAAAAAAATAATAAATAAAAAATAAAAAAATAAAAAATAAAAAACGTGCACAGATGACATACACCAAAAAGATGGTAATGAAAGTAATGAAGTGCAATAAACTAGATAAATATAAAAAGTAGTAAAAAAAAATAATAAAAATGTGAATATAAATATATGAATATGAATCGAAGTGAAAAGAGTGAAATAGTGTTATAATATATGAACCATACAGAATAAGTTAAAATATAAAAATAAATATATTTACATGAAGAGTATAAATATATACACATATATATATATATATATATATATATATATATATATATATATATATATATATATATATATATATATATATATATAAAAAACACCTCTCATGAAGAGCACAAGTATATACACATAAATATAAAACAAAAGCATCATACAATACATACATAAATTCATATAAAATCACATACAGTCTCACAAATAGAAAACAAAAACTGGATGATACAATATACAATATACAGAGTCAAATACATACATTTAAAATATAATAATAAACGTATAAGACTCCACGGTACAGATAATAGTGATAAATATACAGACAAATATAGAGCCAAATATATAGAATTCTCAATTAACATAATTACACATTATTATCTTCTCCAGTCCTGAATTCAGATACAACCAGTCTTCTCCAATATACAGGGGAAATATGTCCACTCACTACAAAGAACTCACTGAAATACAAAAAATAAATATTAAAAACAAGAAGAAAACCCTAGAGGAGATAAAATTCACGCAAAGTTACAAAAAGGGCCTAAAACTGGTGGCCTCATTGAGGCCAAATGGCGACACAGTATTGAGAAGGGTAATCCATTTCATTTCTTTCCTCAATAACGCCAAACGAACGTCACCGCCTCTACAACCCAAAGAAACTCTGTCTATTCCACGTACCATGAAACCCTTTGGATTACAAGAATGGAACTCACGAAAATGGCGAGCAACTGGCTGAAGTTTTTCCAAATCTATAGCACTAGAAGCAGACTTAATTTTACTGACATGTTCCAACACCCGTACCTTTAAGTGCCTGCTGGTCATGCCAATATAAATAAGGTCACAGGGGCAAGTGGCAAAATAAACCACAGATGCTGTGTTACATGTGATATTGTAAACAATTTTATAGTCTTTGCCTCTGTCAGAGCTGTAGAAGTTGAAAACACGTGGGATATATTTACATGCAGCACAATTGCCACAATTATATGAACCCCAAGGAGGTCCCCTACTGCCAAACGGATTAAGGGGAGCACTAGGAATGTAGTGGCTAGCTGTAAGAAGATCCCTCAAGTTTTTGGATCGCCTCCAGGTGATAGAGGGGTAACTGGGTAAGATCCCTGCCAAGTCACGATCGGTGAGAAGAACACTCCAATGTGTCTGTAAAATATCACGAATTCTTGTCCAGTAGGGATTAAACGTGGTAATAAATCTAACCTTCTGATCAATACTGTTCTTTTTGTTCGGTCTACTTACCAGAAGTCCATCGCGAGTTGAATTCTTAGCTCTAAGATAACCTCTTTTGATAACCCTTTGGCTGTAGCCGCGATTTTTGAACCTTGTTGTCAGATCCAGTGCTTGGCGCTCAAAGTTGCTGTCATTGGAGCAGATACGCCGAGCCCTTAAAAATTGACCCACCAGTATAGACGTTGTAACCTTCGGATAATGAGCGGATGTAGCATGGAGGAGGGCATTAGTGGAGGTTTTTTTCCTATAGATGTCGGTTGAAATAAAACCACTATCATCTTTGGTAATGCAGATATCCAAGAAATCAACACGAGTCTGGCTATAATGCCACGTAAGCTTCACATTAATGTCATTTAAATTAAGGGAAGTAAGGAAAGAATCGAGGTCAGACGTGGAGCCCTGCCAAATGAATAGAATATCGTCTATATACCTCGACCATAGGAGAATTGAATCATGGCCCGGAATGTACTGTACAGTGTCCCTCTCCCACAGCCCCAAAAAAAGGTTAGCATATGAGGGTGCACAAGTCGCCCCCATTGCTGTACCCTGGAGCTGTAGGAAGAGACGGTCCTTGAATACGAAAAAATTATGCGTCAATGCAAACGTGAGAAGACACAATATGTATTCAATAAGATCCGGGTCATGATTAGTCATCTGCAAGAAATATCTTGATGCTCGTATCCCATGGTCGTGGCATATAGACGTATACAGGGACTCCACGTCACATGTAACCAGAAACATGTCATCCTCAAGATGTAATCCATCAAGACGTTGTAACATGTCTGTGGTATCCCTAATGTATGACGGCAAAGTTTCTACACATTTCTGCAAATAAAAATCCACAAATCTACAGATGTTCTCACATAGACCTCCAATCCCCGATACTATTGGACGACCGGGGGGGTTTGTGGCATTTTTATGCACTTTTGGCAATAGATAGAATGTGGGTTTTATAGGGAAATCTACAGATAGACCCTCCCTCAATTTAGAGTTGATAATTTGTGCATCCACGCCCCTTTGTAGCAACGTGTCCAACTCCCCTTTAAAAGCTAACGTCGGATCTGATGGTAATCTACGATAACAGTGGCTCATATTGAGTTGGCGAAAGGCCTCACATTCATACATCTGTGCCGGCCATAATACAACATTACCCCCCTTATCAGCTGGTTTAATAATCACATCCTTCAGTTTTTTTAGTTCCAAGATAGCCTGCCTTTCTTTGTAGTTAAGATTGTAAGATGTTCTGGAGTCAGAAATAGCTTCCAGATCTTTTTTAACTAGTTTGAAAAAAATATCCACAGAAGGGCATAATGTGAAGGGGGGGAAATGTTGAGAACGACGGCACAGATGCATGGGAAGTCTGGGATCAGTCTTAACCTCCTGCTCCTCCAATAATGAAGTAAGGGCATCAAATGCCTGTTGCTCCGCCGGGGAACACATTAAGACACTGCAGTCCCTTTTGCCAAAGTGCTTCTTAAAAATTAGTTTCCTGGAAAACAGAGCCAGATCTTTAATGGTAGAAAAAAGATCAAATCTACCCGTAGGGGAAAAAGATAAACCCCTTTGTAAGACATTAATCTGGGGAGATGACAGGGTATGGGAAGAAAGATTAATTACCTTCAGAGCCTCCTGTTTCTCTTGTCCCTGTTGAACACCCCCCTGGTCTTTCTTTTGACTGCCGGTGTTCTGAGATTGAACATAGGGTCTCCGTCTCCTGCGGCCTGAGGTTTGTCTAAAAAACCGCCACATTCCTCTTCTGATACAAGGGAGGTAGAGGAGACAGAACGGGACAGGGAGCGAGCTCTATCTCTTTTGAAATGCCAGCGGTAGATTTTATTAGACTGAAAGTCACTCAGATCGCGCTGAAACTTTCTAATTTTGAGATCTTGTATCTCTCTTTCCCATTTGATTAATTCCTCCTCCAATGCTTTATCGAAAGCTTCAAGCTCCTCTTTACCAAGGGACTGCTGAATTTTTTCTTTGAGGGAATCGATTTCCTTTTCCAAACAATCAAGGGCTCTACGATCTGCCCCAATGAGCAACTCAATAAGCGTGCGTGAGCATTTTGTAAGGGAGTCTTCCCATTTTGTGACAAATGTGGGATCTTCTGTGTCTAAGGTTGGAAACACCTGCAAACGTAAGCCACTTGCTCGCCAGTTGCTCGCCATTTTCGTGAGTTCCATTCTTGTAATCCAAAGGGTTTCATGGTACGTGGAATAGACAGAGTTTCTTTGGGTTGTAGAGGCGGTGACGTTCGTTTGGCGTTATTGAGGAAAGAAATGAAATGGATTACCCTTCTCAATACTGTGTCGCCATTTGGCCTCAATGAGGCCACCAGTTTTAGGCCCTTTTTGTAACTTTGCGTGAATTTTATCTCCTCTAGGGTTTTCTTCTTGTTTTTAATATTTATTTTTTGTATTTCAGTGAGTTCTTTGTAGTGAGTGGACATATTTCCCCTGTATATTGGAGAAGACTGGTTGTATCTGAATTCAGGACTGGAGAAGATAATAATGTGTAATTATGTTAATTGAGAATTCTATATATTTGGCTCTATATTTGTCTGTATATTTATCACTATTATCTGTACCGTGGAGTCTTATACGTTTATTATTATATTTTAAATGTATGTATTTGACTCTGTATATTGTATATTGTATCATCCAGTTTTTGTTTTCTATTTGTGAGACTGTATGTGATTTTATATGAATTTATGTATGTATTGTATGATGCTTTTGTTTTATATTTATGTGTATATACTTGTGCTCTTCATGAGAGGTGTTTTTTATATATATATATATATATATGTGTATATATTTATACTCTTCATGTAAATATATTTATTTTTATATTTTAACTTATTCTGTATGGTTCATATATTATAACACTATTTCACTCTTTTCACTTCGATTCATATTCATATATTTATATTCACATTTTTATTATTTTTTTTTTACTACTTTTTATATTTATCTAGTTTATTGCACTTCATTACTTTCATTACCATCTTTTTGGTGTATGTCATCTGTGCACGTTTTTTATTTTTTATTTTTTTATTTTTTATTTATTATTTTTTTATTTATTATTCACTTTATCACTTTCATCACCATTATTTTTGATGTCTTCTTTATTTTTGTATGTTTCTATCAACGTTTATTATTAATAATTGTCAATTATTGCTGTATATTCTTTACACTATATTTTTAATATATGCATCTACTACTGACATTTGTATATTTATATATTTGCTTTTTTATATCTATTATACCTGTCTCACTTACATATAAATATTGCTAGCTGGTCTCTTCTCTGCAGGTACTCCACATGACTTTATCTGTCAATTTCTTATTTTTAATTTTTTCCTTGCTATTCTGCGTTGTCTCTCCTGCGGTGTCTGCACAGACGCTCGATCGCGCGCCTGTGGTGGGGCAGGCATTCGGGAGTGCCGCTTAGCGTCTAGGGTTGCCATGGTGATGATTCATCACGTGGCGCCCGTCACATGACGCACGGCGCGTCCCGTGATGCGTGTGCCGCCCGGTGGGCGTGTCGAGCGCCGATTTTCACTCGCCGCAGGTGAGCCTAACCTTGTCCATTTATTATTTAGACCCCTAGAGTTTTAATATATGTAGCCTCCTGACGAAGCCGGTCACAGGGCGAAACGCGCGTCGAGGCGTTCATTCAGCCATTCATCTTCTTTGACCTTCTGCGCTCTGCATCATGTCCCAGGGTATGTGTTAGCTGTTAGCTTTTGTTTTGATTGTGTCTCAGTCAGTGTTTTATTTATATTCTGGCGATCTTCTGAAAACTATTTGAGTTTTCTTGACACTTCATTCCTTTGCATATCTTGCAGGTTATAGTGGGCATGGATATTATCCATTGTCTGCTTTTTTGTATCGCTATCATCAGCTGGTAGTTATTTACCTTGTGTGGACTTTGCTATCTATATTTATAGGTGCACTATTATACTATATGCACTATTGGAGCATGGTCTGGTCAATATTTTGGATGATTGACTCTGCTGTCTTGGTCTATTCCATCTGACCCTGCTGTTTGTATTTCTGTATATTATGTATCCCATTCTCTTTTCATTATATGTTATTTTCGATTATATTCAATAAAGTATTTTGTTTGCATTTGTGTATATTATTTGAGTATACTATCTTTCTTAGGGCTATGTCCCTTTATGGTTCAATTTTAGGTTGTCTACTTACAATAAGGGACCCCAATATACGCCATCTTTCTGGTGTGAGGTTTTTTTAGGTTGTTTGGCACTTTGTTTTATACTGCTGTGTATTCACATGTCTTTTGCTTGAGAAAGGCTCTAGTGCTTGGAGCTGAAACGTCGCACATGGGGCAATAAAGTACCCTCTTTTTCACTTTATGCTACGGTGTGCTGCCTTTTCTTGGATTGCTATATATATATACATTGAAGAAAGTCCCGCAGCACTCCGTGTTAGTGAAAAAAATTGTGGTTTATTAAGCCAGCACAAGCTGCAACGTTTCCGTCCTGCTATAGGACCTTTATCAATGGTTGATAAAGCTCCTATAGCAGGACGGCAAAAGTTCCAGCATGTGCTGGCTTAATAAACCACCATTTTTTTCACTAACACGGAGTGCTGTGGGACTTTCTTCAATATTGATCTACTGTATATCCCCTGGATCGGGATTACCTGCTTGCACCCGAGACCATCTTGGAATTGCATTGTGAGTGCTGCTGCTTTTCCATTGTGTATGTATATATATATATATATATATATATAGATATATACACACAGTATATATATATATATATATATATATATATATATATATATACATACTATCCTCAAACGTATAGGGGATACTGCTGATTTGAAAATCTGCCGCATGCCTTCAATCCGGTGCTGATCACTTATTGTCCTGTGTGTATCCTCCACTGAAAATCCCCAACAAACATGATGTATGAATCCAGTTTAAAAGACATGAACAATCACTTTGTGTTTATTATATTCCATACTTGTGTTTGTTCTTTTAGCAGGTATCAGTTTCATACTCATATTTGCATTAAGGATTGGTTGCAGTATGGATTGGTGGGTATGTAGGTGCTTTACCTGCCTCTGCTGACCTTCAGACCTGGTGTGTTGGAGGGCGATATCTTGTGGAAGCTAAATAGGTCCAAAATTCTGTGCTGATTAATGTCAGAAAATATCTTTATAGGGGTCAAAACTATGTTTTGCTGATACAGGGTTTTAAATAATCTCCATAGCCATAGAGTCAAATGATAAAATGATGGATGCCTGCTGGAATCATTAGGGTGAGATTAGAAGATTACTAAATATGACTTAAAGGGGTTTCCATACTAATATAAATATGGGTCATTCAATAGATCTTCTAAAAATAATCATATATCACATTAAATCAATTATATCATTACACAATTATTAAATTACCTATGCACCATGTCCCTGTGTTGCATGTTAACATTGTGTTGCTTGTAAAAGCAGCTGCCGTGAGTCACGTATGTGCAGCACTGACTACAAACCTCTCCCTGTATTTTCTGCTCGATCCATATTTGCTCTTTTGTGCTTGCAGGAAGCTGAGACAGGACTCTAGACGGTCAGCCATCCCAACCTCTATATCTTATTACTCTTATTATTCTGGAAGGATCACAACGTCCACATATTATGATCTTTATGCGTTAGTTGTCAGATGTAAACCATTGATACTATAAGGATAATTGGCAATTTAATGAAAAATATTTTTACTTGTAACAAACAATCATCATTGGAAAATCATCACAACAATCACTATTGTGACATCATCACAATTGAATGCAATTACCATTGTGAAATCATTTTTTATTTACATTTTTTATTTTATTATTTTCACTTTTTAAAAAAATACACATTTAGCAATCACTTAAAAAACAGGGAAGTATGGAAACACTTACATATTATTACATAAAGCAGGCCCAAGCATAGCCCACCAGTCCTTAATATCTAATATAGTTATTTTAAACTTCAGGTTTATCCCAGATTCCATCTTTATTCATATATTAACCCCTTCCCTCTTTAGCCACTTTTGACCTTCCTGACAGAGCCTCATTTTTCAAATCTGACATGTTTCACTTTATGTGGTAATAACGTCGAAAGGCTTTCACCTATCCAAGCGATTCTGAGATTGTTTTCTCGTGACACATTGCACTTTAAGTTACTAGCAAAATTTGCTCGATATATTCAGTATTTAATTGTGAAAAACACCAAAATTTTGCGAAACATTGCAAAAATTAGCATTTTTCTCAATTTAAATGTATCTGCTTATAAGACAGGCAATTATACCACACAAAATTGTTGCTAATTAACATCCCCCATATGTCTACTTTAGATTGGCATCGTTTTTTGAACATCCTTTTATTTTTCTATGACATCACAAGGCTTAGAACTTTAGCAGCAATTTCTTACATTTTCAAGAAAATTTCAAAAGGCTATTTTTACAGGGGCCAGTTCAGTTGTGAAGTGGCTTTGAGGGCCTTATATGTTAGAAACCCCCAAAAAGTCACCCCATTTTAAAAACTTCACCCCTCAAAGTATTCAAAACAGCATTTAGAAAATGTCTTAACCCTTTACACATTTCACAGGAATTAAAGCAAGGTAGAGGTGAAATGTACAAATTTCATATTGTTTTGCAGAAATAAATTTTGAATACAATTTTTTTTTATAACACAGAAGGTTTTACCAGAGAAATGCAACTCAATATTTGTTGCCCAGTTTCTGCAGTTTTAGGAAATATCTCACATGTGGTCCTAGTGTGCTACTGGACTGAAGCACCGGCCTCAGAAGCAAAGGAGCACCTAGTGGATTTTGGGGCCTTATTTTTGTTAGAATATATTTTAGGCACCATGTCAGGTTTGAAGGGCTCTTGCGGTGCTAAAACAGTGAAAATCCCCCAAAAGTGACCGCATCTGGGAAACTACACACCTCAAGGAAATTATCTAGGGGTGTAGTGAGCATTTTGACCGCACAGGTTTTTTACAGAAATTATTGGAAGTAGGCCGTAAAAATTAAAATCTACATTTTTTCAAAGAAAATGTAGGTTTAGCGATTTTTTTTCTAATTTCCACAAGGACTAAAGGAGAAAATGCACCACAAAATTTGTAAAGCAATTTCTCCCGAGTAAAACAATACCCCACATGTGGTAATAACCGGCTGTTTGGACACACGGCAGGGCTTAGAAGGGAAAGAGCGCTATTTGGCTTTTGGAGCTCAAGTTTAGCAGGAATGGTTTGCGGAGGCCATGTCACAATTACAAAGCCCCTGAGGGGACAAAACAGTGGAAACCCCCCACAAGTGACCCCATTTTGGAAACTACACCTATTGAGGAAATTATCTAGGGGTATAGTGAGTGTTTTGACCCCACAGGTTTTTTGCATAAATTATTGGAAGTAGGCCCTGAAAATGATAATCTAAATTTTTTCAAAGAAAATGTAGGTTTAGCTAATTTGTGCTCATTTCCACAAGGACTGAAGGAGAAAAAGCACTATAAAATTTGTAAAGCAATTTCTCCCGAGTAAAACTATACCCCACATGTGGTAATAAACAGCTGTTTGAACACACGGCAGGGCTTAGAAGGGAAAGAGCATTATTTGGCTTTTGGAGATCACATTTAGCAGGAATGGTTTGCGGAGGCCAGGTCGCATTTGCAGATCCCCTGAGGGGACAAAACAATGAAAACGCCCAAAAAGTGACTCCATTTAGGAAACTACACCTCTTGAGGAATTCATCTAGGGGTGTAGTGAGCGTTTTGACCCCACAGATGTTTCATAGAATTTATTAGAATTGGGCGGTGAAAATAAAAACAATCCTTTTTCTTCAACAAGACGTAGCTTTAGCGCAAATGTTTTCATTTTCTCAACAAATAAAGGAAAAAAAAGAACCCAACATTTGTAAAGCAATTTCTCCCGAGTACGGCAATACCCCATATGTGGTCATAAACTGCTGTTTGAGCACACGGCAGGGCTCAGAAGGGAAGGAGCGCCATTTGGAGTGCTGATGTTGCTGGATTGGTTTCTGGGCGCCTGTGGGCCCAAAACAGTGGAAACCCCCCAGAAGTGACCCAATTTTGGAAATTACACCCCTCAAAGCATTTACCTAGGGGTGTAGTAAGCATTTTAACCCTGCAGGTGTTTTGTAGAAATTAGTGTGCACTTGATGTTGCAGAGTGAAAATGGGATTTTTTCCATAGATATGCCAATATGTTGTGCCCAGCTTGTGCCACCATAACAAGACAGCTCTCTAATTATTATGCTGGGTTTCCTGGTTTTAGAAACACCCTACATGGGGCACTAATCTTTTGCCTGGACATTCGACCAGGCTCAGGAGTGAAAGCGTACCATGTCAAATTGAGGCCTAATTTGGCGATTACAAAGTATTGGTTCACAACTGCAGAGGCTCAGATGTGAAAAAATAAAAAGAAACCCCTGAAAATTGACCCCATTATGGAAACTGCACCCCTCAAGGCATTTATTAAGGGGTGTAGTGAGCATTTTCACCCCACAGGTCTTTTCCATAAATGATTGCACTGCGGATAGTGCAAATTAAAATTTATATTTTCCCCTAGATATGCCATTCAGTGGCAAATATGTCATGCCCAGCTTATGACGCTGGAGACACACACCCCAAAAATTCTTAAAAGGGTTCTCTCGGGTATGACGATCCCATATATGTGGAAGGAAACTGCTGTTTGGGCACGCTGTAGGGTTCAGAGCGGAGGGAGCACCATTTGCCTTTTGGAGAGCGGATTTTGCTTGGTAGTAGATTTGTTTGAGTATTGCTGGTGTTTCCATTTATAATGTGGGGGTACATGTAAGCCGGGCGGAGTATATAAGGGGCATAGTCAGGTGGTATAATAATGGGGTAAAAAAACAATAAAATGATCCATAGGTGTGTGTTACGCTGTGAAGCAATCCTTTCTGCACAGGCCGGTGTCGCACTGATATATGGCGTCCTTAATTATCCCCCTTTTGGTCCACACTCCGCACCTTTGCAGTTTGGGGAATTTTGCTGGGAAAGTGTTGTCCTGGTACAATACGGGCACCGTCGCTTCCAGCGGATATGTTTGGGCTCTCCCCTTCCTGGTTCCCTAATTTTAGGTCCTTGATAAATCGCCTCTTGAAACAGAAGAAATGTTCCCCTCGGACCTGCACAACTGCATATTTTTTATTTCCTGACTTATTGGAGCCATAACTAATTTTATTTTTCATAGACGTAGTGGTATGAGGGCTGGTGTGTTGTGGGACGAGCTGTAGTTATTATTGGTACCATTTTGGGGTACATGCGACTTTTTGATCACCTTTTATCCAATTTTTTGGGAGGCCACGTAAACAAAAAAATTCAATTCTGGCACAGCTTTTTTAGATTTTTATACAGAGTTCACCATGCCTTTTTAATTTACATGTTAACTTTATTCTGCGGGTCAGTACGATTCCGGTGATACCTAATTTATATAAATTTTTATGTTTTACAACTTTTTGCACAATAAAATTACTTTTGTAAAAAGAATGTCGCCAAGTTGTGAGAACCATAACTTTTTAATTTTTTTGTCGACAGAGCTGTATGAGGGCTTGTTGTTTGCGGGACGAGCTATAGTTTTTATAGGTACTATTTTTGGATACGTGCGTCTTTTTGATCACTTCTTATTCCAATATTTGTAGGGCAAAGTGACCAAAAAACAGAAACTCTGGTAACGTTTTTTACGGTTTTTTTTTACGCTGTTCACCGCGTGCAATAAATAATATAATATTTTGATACCTCAGGTCGTTAGAGTCGCGGCGATACCAAATACATATGGTTTATTATTATTTTTCAATAATAAAGGACTTGATAAGAGTAAAAGGGGGATTGTGTTTTATTTTATTACTTGAAACTTTTACTGTTTTCAAACTTTTATTTTTTGCACTTTTTTTTTACACTTTTTTATACTTTTTTTTACCCTTTTTATCAAGTTCCACTAGGGGACTTGAAGGTCCAACGGTCAGATATTTTTTTTCTAATAGATTGCACTACCTACGTAGTGCAATGTATTAGATCTGTCAGTCATTCCCTGACAGCAAGCCGATTAGGCTTCGCCTCCCGGCGGGGCCTAAATCAGCTTCCGTAATGGCAGAGCAGGAGACCATTGTGTCTCCTGTTGCCATAGCAGCAGTCACCAGTCCTGATTGCCTGTCAGGGCTGGCGATCTGCTAGTAACCGCTACGATGCAGCAATCGCTTTCGATTGCTGCATCGAAGGGGTTAATAGCAGGGATCGGAGCTAGCTCTGGTTCCTGCCGTTACAGGTGGATGTCAGCTGTAACATACAGCTGACTTCCACCGCTGATGACGCCGGATCAGCTCCTGAGCCGGCGCCATCTTGCCGGCGGCTACGGAAGCCGATCAGGCTCCGCCGCCGGACGGATCTTGACCGGCTTCCGTGCTAGGCAGACCAGTATTAGGCCTCCGGTTGCCATTGCAGCCACCGAAACCCTCGCAATTTCATTGCTGGGGTTCCGATGAGCTGCAAACACCTTAAGTGCAGCTCTCGCGTTTGAGCGCTGCACTTAAGGGGTTAATGGCGGGGATCGAAGCTAATTTCAGTCCCCACCATTACAGCCGGATGTCAGCTGTCAGATACAGCTGAGATCCGGCGATTATGGCACCGACTCAGCCGGTGCCAAACATTTGTCGTAAGTATACAACATTTTGCGGGAAGCACTGGCTTTCCATGACGTATACTTACGACAAATATCGGGAAGGGGTTAATACTACAAAGCTTGTAAAATATAAATAAGAGAGAAGGAGGAGGGAGAGAAAAGTGGAAGAGAGAACTGGTCAAAACTGATCTGTCAACCAAATCTAAAAGGGGACAACAACCCTATCTATGGCTTAGAAAAACGGGTAGTTACCCATGTGTCAATTGCATTAAAGAGAACCTTTCACCTGCCCATACATGTGCAGCTGAGTGTACCATGTAATAGGCAGTGCTGCACAAACCCTGTCTCACTTTAATTTTTTTTCCTACCCTCCTCCGTTATTTAGATATTGGTGCCGTTATATTTAGCGCCCGATATGTAAATAACCCCCTGAACTGTCAACGGGGCATCTAAATGGCAAGTGGGTGTGTTACTATCACTATGACATTGTCTAGTCAGCTATGGACAGTGTCACAGCTGCTTGTGCTGTGTGTGTAAAGGATCTGCCAGACACAGCTTCTGTGTCGACGCCCGTGGTTAATCAGCCTGCATCTGCTCCTAGGTCTGAGTGACTCGATCTGCTACCACTTAGGCTGGTAGGCTGAGGAGTGGGAGAACCTATCACAGCCTGGCCAGTCGGTTCTAGCTCCCACCCTTGGTCTATGTATACTTTCATTTGCTTCTTGTCTTTGTCTGTGATTCTCTCCTATTTCCTGGCTCTGCTGTTCCCGCTATTAGGGTATGTTCACACGGCCACGTCCATTACGGCTGAAATCACGGAGCTGTTTTCAGGAGAAAACAGCTCCTGAATTTCAGACGTAATGGCATGTTGCCGGCATTTTTCGCTGCGTCCATTACGGACGTAATTGGAGCTGTTTTTCTATGGTGCCAATGGAAAATGGCTCCAATTACGTCCCAAGAAGTGACAGGCACTTCTTTGATGCGGGCGTCTTTTACACGCGCCGTCTTTTGACAGCGGCGCGTAAAAAAAAAATAACGTCGGCACAGAACATCGTAAAGCCCATTCAAATGAATGGGCAGATGTTTGCCGGCACATTGGAGCCGTATTTTCGGACGTAATTCAAGGTTAAAACGCCCGAATTACGTCCGTAAATAGGGTGTGTGAACCCTGCCTTACTATTGACCTCAGCTTCATACTGACCCTGGCTTTACTGACTACGCTCCTGATCTGCGTTTGGCTCGGCTCATTCACTACTCTTGTTTCTCACGGTGTTGCCGTGGGCAACTGCCCCTTTTCCCTTAGCTTCTGTGTTCCCTTGTCTGTTTGTCTGTCAGGCACATATTGAGCGTAGGGCCCGTCGCCCAGTTGTACGCCGTCGCCTAGGACGGGTCGTGCAAGTAGGCAGGGACTGAGTGGTGGGTAGATTAGGGCTCACCTGTCTGTCTCCTTACCCCGTCATTACAGTGTGATCTCACAGTCTTTCCTTCACTGCCTAACCAGAGCTGGAGAGGAGAGCATGTGCGCGCGCGCACACACACACACACACACACACACACACACACAGCTCCGCCGTGGCTACGGTACAGAAGAGAAGAAGTATGTGAATTGAGAAGAAGTACTGAAGAGTGAGAGCGTGCGCACGCGCGTGAACAGCTCCGACGCCACTACCGACAATACTACCGCCATCCCGGAACAGAAGAAGAAGAATTCACATTCTTCTTCTCCTCTTCTGTTCTGTGGCAGTGGAGTTGTGTGCACGCGCACACCCTCTCCTCTCTCCAGCTCTTGTCAGACAGTGAAGGAAAGACTGTGATCTCGCGAGAGAGATCACACAGCACAAGAGGCTGTGACACTGTCTGTAGCTGATTGAACAGTGTCACAGCGATAGTAACATGCCCCATTGACAGTTCAGAGGGTTATTTACATATCGGCCGCCAAATATATCGGCACCGATATCTAGATAACGGGGGAAGATAGGAATTTTATTTTTTGTGAGACAGGGTTTGTGCAGCACTGTCTATTACATGGTGCCCTCAGCTGCACTTGTATGGGCAGGTGAAAGGTTCTCTTTAATTGCTCCTTGATGCATAAAGCTGAAAGTTTCATACATCCCAATACGGGTAAATCATTTAAAATTAATATTTTTCTCACCTGTAACTCGGATTGGTCATATATGTTCTATGGTGTCCTTGTAAACATCTTTATGTGGGATACACAACATGTGACTTTAAAACACATATCAACAACCATAGAAACACAATTTTAAAAAAAGCGGAGGGATTTTTCAGTCCCAAATCACTTTTTGGATTTGGGAGACACAGAGAAAGATGTCAGATTTATCTTGTTGGATTATGTGCCACCACAAAAACTGGGAGGTGATTGCCTCCTGTGCATAAAAAAATATGAAGTAAAATGGATTTACCAGCTGGATTGCTTGAAACCAAAAGGTCTCAGTGTTGAGTTAACTTTACATCCCACGATATGTTGGGTTGTGACTTGACCTCTAGCATCCATGACGAATGTGCTAATTTTTTTATTTGTGCTAATATTAGTATTTTTATTTTATTTTTTCAAGTGTATTAACGTATATACATTTTTGGATATTACATGTCTTTAATTTTTTGTTATAGTACATGATCTCTAATACTATTCATTTTGTTATATTTTTACCAGTGTGTTATTTTTATAGGTGAATGAGAGTACCACTCGCCATAAGCATATTTTTTGGGGGTATATTTAAGAGGTTGATAGGCTGATATTATAGGTGACAAGACTTTATTTTTATACAACCTACACAGATGAGTGCTGCTCGGTAGCTTTGCACCCCTCAGTTGGCGGTTTTGTGAGGTCCTTGACATGCCGCCTGCACACGATGTGCGTGGTCATTTACCCTGAGACTGGCCGCCACATAATGGTGGTTGTCAGCTTTTATGTGTTCTGCCTGTTTATAATATAATTATTTATTTCTACAATATATACCCTTTGATTTCCTTAATATACCAGTCCCTGGCGTTATCTCATAATCTTATAACATTATGCCCTTTAAATCACACAGATGTGCTGTACATTTCATATCCCTGGTATGCGATTGTTTGCTGTTGTATTCATGTACTGGAATGGGCCCCTTTTCTTCAGTTGCGTGACTCTCAGATCCCCCATATTAATAACTATTTCTGTTATTAGGCGCTAACTTTTTTAAATGGTATTTGGTTTCTATTGTTACGCCTGTGACATCACTGGTCACATGATTTGTAACTTAGTTACCATGACACCGAGTATAAGACTACACCATGTTAGACACCAGACCCTCCCCTACTGTGGGCGTGTTTATTCATCATATGACAGTTTGTGTCACTCCTCGTTAGATGACCAATTTCCTCCATGTAGCCGATTTTGTTATCTACAACACGATTGGCTAGTTGGAGGTCTTCGTTTTATTTTATTCATATACATTGGCTCAGCATTGAGCATGAGCAGTAAGTAGATATAAATGCTGATTACTATACAAATTCATTACCTGCATTTTTTTAGTTCCTTGTCATTGGTGATTGTGATTCTTACCTTTCTCTTCGCACAGCCGATGTATATATGTAATTTTATATAATATAATTTTAATGTATATTTTGCACTTTTCACACTTATCATCATTATGAAATGTATATGATGTAAAATATGTTATTATATGTATACCCTACATGGATTTACATATCTTTTAACATGTCACTTTTGTATATTTTTGTCTGTACACCGTTGATTATTAATTATGTAAATGTTTTACTGGGTGTATACCAGCACATTTGTATGTATCACTATGCTTGAAAAAAGTCCCATTGTGACGACTGAAATGTTGCACCTTATGATCTAAATAAAGAAGAAAACACTTTTTTGGATATCTTTGGAAGAAGTGCTGCAATTAAATTGTTTGTATTGAACTAACTGTGGATCAGGTCTGCTTGCCAGCACTTACTTCAGCTATATTTTTTGAGTTGTGCTTATTTCTTTTTTATACAGTATGTGTGTGTGTGTGTGTGTGTGTGTATGTGTGTGTGTGTGTGTGTGTGTGTGTGTGTGTGTGTGTGTGTGTGTGTGTGTGCGTGCGTGCGTGCGTGTGTGTGTATATATATATATATATGTATACATGAACTGTATGTGAAACACTTTCCCTTTAGACATTGAACTCAATAATAAAACTGTCTGCAGTAAGCTCCTGTACTCCCTCTTGTGGCAGTTGCAGGAAGAAATAATTTTATAACTTAACGCTGTATGCAAGAGATTTGGATCTCTATATTAAAAAAACTTAGCTCTGCCCATTAAAGAGATATATTGTAAATTCAAAACAAAATTTGGACCCCAAAAAATGACATGGTGTTAAAAGATGATCATTTACTTTAAGGTTAGCTCCATTGTTTTTTTATAGAATGCTGCTGCCCCCTTGTGTCTACAGCTGGTAATGCAACTCTTGCTCTTTCATGTCAGCGCTCTGACATAAAAGTAGGTCTATTAACAGGTACACAAAAAAAATTATTAAAAATGAGCAGAAAGAAAAACAAATATAAAAAAAAATATTAAAAGATGTAAAAAAAAATGCTAAAAAATAAAATGTCATCAAATATAAATGAAAACAAAATAAATGCAATTACCACATGTAACGACCGTGGCCGAGGACTGTCGCTGTCATTTACCACCCGACAGCCGCGACCGCAGACCTCAGTGTACAGGCCAGCATCTCCCTCCCAGGAGACACCAGCACTCGCATCCACCCGGCTCTGCACTAACCTCTAAGGTGTGCGCGCTTGTGCCCGGGCCTTAATGGCTCAGCGCTCACATGTAATTAATCACAAAATCATCCCCAGATCATCCTGGACTATAAAAAGGGCTCAGCCCTTTCACTCCTTGCCTGAGCATTGTTGTGTATTCCCATGTTAGTCTTGAAAATGGTCCCTTAGTCATATCCTGTTCCCATTTTTCCCGTGCCCTGCTACCTGTATCCTGTATTCCATGCTGTGTTTGCTCCTGTGCCCTTTCTTGTTTTGGAGTGTTGTTGTTGCCTTCTCCCACGCCTGCTGTCATACAACTCGTCTGGAGTCATCTGCCAAGCCTGGTATCATCCGCCACGTTTGGCGTTATCTACAGACAAGTTCTATCTGTGCTTAAGCCTTTGCTACTGTCTGGACTATTACAGGTACTCTTGTACTGCGACTTTGTATAGACTGTGTATACTGTTGTTTGGCCCTGCTACTCCGCTACAGCGGTGCGGCCTAATGGTTCCACGTACCCACGGATCGTGACAGTACGCTCAGGCCATGGACCCCGCTGGTCAACCCAAGAACATGACAATGTCACAAGTAATGCAGGCAGACATGCGAGACCACCGGTCACGACAGGACCAATTCCTCCAGGAGGTGAACGCCATTGCACATTGTCTGAATGCACAAGCTGCAGTCTTCACAACACCTGCTCCTATTGTTCCTGTTGCTCCTGCTGTTCCTCCTGCTACACCTCCGTCAGTACCAGTGCCGATCCCCGATTCTCCCTGCCACTACCTCCTCGCAATGACGAAGACGCGAGGATCTACAGGGGATTTTTGAGCCAATGCCAGGTCCACTTGAGACTGCATGCAAAGGCCTTTCATTCTGATGACGCAAGGATCGCCTTGATAATCTCTCTACTTACTGGCAAGGCCCTGGCATGGATGAATCCCATTTGGGAACGTCAGGGACCAGAGACCCGTGACTTACAGTGTTTTTTACATACTTACCGTACAGTATTCTGCAGCTGCAACTCTGCTGACCCTTCATCAGAGAGACATCTCCGTGGGCGAGTACGCCATTTAGTTCCATACACTGGCTGCAGAACTAGCCTGGAACAACGAGGCCTTGGTGGCTACATTCTGGCAGGGACTATTAAAGACGAGCTTTCCGCTCGAGATCTGCCACCTACACTGGATGATCTCATTCTTCTGGCCACCCGGATTGACATGAGGATCCGGGAACGGTCCCAAGAGGTTTCCCTAGGCTGGCTCTTACTTTCCAGCAACCCCTGCTGCCCTCATCAGTTGTTCCACCAGAGGAACCTTTGCAAGTGGACCGACTCAAGTTGTCAGTCCGGGGGAAACAACGCAGACACACTTTGGGACTCTGTCTGTATTGCGGCCTGAAAGACCATTTTCTGCATTTGTGCCCCCCAGAAGCCAAAAACCTCCTGTGCCTAGGGCTGGTTGGAGAGCCAACACTAGGTGGAACGGCGCTAAATGAAAAATTCTCTCCCAAACTGCCCATTTGTGTGACTATAGTGTCCGGCGACAAGACACACTGGGTCTCTGCCTATCTGATCTCCGGGTCCGCGGCAAATTTTATACAACAGGACCTAGTGGATCATTTCAGTTGCCGACAGTCCCTCTGGAGACACCTCTGGCTGTTGCCTCGGTCAATGGACTTCCTCTGCCTGACCCTATCATGTCTGAGACCAAGCCACTGAGGCTCCAAGTTGGAGCCCTTCACACTGAACAGATTGCGTTTCTTATCCTGCCTAAATCAGTCAATCTTGTGTTGCTGGGTCTGCTTTGGCTCAGGCTACATGCCCCAGTCCTTGACTGAAGTTCCGGAGAAATTCTCTAATGGGGCCCCAAATGTCTCCACCGCTGCCTGTTACAGATCCATCCTGTCCAGACTCCTCTACCTCAGTCATTAACAGGATTACCCACTCATTATACTCAGTTTGCGGACATCTTCAGCAACCGGTCCTATGACTGCCCGATTGAGCTTGTTCCAGATGCTTCAACTCCCCGTAGACTGGTATATCCTCTCTCCCTGCCAAAGTCCCGGTTCATGTCAGCCTATATCAAAGAGAATCTGGAGAGGGGCTTCATTCGACAGTCCTCCTCTCCGGCTGGAGCCGGGTTCTTCTTCGTTAAAAACAAAGACGGATCTCTTCGACCGTGCATTGACTAATGTGGTCTAAATACCCATTGCCACTAAACTCCGAATTATTTTACTGTATACGAGGAGCCAGAATCTTTTCTAAACTGGACTTACAACTTGATCCAAATCCATCGAGTTGACGAGTGGACGAAGGCATTGAACACTTGAGACGGTCACTACGAATACCTGGTGATGCCCTTCGGTCTGTGTAACGCTCCCACGGTCTTCAAGAATTTGTGAATGACATCTTCTGAGATCTCCTCTATGTCCGTGTTGTGGTCTATCTCGATGATATTTTGATCTTCTCCCCAGATCCGACGACACATCGGACGCATGTCCGTCAAGGTCTGTTGCGATCAAGGTCTGTTGCGATTAAAGGAGGATCGTCTGTATGCCAAGCTGGAGAAGTGCATTTTTAAAAAAAAATTACCTGCCCTTCCTGGGCTGCATCATATCGGACCAAGGCCTAAAGATGGATCCGGAGAAAGTAAAGTCCGTTCTGGAATGGCCACGTCCTCAGGGCCTGCGGTCCATACAGCGTTTTCTGGGATTCGCTAACTTCTACCGGCAGTCTATTCCGCATTTCTCGCCACTGACGGCTCCTATCTCTCCCCTTACCAAGAAAGGTATGAACGCCTATGTATGGACTCCAGAGGCAGAATCAGCATTTAAGAGCCTCAAGAGTGCCTTCACTTCAGCCTCGATCCTCCATCATTCTGATGTGTCTCGGCAGTTCTCGTTGGAGGTGGACGCTTCCTCTGTTGGTGCAGGTGCACTTCTATTCCAGAGAAGGTTCAAAGGAAAGGCAGTAGTATGTGGCTATTACTCTAGACTTTTTTTTCCCGCAGAGCGCAATTACTCTATTGAGGATCGGGACTTACTGGCCATCAAGTTGGCACTGGAGGAGTGGAGACATCTGCTAGAGGGCACAGTTCATCCCCTTCGGATATACACAGATCACAAGAATCTCACCTATCTTCAGTCGGCTCAACGGCTAAACCCCTTTCAAGCCAGGTGGTCGCTGTTCTTCACCCACTTTCAGTTTTTGCTCCACTACAGTCACGCTGACAAAAACGTGAGGGTCGATGCCCTGTTCAGGTCATTTGAAACCGAGGACACTGTTGAGACCCCTCAATGTATAATAGACCTGTCCTGCATTGTTACTGCTAATCCCCTGCAAGATAGAGACATCCCTCCGGGGAGGACTTTTGTTCATTTGGCAGACAGGAGAAGAATCCTTCTCTGGGGACGCAGCTCCAAACTCGCTGGTCACACGGGAGTTTGTAAAACTCGAGATCTGATAGCTTGTAATTTCTGGTGGCCCACGATGCCCAAAGATATTGTGGACTTTGTGTCTTCCTGCACTGTCTGTGCTTCTAACAAGGTTGCTCACTCCAAGCCTGCTGGCCTGCTCCACCTTCTGCCGATCACAGATCTTCCCCCCTCAGCAGGATGCATTACTGTCTGGGTGGTGGTGGACCGGTTCTCGAAGATGGCACATTTTATCTCGCTGACCGGCCTACCTTCTGCTCCTCGACTGGCAAATCCCTTCATTCTGCACATCTTCCGCTTGCATGGCTTGCCCCTTAATATTGTGTCTGATCGGGGGGGTTCAGTTCACCTCAAAATTCTGGAGAGCCCTCTGTAAACTCCTGGATGTGAAATTGGACTTTTCCTCAGTCTACCATCCCCAGTCCAACGGTCAAGTCGAGAGTATTAACCAAATCACAAAGAATTATCTTTGTCACTTCATCTCCATGCAGCATGATGACTGGGTACAGCTTCTTCCATGGGCCGAGATCTCATTCAACAGTCACACAAGTGAGTCCACTACTTCCACACCGTTCTACATTGTCTAAGGCCAACATCCACGAATCCCTCCTCCTGTTCTGTCTACATCTCAGGTACCCCCAGCTGAATCTGCATTTGGGGACTTTCTACAAATCTGGCAGCAGATCCGGTCCTCTATTCTGCTGGCAGACGATCGCATGAAGTGAAAAGCAGATTCACGAAGAAGAGAGCCGCCTCTTTTTCTTCCGGGTACCAAAGTCTGGCTGCACTCAAGGAATATTCGCCTGAAGGTGCCCTCATACAAATTTGCTCCCAGACTCCTCGAACCTTTTGAGATCCTGCAACAGATAAACCCTGTCTCCTATAAGCTTTTTATTTTGTGGATTGAAGAGGGTTTGTTCCTGAGGAGAGTTCCTGGGAGCCAAAAGAAAACCTTAATGCCCCTACCCTCATTAACCCCTTAACGACATGTCACGTACTGGTACGCGGCAGCCGTTAAGGGGAAGTATGGAGCGAGCTCACGTGCTGAGCTCGCTCTGTACACAGCGGGTGACGGCTATGTTACACAGCCGACACCTCACTGAAAGGGGCGAAATCAATGTTCAATTTGATTCCACCCATTTAACACCTTAAATGCTGCAGTCAATCTCGACCGCAGCATTTAAATTGTTAGGATCAGGGGGGCGCCCTCTCGAGCATTCAATTGCACCCCCCCCCCCCCCCCCCGAGCGCGCTGGGCCATTTACAGTGGTTGTTATGGCAGCCTGGGGCCTAATAAAGGCACCCAGGTCTGCCATCTTTGTACTCAATTGAAGCCCTGCCGGACGATCACTGTCAGAATCACGATATACTGCAATACATTAGTATTGCAGTATATCATGTAAGCGATCGCTACTTCAAGTCCCCTAGGGGTCTAATAAAAAAAAGTAAAAAAACCAGATAAATAAAGATTTTTATAATGTTCCAAAAAAAAAAAATATTAAAAGTTAAAAAGAAAAACTTTTCCCTAAAGCAATGTTAAAAAAAATTAAAGTTAACATAACTGGTATCGCCGCGTCTGTAAAAGTCAGAATAATCACAATATAGCGTTATTTAATATATATATATATATATATAAAAACCACCCAAATTGCTGTTTTTTGGTCACCTTAGCTCTTAAAAAAAAAGGAATAAAAAGTGATCAAAAAGTCGCATGTACCCCAAAATGGTATCGGTGAAAACTACAGCTCGCAAATTTAAGCCCTCATACCTCTAAATTGATGGAAAAATAAAATAGTTATGGCTCTTAGAAAATGGTGACACAAAACATTTGTTTTTTTTAGCAAACAGTTTTATTTTTTTTAAAGTGGTAAAACATAAAACAAAACATATAAATTTGTTATTTCTGTAATCGTATTAACCTGTAGAATAAGGTGAATATGTGGGTTTTACCGCCTGATGGACACCGTAAAAACAAAACACCCCAAAAAAATGATGTAATCGCTGTTTTTTGCCCATTTCACCCTACAAATATATATTTTTTCAGATTTCCAGTACATTTTGCAGTACAATAAATGGTGCCATGAAAAACTACAACTAGTCCCGCAAAAAACAAGAACTCATATGGCTATGTCAACGAAGAAATAGAAAAGTTATGGCTTTTGGAAGGCAGGGAGGAAAAAACAAAAATGAAAATCACAAATTGGCCTGGTCTTTAAGGGGTTAAGTAATTCCTCTCACGCTGTGAACCCAAGAAGAGGGGGCGTAAGGGTTGATGCTGTAACGTCCGCGGATCGTCGCTGTCACTTACCCCCTGATGGCCATGATCGCAGACCTCCGTATACAGGCCGGCATCTCCCTCCCAGGAGACGCCAGTGCTCACATCCGCCCGGCTCTGCACTAACCTTAAAGGGCCAGCGCGCACACATGTAATTAATCATAAAATCATCCCCAGATCACCCTAGACTATAAAAGGGGCATTGCCCTTTCACTTCTTGCCTGAGCGCTGTTCTGTATTCCCATGTTAGTCTTGCAAATGGTCCCTTAGTCGTATCCTGTTCCCATTGTTCCTGTGCCCTGCTACCCGTATCCTGTATCCCGTACTGTGTTTATTCCTGTGCACTCTCTAGTGTTGGAGTCGTGTTGTGCCATCTGCCAGGCCTGCTGTCATACACCACATCAGGTGTCATCTGCCAAGCCTGGTATCATACGCCACGTTTGGTGTTATCTACCATCAAGTTCCATCTGTGCCTAAGCATCTGCTAATGTCTGGACTATTATAGGTAGTCTTGTGCTAGGATTTGCATAGACTTTATAGATTGTTGTTTGGCCAGCTGCGGCGATGCGGCCTAGTGGGTCCACATACCCAAAGGAAATCTCCTCAACTATAGTGATTTTATAATAAAAGTATTGACACAGGCTGTAAACTAACATTGTAAAGATGATAAAGGGGAGGACATAGCAATACATAGAATATATAATTAAGTCTTATAATAAAAGACATTTGATAAACAGGCAAGTCCCTTAAACATAGCAATATTATGGTAATATACTCATATAGGAAAGGACATATAGAAAATGGAGATACATTCTAAAATAACAAAATTCATAGGAAGGCTGTGTGCAGCCACCTAATAACCTTTACATGGAATTCTGACTCCAATCCTAACTGCTCAGCTGTTCCCTGCACATGGAAATTATGGTCAAAACTCTTCTCAATATTTCTCAATGGTCATATGGACCACTAGAGACAGAATGGGAGATCCGATTTAAACAAATCAGCGCAAAAAAAAAACAAATTAAAAAGGTTACCCTCAAAATGTTTTAATGGTCACATGACCTCAAACAGCCCATCAACGCTTTTCTATGCATTTTTCCATCGAGGCTTCATCAGGGATATCAGATTTCTATTATTACCTTTTATTTTAGATGTCCAGCAATTCCTCTGATTCCAATTCTGGAGAAAGGAAGTCAAAACATAGGCTTAGTGATAATTGGAGCAAACCCCTTCAGAAGACTTGTGATACCTGTTTAGAATGCATCAAAGAGGGAACAGCTAGAGTTAGGCCTCATGCACATGACCGTGTTTGGTCTGTGATTTATAGACCGTTTGTCGGGCGCATTTCCTAGACCCAACACAGTTCAGGGTGCCGGAGGTACTGGCATCGTAGTTATGTATGATTCTAGGAGTCCCTGCCTTCCCGCGGAAATACTGTTCCGTACTCAAAACATGATTACAGTACTGGACAGTATTTCCGTGGAGAGGCAGTGACTCCTAGCATCAAACATAACTATGATGTAAGCGGATTCTGTCAGGATTTAAACATCGATCCATGCCTAAATCCTGAAAGAATCCTGAACGTGTGAACATGACTCCTCTGACTATTCCATTTTCCTAATAACATGCAAAATTGTAATACCAGCGCTCTGCACTCGTTAGCGTACTACTTCTCCCAGCATGCACAACTCCCAGGATACCTTTTGTGCACACTGCCATGCATGTGCACTTCCTTCTGCCGCTGGTGTTGCTGGGTCTCACGATAGGGTGGGCGATTGCTCACTTCCAACATCTTATAGGGTCAGTGCGCACCCAAATCCTTCCCCAGCCTATCCCTGTCAATCACCAGGTACAGGGGCGGATTATAATGAGGGCAATCTGGGCAAGTCCCCGGGGGCCCGAGAATGGAACTGGGTCTAGTTCGCCCCGGTTCTCCCTTACCGGCTTTTAAAATTACAGCCGGTTCAGAGAACCGGAGTGAAGCGGGACCGCTCACCCAACCAGTGGCGTAGCTATAGGGGCCGCACTACATCAATAAAAAGTTACTATAGTAACGGGAGCCGCAGGCTTGTTACTATAGTAACTACAGTACTTACCTTCCTGTTTCCGGTGCGCAGCGCATTACGTCACTACCATCCTGTAGTTCAGAGTCAGGACATATGCCGAGGCTGAAGAGGAGGGTAAGTTTAAGATCCCTGCCTGCTTGAAGCTGATTGGCAGGGTCCGACTCCCAGGACCCCTGCCAATCACCTGTTTTGAAGGGGCCGCAGCGCTGGTACGACAGCTGCTTCCCCTTCATTCCGGTCACTTGCTCACACTGTGAATCCGTGTCAGCGATTCACAGTGTGAGCCAGTAAGGGAAATGAAGGGGAAGCAGCTCTCGTACCAGCGCTGCGGCCCCTTCAAAACAGGTGATTGGCGGGTCCCGGGCGACGGACCCCGACCCATAAGCTATTGATGGCCTATCCTGAGGATAGGCCATCAATGTTTAGGGACTGGACAATCCCTTTAAGCCTACGATGTTGAAGGCTTAGAGGGCCCATGAGACAGGATCACAGATTGTGTGATGCTGTCTGCTGGGCCCTGTATCTAAGCCAATCACATGGTAGGCTTCGATACAAGGCCCATGTGTGATCCTGTCTGCTGGGCCCTGTATCTACGCATCTTACATAAGCACATGGTAGGCTTAGATACATAGCCCATGTGTGAACCTGTCTGCTGGGCCCTGTTTCTAAGCATCTTACATAAGCACATGGTAGGCTTAGATACATGGCCCATGTGTGATCCTGTCTGCTGGGCCCTGTATCTAAGCATCTTACATAAGCACATGGTAGGCTTAGATACATGGCCCATGTGTGATCCTGTCTGATGGGCCCTGTATGTAAGCCTACCACATGTACTGTATAAGATTACTGTGATTACTGTGCTGGACCCTGTATCTAAGCCTGCCTTGACAGACAGTATCACACATGGGCCCTGTACCTAAGCCTACCACATGTGTTACTAATCATTTTTGTTGTGTTTGTGTTTTTTTACAGTTTTGGTTGTTGGACTACGTCGGATTCGAGGACTACTTCGAAGATGGCATTTTTATTATCAATAAAATGGTTAATGAGTGTTGTCTGGGGGGTTTTTATTTCAATAAAATATTTTTTCTATGTCTTTATTTGTTTTTTAAACTTTATTACTACCGCCTTAGTAATGGTCACCGGCTGATTGACAGCGTCCATTACTAAGGCGAGGCTTAGTGTTAGCCGATACAGAGGCTATCACTAACCCCCATTATTACCCCGGTACCCACCCCCACCAGGGGTGTCGGGAAAAGCCGGGTATGATCCAGTACCTGACCATCTGTAGTGATGGTCGGGCAATGGGGTGGCCGCAGGCTGGTATTATTAGGCTCTGAAAGGCCAAAAACTGTGGCCCTTCCCCCCTGGTAATGTTAACCTGCTGCTGCTTTCTTGTATCTGGCTGGTTATCAAAAATGGGGAGGGGCCCACCAGATACAACAGCAGCAGCCTAGCATTACCAGGGGGGGAAGGGTCACTGTTTTAGGCTTTTCCCAGGCGGATATTACCAGCCTGTGGCTGAGTACCTGACCATCACTACAGATGGTCGAGTACTGTTTCGTACCCGGCTCTTCCCAGTACCACTGGTAGCGGTGGGTACCGGGGTAATGGGGGTTAGTGTTAGCCTCTCTGCCTGTTAACATTAAGCCTTGCCTTAGTAATGGATGTTGTCAATCAGCCAGCAGCTATTAATAAGGCGGTAATAATAAAGTTTAAAACAATACAAGGACATAGAAAAAATATTTTATTGAAATAAAAAAACAAACACAACCCTCATTAACCATTTTATTGAAAATAAAAATAAAACGCTATCATTGAAGTAGTCCCCGAATCCAACGTAGTCCAACAACCGAAACTGTAAAATAACACAAACACACAAAAATAATTAGTAACACATAAAAAAGCAAAACAATTCTTATATTTACCTTTTCTGGGTCCAGCGCTGGAACCGCAATGTCAGCGAGCTTGTCCCTATATCTAATCCTATCATGTGTGATACTGTCTGCTGAGCCACTGTATCTAATCCTATCATGTGTGATACTGTCTGTTGAGCTACTGTATCTAATCCTATAATGTTGGATACTGTCTGTTGATCTACTGTATCTAATCCTATCATGGGTGATACTGTGCTGAGACCCTGTATCTAATCCTATCCATAGTTTATAGGGTCGTAGTGCTATAGATATGATGTCTCCTATACACACATATACACAGACATACACACACACACACACATATACAGTGAAGGAAATAAGTATTTGATCCCTTGCTGATTTTGTAAGCTTGCCCACTGTCAAAGACATGAACAGTCTAGAATTTTTAGGCTAGGTTAATTTTACCAGTGAGAGATAGATTATATTTAAAAAAAAAAAGAAAATCACATTGTCAAAATTATATATATTTATTTGCATTGTGCACAGAGAAATAAGTATTTGATCCCTTTGGCAAACAAGACTTAATACTTGGTGGCAATACCCTTGTTGGCAAGCACAGCAGTCAGACGTTTTTTTGTAGTTGATGATGAGGTTTGCACACATGTTAGATGGAATTTTGGCACACTCCTCTTTGCAGATCATCTGTAAATCATTAAGATTTCGAGGCTGTCGCTTGGCAACTCGGATCTTCAGCTCCCTCCATAAGTTTTTGATGGGATTAAAGTCTGGAGACTGGCTAGGCCACTCCATGACCTTAATGTGCTTCTTTTTGAGCCACTCCTTTGTTGCCTTGGCTGTATGTTTCGGGTCATTGTCGTGCTGGAAGACCCAGCCACGAGCCATTTTTAATGTCCTGGTGGAGGGAAGGAGGTTGTCACTCAGGATTTGACGGTACATGGCTCCATCCATTCTCCCATTGATGCGGTGAAGTAGTCCTGTGCCCTTAGCAGAGAAACACCCCCAAAACATAATGTTTCCACCTCCATACTTGACAGTGGGGACGGTGTTCTTTGGGTCATAGGCAGCATTTCTCTTCCTCCAAACACGGCGAGTTGAGTTAATGCCAAAGAGCTCAATTTTAGTCTCATCTGACCACAGCACCTTCTCCCAATCACTCTCAGAATCATCCATATGTTCATTTGCAAACTTCAGACGGGCCTGTACATGTGCCTTCTTGAGCAGGGGGACCTTGCGGGCGCTGCAGGATTTTAATCCATTACGGCGTAATGTGTTACCAATGGTTTTCTTGGTGACTGTGGTCCCGGCTGCCTTGAGATCATTAACAAGTTCCCCCGGTGTCGTTTTCGGCTGAGCTCTCACCTTCCACAGGATCAAGGATACCCCACGAGGTGAGATTTTGCATGGAGCCCCAGATCGATGTCGATTGAAAGTCATTTTGTATGTCTTCCATTTTCTTACTATTGCACCAACAGTTGTCTCCTTCTCACCCAGCGTCTTACTTATGGTTTTGTAGCCCATTCCAGCCTTGTGCAGTTCTATGATCTTGTCCCTGACATCCTTAGAAAGCTCTTTGGTCTTGCCCATGTTGTAGAGGTTAGAGTCAGACTGATTAATTGAGTCTGTGGACAGGAGTCTTTTATACAGGTGACCATTTAAGACAGCTGTCTTAATGCAGGCACCAAGTTGATTTGGAGCGTGTAACTGGTCTGGAGGAGGCTGAACTCTTAATGGTTGGTAGGGGATCAAATACTTATTTCTCTGTGCACAATGCAAATAAATATATATAATTTTGACAATGTGATTTTCAGTTTTTTTTTAAATATAATCTATCTCTCACTGATAAAATTAACCTAGCCTAAAAATTCTAGACTGTTCATGTCTTTGACAGTGGAAAAACTTACAAAATCAGCAAGGGATCAAATACTTATTTCCTTCACTGTATATATATATATATTGTGAGGGTTTAGCATCAGGAGAGGTTGGTACAGCGGTTTCTTTGTAGCCAGAGACAGGGACACCGTGCATTAAAAGTCATAACAGGGCTTTGCCTGTGTTTTTATTCTTGTCAAAGAAACAGCCTCTTGTACAACAAGGCAAAATACAAAATAAATCCTGCTCGTCTGAGCACTAACTAAACAAGATATTATCTAACTATACCGAGTGCCTTCCTACCAGGCACTGGACACAAAGCAACACAGGTCTTTACTCACATAGAATACAGGCTACTCCAGCCTTAGTAGTCTCCAGTCTGAGTCAGGGGTGAGACTCCCACACACTGTGTCTGCACCTTTTTATACACAGGCTACAGGTGCAGCTAATTTAGCAGCAACCTTGTCCTGCAAACAGAGATGGACTAGGGATTGGGGAACCCGCCCTGCTCTTCTCCAATCCAACTCCAGGCCCTTTTTTCCGGCTTTTCCTTAAGCCGAGATTGGAAAACTAGAGCTTTCTATTGCAAGAACTACTCATTCCCTGGAGCCTAGGATACATATGACAGGATTCTAGGGGAAATATACCTTCCTTCAATGACTTTACCTGTCACAGTCTCACATACCCTCTTCCTCTGTTCGAGCCCGTGGGATCGGACACATTTAGCTACAAGGCAGTGTGTCCTAGACAAAGCGTCAGCATTGCCTTGCAGTTTTCCTGCTCTGTGTTCCACAGTATATTTGAAGTTCTGCAAAGTAAGAAACCACCGTGTAACACTTGCATTTCTCTCTTTAGCTTGACACATCCACGTAAGAGGAGAGTGGTCTGTAACCAACCTAAACCGACGACCGAATAAATAATATCTCAGGGACTCAAGTGCCCACTTAATTGCCAAGCACTCCCGTTCAACTATGCTATAGTTTTTCTCAGCCGAGGTAAGTTTTCTGCTCAAATAGGTCACAGGATGTACCTCACCACCCACCTCTTGTGACAGAACTGCTCCGAGCCCCACATTAGAAGCATCAGTTTGGACAACAAACTCCTTTTTGAAGTCAGGAGTGACTAAGACTGGTTGGTTACACAGGGCCAGTTTCAACTCTTGAAAGGCGCTTTCAGCCTTCGTGTCCCACTTGACCATGACAGACTTACTTCCCTTGGTAAGATCTGTCAGGGGCGCTGCTGTGCTGGCAAAGTTTGGAATGAACCTGCGGTAATAACCTACAATTCCTAGAAAAGCTCTGACCTGCTTTTTGGATGAGGGCTGGGGCCAGTTTTGGATAGCCTCAACTTTGTTGACCTGTGGCTTTATCACCCCTCTCCCAATTATGTACCCCAGATACCGTGCTTCCTCCAAGCCTAAGGAACATTTCTTTGGGTTTGCTGTTAACCCCGCAGCTCTGAGGGAGTTTAGTACTGCTTGTACTTTTGGTAAGTGGCTTTCCCAGTCATCACTAAAGATTATAATGTCGTCCAGATATGCCGAAGCATACCGACGATGGGGTTTGAGGACTATGTCCATTAACCTTTGAAAGGTCGCTGGAGCCCCATGTAGCCGAAATGGTAAACAAATATATTGAAACAGACCATCCGGGGTGATGAACGCAGTTTTCTCTTTGGCGCCCTCCGTGAGGGGTACTTGCCAATAGCCTTTGGTTAAATCAAGTGTTGAAAAATACCTTGAATGGCCCAGTCTCTCTATTAACTCGTCAACTCTTGGCATTGGGTATGCGTCAAACTTTGACATCTCATTTAACTTGCGGAAGTCGTTACAGAAACGCAATGACCCATCTGGTTTCGGAATCAATACAATGGGACTTGACCATTCACTTTTTGACTTTTCAATAATCCCATGGTCTAGCATTTTCTTGACCTCCTCAGATATGGCTTGTCTACGAGCTTCAGGGACTCTGTAGGGTTTCAAGTGGACCCGAACCTGAGGCTCGGTCACAATGTCATGTTTTATTATACTGGTCTGTCCTGGCAGTTCTGAAAACACGTCTGTGTTTCTCTGCACAAACTCTTTTGTCTCCTGTTTCTGTGGCTTTGCGAGGGATTCTGACACATACACATCTGGGTTAGGACTATAGGGGGTCCTTACTGCCACGAGGGTCTCTCTTTCTTTCCATGGCTTAATTAAGTTTACATGGTATAACTGCACTGTCTTCCTTTTACCTGGTTGGTAAACTTTATAATTTACATCCCCCACCTTTTCAATTATCTCATACGGCCCTTGCCATCTAGCAAGAAATTTGCTTTCTACGGTTGGCACTAAGACCAACACTCGATCACCAGAGTTAAAATTTCTAACTTTAGCCGTTCGGTTATACACCCTGCTCTGAGCATCCTGAGCTTGCTCCAAGTGTTCCTTAACTATCGCCATTGACTGCAGCGATTCGGTCTTGCATCAACGTGACATGCTCAATTACACTCCTATAAGGTGTGGACTCTTGCTCCCAGGTTTCCTTGGCTATGTCCAGGAGACCACGGGGTTGTCTGCCGTATACAAGTTCGAAAGGAGAAAACCCTGTGGATGATTGAGGAACTTCACGTACAGCGAACATCAAATAGGGCAGAAGACAGTCCCAATCCTTCCCATCCTTACTAACCACCCTCCTCAACATGCCTTTTAATGTCTTATTGAATCTTTCGACAAGACCATCAGTTTGAGGGTGATATATAGAGGTACGCAGGTGTTTAATTTTCAGCAGTTTACATAATTCCTTGGTGATTTTGGACATAAAGGGAGTTCCCTGATCGGTAAGGATTTCCTTAGGTAAACCAGTACGGGAAAACATGTAAAACAACTCTCTTGCAATGGCTTTTGAAGAGGAATTTCGCAAAGGGACTGCCTCAGGGTAGCGTGTGGCATAGTCCAACACCACTAGGATATATTGATGTCCTCTAGAGGATTTGACTAAAGGGCCGACCAGATCCATGGCAATTCTTTCAAAAGGGATCCCAATGATAGGCAAAGGCACCAGCGGACTCCTAAAATGTGGCATAGGAACCGTTATCTGACACTCCGGGCAGGACTCGCAATACCTCTGAACTTCCGTATATACCCCCGGCCAGAAGAATCGTTGTAAGATACGCTCTCTTGTCTTTTCGCAACCTAGATGTCCACCCAGCACGTGTTTATGAGCCAGGTCCAACACCGTTCTACGATACGGTTGGGGTATCACCAGCTGTTCAACAACCTCCCCACGTACGTTATCTATCCGATACAGCAAATCTTGGTTAACCGCCATGTGTGGAAACAACTTATAAGCCCCTGGATGTTGAGGCACTCCATTTAATACCTTATTATTTTCCCTGGCTTTTACCAATGTGGGATCGCTAAGTTGAGCGGTCCCAAAATTGTTACGTGATACATTTAACTCTGGTATCTCAGAAATTTCCTCCTACGCATCTGTTTCACCAGCAAAAACAGACAGAGGAAATTTATCAGGCTCAGTGGTCACCCCAACTGCTGGCACCTCAGCATCTTCGTTAAAGGGTTCTGGGCTAATCACAGCGCACACATTAATACCATCATTAACATTTACAGTGGAGGTTACATCTTTCTTCCTCCACAAGTCCCAGAACACTGGGAAGTCTCTCCCCAGGATCACACTGTGCATCAGGGACTTGACCACACCCACTTCATGGCAAGCGGTTCCACAGGAAGTCTCTAGAGTGACCAAAGCGGTGGGGTATTCTTTAGTGTCCCCATGTATGCCCAGGACCCCTATACTATGTCCGCTGAATGTTCCAGGGTCTATCAGGCTGGCATGCACCAGGGTAACCAGACTCCCAGAATCCAGCAAGGCACTCACAGTACACCCTTCCACTTTTACGACACACATTTGTTGCTCAGTCTCGTAAACAGTCTCAGCAGAACAAACAGGACGTGCAAACAAGGATATTCGCCTTGCTGCATCACAGTCCATTGGCTCAGTAGTCAGGGGACAATTGGCAGCAATATGCCCAGGTCCATAACACCGCCAGCACTGTATGCGGCCCCGGTACCCAACTTGAGACCCTGGTCTGGCCTTCAGTGTCTCTATGGGATTTCCTCCCTCCGTCTGCTCCCCTTCTGAGCCACCTCCCTTAAAGACATTTCTCACCCCTCTAGTAAATGGAACAGTCTTACAGGGTGCTCCGCACGATTTGCTGTTCCTGGGGTTAGAACAGCAAAGTAGAGTAGATCCTGAGTAGCTCTGTACCTTTCAATCAGGTTCACCAGCTGTTCCGCATCTGTAGGATCTCCTTTACCGACCCAACGCTGAACCTTCGGTGGTAAGGAGCGGATGTATTTGTCAAGCACCACTCTCTCCACGATCTGCGCAGGGGTTGATTCCTCTGGCTGTAGCCATTTCCTTGCAAGATGGACAAGATCATACATTTGTGATCGCGCAGGTAGGTGTTCCACGAAAGTCCAGTTGTGCACCCGTCGAGCACGCACATTCATATTAACACCCAGATGGGCAAGGATCTCACCCTTCAGCTTGGAGTAATCCTTGGCATCCTGCTCATTGAGATCAAAGTACGCCTTTTGCGGCTCTCCGGTTAGGAAAGGTGCCACCACTGCTGCCCACTGATCTGAAGGTAACTTCTCTCGTTCTGCCACTCGCTCAAACACCATGAGATAGGCCTCAACGTCGTCGGTGGATTGGCGCAAACCATGAGGCCCCGCTGACCTCTCCACTGAGGCCTGAATTTGGTCTTGCAAATAGCGATTAATTTGCTGCTGTTCTTTTAAGGCCAGTCTGTGGGCTTCACCCAGCAGAATATTGGTTTCAGCCTGTGCACGCATGGCTTCCTCATGCACCATTCGCTGAGTCGCGCTGGCTTCTTGCAGAGCTGTGCTTATCTTCCCCTGGTTGATATTAGCCTGAATCAGCTGTTTAAGTATTTCATCCATTTTAACAGTCTCTTTTAGCCCTGTTGCCGCCTTCACCCAAGACATACACTTCCAAGCACTCTCGGGGAGAAAAAATTGTGTTGTTGCCCCTAGCAACGATTTTCCACTTGGAGCAGCAAAAGTCCTTTTAAATAGGTGTATGTCTCTTTAAGACCGTGCCCGCATCGGCCACCATATGTGAGGGTTTAGCATCAGGAGAGGTTGGTACAGCGGTTTCTTTGGAGCCAGAGACAGGGACACCGTGCATTAAAAGTCATAACAGGGCTTTGCCTGTGTTTTTATTCTTGTCAAAGAAACAGCCTCTTGTACAACAAGGCAAAATACAAAATAAATCCTGCTCGTCTGAGCACTAACTAAACAAGATATTATCTAACTATACCGAGTGCCTTCCTACCAGGCACTGGACACAAAGTAACACAGGTCTTTACTCACATAGAATACAGGCTACTCCAGCCTTAGTAGTCTCCAGTCTGAGTCAGGGGTGAGACTCCCACACACTGTGTCTGCACCTTTTTATACACAGGCTACAGGTGCAGCTAATTGAGCAGCAACCTTGTCCTACAAACAGAGATGGACTAGGGATTGGGGAACCCGCCCTGCTCTTCTCCAATCCAACTCCAGGCCCTTTTTTCCGGCTTTTCCTTAAGCCGAGATTGGAAAACTAGAGCTTTCTATTGCAAGAACTACTCATTCCCTGGAGCCTAGGATACATATGACAGGATTCTAGGGGAAATATACCTTCCCTCAATGACTTTACCTGTCACTGTCTCACAATATATATGTATAGTACTATTATATTCAGGAGAACAGTGTATAGTACTATTATATTCAAGAGTGCAGTGTATAGTACTATTATATTCAGGGGCACAGTGTATAGTACTATTATATTCAGGAGCACAGTGTATAGTAATATTATATTCAGGAGTACAGTGTATAGTATTATTATATTCAGGGGTGCAGTGTATAGTACTATTATATTCAGGAGCGCAGTGTATAGTACTATTATATTCAGGGGCACAGTGTATAGTACTATTATATTCAGGAGCACAGTGCATAGTAATATTATATTCAGGAGTACAATGTATAGTATTATTATATTCAGCAGTACAGTGTATAGTACTATTATATTCAGGGGCGCAGTGTATAATACTATTATATTCAGGAGTACAGGGTATAGTACTATTATATTCATTGTATGATACTATTATATTTAGAAGCATAGAGTGTGGCATCATGAGAATTTTATCTTCGTTTACAGGTGCGGAAATGTTGGAAAAGTGAGGAGCCGAAGACATCTGAGCTGTGAACTGCATAAATGGGCCGTGCCCGAGAGAAGTCATCATAGAGGTCTGGACCGGATGGAGATGAAATAAGAAAAAGAACGAAAAAGAATCTGAGACATCACCTGTGAGTCACTCAATGTAAATGTTTATTCTCCCTGTGACTGTTCAGTACTGTAGTCACTGTATGATCTGCAGCGAGATGACGGATGGTAGCATTCTTTTTTGTTAAACAGCAACTCCCAGCATATACTAACCATTGTTCAGGCTATACTGGGAGTTGTCGTTTTATGTCGTACAAATTTATACAGCAGGGGTTAAACTGAGTTTGCAAATGATCTATGTATTGAACTGTATTTGTTCTGGTGCTGTATATATGTACTGAGCTTGGTTCTGGTGCTCTATATATATATATATATATATATATATATATGTATATATATATATATATATATATATATACTGAGATTGGTTCTGGAGTTATATATATGTACTGAGCTTGGTTCTGGGGATGTATATATGTACTGAGCTTGGTTCTAGCGCTGTATATATGTACTGAGCTTGGTTCTGGTGCTGTATTTATGTACTGAGCTTGGTTCTGGGGCTGTATTTATGTACTGAGCTTTGTTATAGTGCTGTATATATGTACTGAGTTTGGTTCTGGTGTTGTATATATGTACTGAGCTTGGTTCTGGGGCTGTATATATGTGCTGAGCTTGGTTCTGGGTCTGTATATATTTACATATATGTTAAATCTACTTTTACCTTAAGAGAAGGTAAATATATACAGTAAAAACTAAACCCAAAAAAACATGGAGGAATCTCAGTTTTTTTCCAATTCACCCATTATATGGTACTTTACATGGTGGCAATAAAAACTATAACTCCTCCCGCAAAAAAAATAATCCTTCACACACCACTCCATTGACGTAAAAATAAAAAAGTTCTAAAGCTCCTGACCACTTCAGTGTCTCAAAGTATTCTGCTTTCTTTCTTCTACATGGCTCATTCTGCTTTTACAGCTAAATTAAAACCGTGCCAGATCTGTGGCCGCCTAAACAGAAATCTGCAAATATATACGGCCCAGACCTGAAAAAGTGCCCGGGGCCCATGGTACCCTTAATCCGCCCCTGACCAGGTATATTAGTCTGCTTCACTGGACACACCCTGCCTGAGCAACATTGAACCACCTTATCCTGCGAAGTTTCCTGTATCCTATTTCCCCTATCCTGTATCCGCATCCAGCACCTGCCTGTGTCCAGTAATCCAGCACAAGCCTGTGTCCAGCAATCCAGCACATGCTTGTATCTAGTAATCCGCACTAGCCTGTGTCCAGTAATCCAGCACCAGCCTGTATCCAGTAATCCAGCACAGGCCTGTATTCAGTAATCCGAACTAGCCTGTGTCCAATAAACCAGCACCTACCTTTGTCCAGTAATCCGGCACTAGCCTATATCCAGTAATCCAGGACCTGCCTGTGTTCGGTAATCCACCACCAGCCTTTATCCAGTAATCCGGCACCAGCCCATGTCCAGTAATCTAGCACCAGCCCTTGTCCAGTAATCCGGCGCCAACCCGTGTCCAGTAATCCGGTGCCAGCCCGTGTCCAGTAATCCGGCGCCAGCCCGTGTCCAGTAATCCGGCACCAGCCTGTGTCCAGTAATCCGGCACCAGCCTGTGTCCAGTAATCCGGCACCAGCCCGTGTCCAGTAATCCGACACCAGCCCGTGTCGTTATCCAGCACGAGCCCGTGTCCAGTTATCCGGCACGAGCCCGTGTCCAGAAATCTGGCACCAGCCCATGTCCAGTAATCCGGCACCTGCCTGTATCTAACTACCGCTTACGTGCCCGTGTCCAGCTACTTGTTGCCTGCCCGTATTCAGCTACCTGTTGCCTGCCCGTATTCAGCTACCGGTTGCCTGCCCGTATTCAGTTACCTCTTGCCTGCCCGTATTCAGCTACCTGTTGCCTGCCCGTATTCAGCTACCTGTTGCCTGCCCGTATTCAGCTACCTGTTACCTGCCTGTATCCAGCTACCTGTTGCCTGCCCATATCCAGCTACCTGTTGCCAGCCCGTATCCAGCTACCTGTTGCCTGCCCGTATCCAGCTACCTGTTACCTGCCTGTATCCAGCTACCAAGTACCAGCATGTGGCCTGTTGTCTTTTGCCAACTGCTGCTCTCATCTGTGGAGTAGTCCAGAGGGTCCACAACCGAGTGGAGGTTACAAAAAGTCTTATCCAGACATCCTACCTTGAGCAATATCATACAAAAGATATTGAAAGCTTCAGAAAAGAGAATTGGTAACTTTAGATCAGTCTAAAGTTTATAAAATAAACCCTAAGGAAACTGAGACCCGGTAATCTCCACACAAGGGTGCCATAGTGGTGGTGGTGGTGGTGAAACGTTTTAGATGAACTTTTCTTTCTAGCGGATCATTCTTCTCTACAGAAGGTGTTTTTCAATGCGTTTTTAGTGCACCCAGATGTTACATTTAAGTCTATAGAAAAATATCAAATGCACTACACATTACTGCGTTTTAGTTTGTGGCAGTTTTTTTAAAGCGATTTTGAGGTTAGTGTCATTTTTTTCCAAATGCAGCATGCTCTAGCTATGGTGTTTTTCCCATAGGCTTCTTTAAAGCATTTGAAAAACGCCCAAAAAAAGTCATGTACAAATTGACACCAAATGAAAAACGTCTTAAAAAAAATGCATGCTACATTTTAATAACGCTAGCGTTTTTAGAAGCCATTTTTATGCAGTTTAAAACACCAAAAATTTTCTGTGTGGAGGCCTTAAAGACATATTATACAACATCTCCGGCTATATGCAAGGCTAGAGTCATGAGAATTTGGATTAGTCAGCTTGGAAAAGACAATGAGAGAGGAGTGGCTAAGAAAGATTGTTCACATACAATTTATTCCTAATATAAAATTCCAGTTTACACACTTAGGCCTGATTCACACGAACATGTTAAACGTCCGTGGGACGGCCGTTGAAACAGCGGCCGTCCCACGGACCTATGTTATTCAATGTGGCCGTTCACACAGCCGTTGTTTCAACGGAACGTGTGAAGGGTCCGTGCGAAAATAGGACATGTCCTATCTTTTCACGCATCACGCATCCCTCCATAGACTCTCAACTATGGGGGATGCGTGATATCGCGTCCCGCAGCGCTGAGCACGGATGCACCTCGGACGTGAAAAACTGCAGTTTTTCACGTCTGAGATGAGCAGCGATAGTGTGAATCATGCCTTAGGCCACATGCACATCATGCGTATTACGTGCAGATTTGCCTGTCAAAGTACAGTGCCAGCAAAGTAAAGGAGATTTCAAATAATCATATCTACACATTGAAGAATTTTTCTGCTTGTAAATTGACCTGCAGTGTAGATTTTAAAATCTGCAGCATTTCAATTTATCTTTCACTTCCGTCTCGGAATTGTATCTGACAAGTTTATTCGAAAAAGAAAAAGCAAAACCCACAGCGGACAGTCTGCACCTGTTTCTGCATCAAAATTTAAAATACGCATCCAAAAACACATTAAAAATTGCAACATGTAATTTGGATTTTACCTGCAAATTACTTGCGTTTATCTGCGGCTTTGATGTGGCTTGTCAGCATCAAATTCTGCATCAAGTTCTACAATGTGTTCATGTAGCCTAAGGCCATTATCAGACGTGGCAGAATTTCTCCGCTGCAAATGTTGGTGCAGATTCTGGGCAATTACGCAACGAATCTGCACCAACATTTGCATATTTAACAGGTAATTCAGACATTGCGGATATTGCCACAGATTTCAGTTTTTGCATTGCAAAGGCTGAAATCTGCAGTCAAATTCCGCTTCTTCTCCGCAACATAATGTGCATGCTGTGAAGAGAAAATTCTGCACCGCAGGCTAATTTCCACACAGTTATTTTCTGCAACGTCTGAACTAAGTTTCCTAAAAATGTATAGAAACACATGTAAAAAACGGCTGCTGCAGAATTCCACTGCGGACTGTCCGCAGCGGAATTCAACAGCAATTCCGCCACGTCTGAATGCGCCCTTACGCTACATGCCTTTAACTATGTGATTGCGTAAACCAACAAACAAGAGAGAAGGTGAGTGGAAGATGGAGGGGGAAAGGGAAGAAGAGTAAAGGGGGAGAAATCCATTGCTGGTGCAGTTTTTCGGCAGGAATTCCCTGCGGGTTCCAGGTCGGATACACTGTGTACTTTTACGCAGCATATCCGCCCTGTGTGAACATGGCCTTAATTATTTACCTTCCAACCTTGAGGGCGAATTCACACGATGCGGTTTTGCCTTGTTTTTTGCCGCAAACTGAACTGAAAAACGTATGCGTGATTTTCGATTGCGCAGTATTCTGTCACAGATCTGCGTGGAAATTGTGCAGGGTTTTCGCAAAAAAATTTGACATGCTGCGAATTAAAAATCCATACAGCACGTCAACTGTTCGCATGTCTTTTCGCACTGTAACACGCTGCGCAATTTCCGCACAAAAAATCCGTCCAGAAATTCTGCAGAGTATACGATATGTGTGAATTTTTTTCAGTGTGATTTTTCAGCATTTTAACCCCTTAATGACTGCCAATACTCCTTTTCTCGGCGACTGTTGAGGGTACTTATGCCAGAGTGCCGCATTCAAGTGGTTTTGGAGGGAGGGGGCTCTCTCTCTCACCCCGCCGGCACCCTGCAATGGCGATCGCAGGTTGCTGGTGGCTTCTATGGCAGCCGGGGGCCTAACAAAGTCCCCCAGGTCTGTCTGTAGTGGATGCCTGCTAGGCCATGCCTTAGGCATGGCCTAGCAGGTGCCTATCAGTTTTACACTGACAGGCAATAATACGCTGCAATCGATGGCGGAATCTTCATAGGGTGTTTTGGGGTGCTGCCTGGCGGCCGACACTCCCGGGGGCCCATGGCCACCCAAAAAACATGTAGTTTTGTCGCGTTTTTGCCGCTAATTGAGGCAAAAACCGCGACGTAACGGCATTGTATATGTCCTGCAAAAGGACTTTTAGACATAAGGTCACATGACATCATCTCTGAAGTTCTTACTACTGTTTAGGGACCTGCTGGTCACATGACCGCAGATCCATGAACAGCAGCAAGACTCCACAGAGAAGACTGAGGTGAGTTGCTATGTAAGTATAAGTGGATGGATTTGTTTAAGGGGTCTGTATTTAGGGGGTCTGGTGTGGTGACTGTATTTAGGGGGTCTAGTTTGGGGACTGTATTTAGGGGGTCTGGTTTGGCGACTGTATTTAGGGGGTCTGGTCTGTATTTAGGAAGTTTGGTGTCTGTAGTAGTTTAAGCGGTCTGGGGTCTGTATTTAGGAGGTCTGAGGTCTGTATCAGTTTAAGGGGTTTAGGGTCTGTAGGGTCTGTATATTTAGGGGTCTGTGTTAGTTTAAAGGTAATGTGTCGCTAGAAAAAAAAAATGTATTTTCACGAGTCAGGAAATATTATAAATTTGATTCTAATTTATAATATTTCCCAGCGCTGGTCACTAGATGGAGCAATTCCCAAAATTGCAGCATTGCATGTGGTAAAGCAACCACATTGCTTTATGCTGCAAAATTTGAGAACTCACTCGCTCTAGTGAGCTCTCAGAATCCCCCCCTCCTTTCTCCTGGCTAGTGCCGGGAGAAACGAGGGGATTGAACGGTCAAACCTCCTACACTGTGTGTCGCCATTTTTTGAGCTAACACACAGTGTAGTAGGTTAACATACAGTAGTAAACACACAGTAAAACACGTACATACACAGACCTAACTTACCTGCTCCTGCCGCCGCCGCTCCCTCCGGTCCGTCCGCTCCGTCTGCTACCTCCGCTCCAAGTGCACAAGTCCGGAAGCCGCGACCGGAAGTAGTAATCTTACTGTCCGGCCGCGACTTCCGGTCCACAAGAAAATGGCGCCGGACAGCGCACAGTTCAATTTGGACTGTGTGGGAGCGGCGTATGCGCCGTTCCCACACAGACGGCGTACAGCATAGTGGATGGAACGGGCCCCGTTCGCATTCACTATGGGACTGTATGTGCCGTATTCCATGTCTGTATGTGTCGTTAATCGACACATACAGAGATGGGAAAAAAAATGGCAGCCCCCATAGGAAAGAAAAAGTGAAAAATAAAAAAAAATAAAACACAAACACACAAATAAATAAAAAATGTTTTAATAAAACACTAAAATCAAATTGATCTAAAACATTTTTTTGCCGTGACACTGGTCCTTTAAGGGGTCTAGGGTCTGTATTTAGGCAGTCTGTATTAGTTTGACGTCTGGGGTCTGTATTAGTTTATGAGGTCTATATAGGGGGCCTGTTCTAGGGTCTGTATTAGTTTAGGGGTTTTTATTTCGGTGTCTGTATTTAGGGGTCTGGTCTGGGGTCTGTATTAGATTAGGGGGTCTGTTCTGGGGTCTGTATTACTTAAGGGAGTCAGGTCTGGGGTCATTATTAGTGTAGGGGGTCAGGTCTGGGGTCTGTACTTAGGGGTCTGGGGTCTGTATTAGTTTATGGGGTCTGTTTTTAGGGGGCCTGGTCTAGGGTCTGTATTAGTTTAGAGGTATTTATTTAGGGGTCTGTATTTAGGGGTCTGGTCTGGGGGTCTGTATTAGATTAGGGGGTCTGGTCTGGGGTCTGTATTACTTAAGGGAGTGAGGCCTGGGGACATTATTAGTGTAGGAGGTCAGGTCTAGGGTCTGTGTTTAGGGGGTCTGTATTTAGGGGTCTGGGGTCTGTATTTATGGGGTCTGTAGGACTAATAGACAAATGTGTGTTACCATTCCCATTGCCAAGAGGAAGTGCGATACTGCCAGCGATGGTTGGAGACTGTCAGTATGTAGGGACACAGCCCTTTGACAAGGGGAATCGTAACACCCATTTGTCAATGCTCGCAGAAAAAAGTGGTGTTCACTATAGACACGGCAGAGCGGCAGTGGGGAACGGGGGCCCAAGTTTGGGGAACAGCCCAGGGCCCTATGGTCTACTTAATCTGCCACTGGCTTCAATACAGAAGTATTGCAGTGTATTATAAGAGCGATCAGAAGATCGCATAGTGAAGTCCCCTAGTGGGACTAAAAATAAAGTTATCAAAAAGTTTAATAAAGTTAATAATAAATACATAAAAATCCCAAATTTAAAAAATGAAAAACCCACTTTTTCCCTTATAAAATACTTTAATATGAAAAAAATAAAAATAAATGAAAACATTACACATATTTTGTATCGCCGCATCCATAACGACCCCACCTATAAAGCTATTACGTTATTTAACACGCACGGTGAATGCCGTAAAAAATAAAATAAAAAACAATGTCAGAATTGCTGTTTTCTGTTCATCCTGCCTTCAAAAAAATGTGATAAAAAGTTGTACTCCAAAATGGTACCAATAAAAACTCGAAGTCGTCCCGCAAAAAACAAGCCCTCATACAGCTGCATTGGTGAAAAATAAAAACATTTTGGCTCTTAGAACATGACGATATAAAAACAAACAATTTTGAAAAAAGTGTTATTACTGTGTAAAAGTAGTAAAACATACAAAATCTATATCAATTTGGTATCGTTGCTATCATAATGACCAACTGAATAAAGTTATGATGTTATTTATACCACACAGTAAACGGCATAAATCTAAGATGCAAAAAAGAGTGGCAAAATGTATGGGTTTTTTTCCATTACCCCCCAAAAAAGTTAATAAAAGTTAATGAATAAATTGTATGTACCCAAAAATGGTGATATTAAAAAATACAACTTGTCCCACAAGAAACAAAAACAAGACCTTATACAGCTATGTTGACGCAAAAATAAAAAAGTTATAGCTCTTGGAATGCGACGATGGAAAAACGTAAAAAATAGTTTGGTCATTAAGGTCTAAAATAGGCCTGCCTTTAAGGGGTTAATAATACTATTTATATCAGTCATAAGGTGATCAATATTGTTATCAAACATGTATTCGAATAATACCTTTTTCCAATGACTTTTGTATCATACTTTGATTCACTCTGATCATGTTTGATTCTCATGTTCTTATTGGCTATTTGTCCTTACTTGGGTATTGTCCGGATGCCAAATACCTTTTCAATCACCGTACATCATGTGTACCTCCAATAAACCTTCCTGTTAGCTGTTTGGACATTTAAATATATAATGTTTGTTTAACTCAACTATTCTGAGACTAAGGACCCTCCGTGTAACTGAAACGCGTAAGTGGACTTTTGCACTATGTCCTGTTATCCTGCTTTGATTTTAACCATGTGCCATTTAAAAAAAGCAGAAGATTTTAATGGTATGCTCTGGTGCTGAACTTCTCTACTCTGAACCATGTGATCCCAGTTTTATCTGAGACACTTGTGCACAGAGGATTCAATGTTGTAGTGAGCTGTTTTCTCCATGTGATTTCTTTATTGGGTAGACTGCTTTGTCTATTCCGTTAGGTAATGTTCACACATAGCTGATTTGCATGTGGAAATTCTGCAGCATATTACAGTAGCAGCAAAGTGTATGTAGCGACACTGTAGCTCCCTGAAGGAGTGGAATACCCCTGTGGCCGGGGATTCCGCTCCAGGTTAACTCCGCTTGATGTCTTTGTCTATATATGAACATAGACGTCAGGGGCTTCTCCTGGAGTGGAATCCCCGATCACAGCGTTGAAATAAGAACAAAAAGACGGCGCCACCTTGTGTAGATCAGTAGGTCGAGGTGAGGAAACAGTGACAAGAGATGTGCTCACCAGAAAACGGAGGTTTCAAAGCGTATAATATCCACAGTGCTGCTGCCAGATCCGAGTCGGTGTCCAAGATGGGACCGCTTAGGTAGAAACAAATGCAGGTAAAAAAGTGGATCTTTTTGATGGCGCTGCTGTGTGGTGAGATGATGTGGAACGGAGTCCCGAGTTATTAATAAGTTCAGTTTATTGAAAGTGGCTACGTGTTTCGACGATGAACAATCGTCTTCCTCAGGCCATGTACATATCAGAAAGGACACAACTTATATAACATGTAGGTACAAATTAACATAATTGAAAAAAACCGCCAAATCTGACGGGGTCAAGGTGCGATCTTGACGTCACTCCCGGTTTTTTTACACACTTCCACAATGTTCACATCGCGGGGCTATAGTTGCATAATGTATTTCAACATACAAGTTAGATGTTTATTCATAAAATGGGATACAATTAAAAGAATAAAAGAGATAAGTGAAGAATGAATAAAAGACAAAGATGAAAAATATAGCTGAGTTTGGAGTGAACGAAGCCGGGACGCGGCCTCGTTGCCAGGACAACCAAGCAGAGATCATAGCAAATGAGCGAATTGATAGAACACTACTTGCCGTGTGTAAGATATTGAACCCATTGAAAGCTGCTTAAAGGCATGTATTATTTAAATGAAAGAATGCACTTGAATGCCGTATCAGGCATAAGCATTATTATATAGCTGCGCTGATAAAACATTAGGTAACTCAATTTAGCGTGGTTAGCAACCTGGTCCCGTCTTGATTATAACTGGAGTATGCAGCATATTTTTAAGAATTGGAATGTAAATTTTAATTAGAGTATGCAGCATATTTTTAAAAGCTGGGATGTAAATTAATATGAGTGAGTTCGTAGTGGACGAAGCCGGGACGCGGCCTCGTTACCAGGACAAACAAGCGGATAACATAGACAAGGAACGGATTGGTAGAACTATGCTTGCTGTGGGTAAGATATTAAAAATATTAAAAATATTAAAAACCGCTTGAAAGACATATATTGTTTAGATAAGAGAATGCACATGAATGCCGTATCAGGCATAAATTTGGAGATCATTTAGCCTCAAATATTTTCTTAAACGTTTGGGGTGTAGGTTAGTCCAATGATGATTCGGAGATGTCATTCAAGCCTCTTGGATGTAAAGTCTGTAATTTAAAAATCCAAAAATTTTCCCTCTGTTTGAGTTTATTAAATCTGTTGGGAATGTCGTGATGTATCTCTTCAATGGGTGTAACTGTAATTTGATTGAATTGGCATTTATGTATGTGAGTGAAATGACGAGACACACTATGTTTCAAAAAACCTGTGTTCACATTAGATCTATGTTTATTTATTCTGGATCTGAGTTGTTGTGTCGTTCTCCCTACATATTGGAGTGGGCATGTACATTCCAATAGATAAATCACATATGTACTACTACAGCTTAGGGATGATTTGATTGGAAAGGACTCTTTAGTAACTATTGATGTGTATGAGTATTATTTGTTATTGATACTATTACAGCATAGGCATCGTGGGTGGCAGGGGCGTAACTAGGAAAGACTGGGCCCCATAGCAAACTTTTGACTGGGGCCCCCCCTCCACTCGGTGTCACACAACCCCCCCTTGTAGATAGTGCCTTTTTTACAGCCCCCCCCCCCGTAGATAACGCCATACAGCCCCCCTGTAGAGAACGCCATACAGCCCCCCCTGTAGGGAACGCCATACAGCCCCCCCCCTGTAGGGAACGCCATACAGCCCCCCCCCTGTAGGGAACGCCATACTGCCCCCCCCTGTAGGGAACGCCATACAGCCCCCCCCCTGTAGGGAACGCCATACAGCCCCCCCTGTAGGGAACGCCATACAGCCCCCCCTGTAGGGAACGCCATACAGCTCCTCCCTGTAGGGAATGCCATACAGCGTCCCCCCTCCCAAAAAAATGCGACCTACAGTGTGTCCTTCAAAATACATATATCCCCTCTCCACAGGATCTCCACAGGATAAGGGATACATGTGTGATCGCTGGCAGCGATAGGGAGAACGGGGGACTGAAAGTCCCCTGAACGTCTCCATGACAAACCTCTGACTTCCGGCGTCTGCGCAGCTCAATAAAAATGAAAGGAGCGCTGGTCACGCATGCGCACAAGCACGACCGGCGCTCCATTTATTTCTACGGAGCTGCCGACACAGACCCCGGAAGTCCGAGGTTTGTGATGGAGAACTTCAGGGGACTTTCAGTCCCCCGTTCTCCCTATCAATGCCAGCGATCACACATGTATCCCCTATCCTGTGGATATCCTGTGGAGAGGGGATACATGTCCTGTGGAGAGGGGATACGTGTCCTGTGGAGAGGGGATACGTGTCCTGTGGAGAGGGGGAGGGGATACATGTCTTTTGCTCTAATTTGCGCCTTCAGGACCAGACACCGTTTAGCCCTTTTTAGCGCACGTTAGTTAAATGGCTATAACTTTTTTATTTGTTGGGCTAACGACGTGATTTTTGCGACGTTTTTTCCGTAGACAATGCAGGTTTCATTTTTTATCGTTTTTATACACATCTTTTTTGCTATTTTAGAATTTTTATTCATAAAGTTTGAAAATAATAGTAAAAAAATAAGCTTTTTTACATTTCAGCTATTTTTTTTTTGGGTAATAACATAGTTTTACCCTAAAATAGACCTTTTATTTGTGATCGCCATTGTCTACCGTAAATTTTTATATATTACATGTCTAAATTAGGGTAATTGGGTCAGCGCTAGCATTACAACAATGATTGGAGGGGGGAACGTTTTTTTTTTGGGGTGGGTATTTTATGTGTATTTATTATTTAAATTTTTTTTTCACTTTACTTTATTATTTTTTTATTATTATGGTCTGTCCCCCAAAGGTCAAAGAAGACCTTTGGGGAACTTTATATATTTTTTTTCTTTCTTTTACACCATGTTTTCCACTGTAACTGGAGCTGCACAGCAGCCCCAGTTACAGGGGAAATCAGCCCTCTCATAGTGACGATTGTCACTAACTGGGCTGTGCTGGGTCTAGTAAGACCCAGCAACAGTCTGCCACTAACGGCACCCGGCGATCATGTGACCAGTCACATGATCACCGGGAGGAATAGAGACAGCGCCGCTGCTGCTGTCTCTATTCCTGTACACAGCGCGCATTCAGCGCTGTGTACAAGTGATCAGAGAAGACAGAAGCAGCGAAAGCTGCTTCTATCCTCTCCTCAGGGTCCCCGGCAGTCACTGACAGCCGGAGACCCGACATTCAGCTGCCCGATCGCACGGGCAGCAAGTTAAAACCCGAGCCGTAGAAAGCCTATGGCTCGGGTTTTAAGGACCCGTCCCTGACCGCTGGCCGTAAAAACACAGCCAGCGGTCGGGAACCAGTTAATGGCAGAGCGGGGAGATACCTCCCTGCTCTGCCGTAGTGTTCAGTGGCGTCCCGCTGTAGCAGCCATAGCGGCTGCTAGCGGAGCCTCCGGCCATGGTGGGGGCCCGTGCCGGCGGGCGACACGGGCCCCCTCATGCCGCGGGCCCCGTAGCAGCCGCTACTGCTGCTACGGCGGTAGTTACGCCACTGGTGGGTGGCCACATTTGTAGGAGCCATTGGGTCTGGAAAGAAACGTTGCAGCTATTGTTTTGGGTTTGCGAATTCTGCTGGGTGCCAGAATGTTTTTCAGAGTTAGTGATCGTCGAAAAGTGATGCTTGGATGAACGGGTATCGCATCTTTGAGGTAAGGGTCACTTTTTATGATGTGCCAATGCTTGTGCAATATTGACCTGATTGTTTTGTTCCCTTGGTTAACCCCTTCCCGACATTTGCCGTACATGTACGTCATGGAAAGTACTGACTTCCCGCATCTTGCCGTACATGTACGCCAAATGTTTGGGACCGGCTCAGAAGCTGAGCCGGTGCCATCATCACCGGATCTCAGCTGTATCTTACAGCTGACATCCGGCTGTAACGGCGGGGACCGAAATTAGCTTCGATCCCCGCCATTAACCCCTTAAGTGCAGCGCTCAAACGCGATCGCTGCACTTAAGGTGTTTGCAGCTCATCGGAACCCCAGTAATGAAATTGCCGGGGTTCCGGTGGCTGCAATGGCAACCGGAGGCCTAATACTGGCCTCCCGGTCTGCCTAGCACCGAAGCCGGTCAAGATCCGCCCGGCGGCGGAGCCTGATCGGCTTCCGTAGCTGCCGGCAAGATGGCGCCGGGTCAGGAGCTGATCCGGCGTCATCAGCGGTGGAAAACAGCTGTACTGTACAGCTGACATCCACCTGTAACGGCAGGAACCGGAGCTAGCTCCGATCCCTGCCATTAACCCCTTCGATGCAGCAATCGAAAGCGATTGCTGCATCGTAGCGGTTACTAACAGATCGCCAGCCCTGACAGGCAATCGGGACTGGCGACTGCTGTTATGGCAACAGGAGACACAATGGTCTCCTGCTCTGCCATTACGGAAGCCGATTTAGGCCCCGCCGGGAGGCGAAGCCTAATCGGCTTGCTGTCAGTGAATGACTGACAGATCTAATACATTGCACTACATAGGTAGTGCAATGTATTAGAAAAAAAAAAATCTGACCGTTGGAACTTCAAGTCCCCTAGTGGGACTTGAGAAAAAGTGTAAAAAAAGTATAAAAAAGTGTAAAAAAAAGTGCACAAAATAAAAGTTTGAAAACAGTAAAAGTTTCAAGTAATCAAATAAAACACAATCCCCCTTTTACTCTTATCAAGTCCTTTATTATTGAAAAATAATAATAAACCATATGTATTTGGTATCGCCACGACCGTAACGACCGGAGGTATCAAAATATTATATTATTTATTGCACGCGGTGAACAGCGTAAAAAAAAACGTAAAAAACGTTACCAGAGTTTCTGTTTTTTGGTCACTTTGCCCTACAAATATTAGAATAAAAAGTGATCAAAAAGTCGCACGTATCCAAAAATGGTACCTATAAAAACTATAGCTCGTCCCGCAAAAAACAAGCCCTCATACACCTCCGTCGACAAAAAAATTAAAAAGTTATGGTTCTCACAACTTGGCGACAGAAAAAATACATTCTTTTTACAAAAGTAATTTTATTGTGCAAAAAGTTGTAAAACATGAAAAAGTTCTATAAATTAGGTATCGCCGGAATCGTACTGACCCGCAGATTAAAGTTAACATGTAATTTATAACGCATGGTGAACGCTGTATAAAAAAAAAAGAAAAAAGCTGTGCCAGAATTGCGTTTTTTTGTTTACCTGGCATCCCAAAAAATAGGATAAAAGGTGATCAAAAAGTCGCATGTACCCCAAAATGGTACCAATAATCGCTACAGCTCGTCCCGCAACAAACCAGCCCTCATACCGCTACGTCTATGAAAAATAAAATTAGTTATGGCTCCAATAAGTCAGGAAATAAAAAAAGATGCAGTTGTGCCCGAGGGGAACATTTCTTCTGTTTGAAGAGGCGATTTTTCAAGGACCTAAAATTAGGGAACCAGGAAAGGGAGGGCCCAAACATATCCGCTGGAAGCGACGGTGCCCGTATTATACCAGGACAACACTTTCCCAGCAAAATTCCCCAAACTACAAAGGCGCAGAGTGTGGACCAAAAGGGGGATAAGAAATGACACCATTTATCAGTGCGACACCTGCCTGTGCAGAAAGGATTGCTTCACAGCGTAACACACATCTATGGATTATTTTATTGTTTTTTTTTACCCCATTATTATACCACCTGACTATGCCCCTTATATACTCCGCCCGGCTTACATATGCCCTACATTATAAACGGAAACACCAGTAAGACTCCAAACAAAACTACTACCAAGCAAAATCCACGCTCCAAAAGCCAAATGGCATTTCCTCCCATCTGAACCCTACAGTGTGCCCAAACAGCAGTTTCCTTCCACATATATGGCATCGTCATACCCGGGAGAACCCTTTTAGCAATTTTTGGGGTGTGTGTCTCCAGTGGCATAAGCTGGGCACGACATATTTGCCACTGAATGGCATGTCTAGGGAAAAATATAAATTTTTAATTTGCACCATCCACAGCGCATTCATTTATGGAAAAGATCTGTGGGGTGAAAATGCTCACTACACCCCTTAATAAATGCCTTGAGGGGTGCAGTTTCCATAATGGGGTCACTTCCCAGGGGTTTATTTTTATTATTTCACATCTGAGCCTCTGCAGTTGTGAACCAATACTTTGTAAATCGCCAAATTAGGCCTCAATTTTACATGGTACGCTTTCACTCCTGAGCCTGGTCGACTGTCCAGGCAAGAGATTAGGGCCACATGTAGGGTGTTTCTAAAACCAGGAAACCCATCATAATAATTAGAGAGCTGTCTCGTTATGGTGGCACAAGCTGGGCACCACATATTGTCCACATATCTGTGGAAAAAATCCCATTTTCACTCTGCAACATCGAGTTCACACTAATTTCTACAAAACACCTGCAGGGTTAACATGCTCACTACACCCGTAGGTAAATGCATTGAGGGGTGTAGTTTCCAAAATGGGGTCACTTCTGGGGAGTTTCCACTGTTTTGGGCCCACAGGCGCCCAGAAACCAATCCAGAAACATCTGCACTCCAAATGGCGGTCCTTCCCTTCTGAGCCCTGCCGTGTGCCCAAACAGCAGTTTATGACCACATATGGGGTATTGCCGTACTCGGTAGAAATTGCTTTACAAATGTTGGGTTCTTTTTTTCCTTTATTTGTTGCGAAAATGAAAAAATTTGCGCTAAAGCTACGTCTTATTGAAGAAAAAGGATTGTTTTTATTTTCACTGCCCAATTCTAATAAATTCTATGAAACATCTGTGGGGTCAAAATGCTCACTACGGCCCTAGATGAATTCCTCAAGAGGTGTAGTTTCCTAAATGGTGTCACTTTTTGGGCGTTTTCATTGTTTTTTCCCCTCAGGGGCTTTGCAAATGTGACCTGGCCTCCGCAAACCATTCCTGCTCAATGTGATCTCCAAAAGCCAAATAGCGCTCTTTCCCTTCTAAGCCAAGCCGTGTCTCCAAACAGCCGTTTATTACCACATGTGGGGCATTGTTTTACTCGGGAGAGATTGCTTTACAAATTTTGTGGTGCTTTTTCTCCTTCAGTCCTTGTGGAAATGAGTAAAAATAAGCTAAACCTACATTTTCTTTGAAAAAATGTTGATTTTTATTTTCAGGGCCTACTTCCAATAATTTCTGCAAAAAACCTGTGGGGTCAAAGAGCTCACTATACCCCTAGATAATTTCCTCAATGGGTGTAGTCTCCAAAATGGGGTCACTTGTGTGGGGTTTCCACTGTTTTGTCTCCTCAGGGACTTCGTAAATGTGACCTGGCCTCCGCAAACCATTCCTGCTAAACTTGAGCTCCAAAAGCCAAATAGCGCTCTTTCCCTTCTCAGCCCTGCCGTGTCTCCAAACAACCGTTTATTACCACATGTGGGGCATTGTTTTACTCGGGAGAGATTGGTTTACAAATTTTACGGTGCTTTTTCTCCTTCAGTCCTTGTGGAAATGAGAAAAAATTAGCTAAACCTACATTTTCTTTGAAAAAATTTAGATTGTCATTTTCAGGGCCTATTTCCAATAATCTATGCAAAAAACCTGTTTGGTCAAAACGCTCACTATACCCCTAGATAATTTCCTCAATGGGCGTAGTTTCCAAAATGGGGTCACCTGTGGGGGGTTTCCACTGTTTTGTCCCGTCAGGGGCTTTGTAAATGTGACATGGCCTCCACAAACCATTCCTGCTAAACTTGAGCTCCAAATTCACTGTATAAATTGATATAAATATAATTGTGCTCCCACAATATGAGAAAATTAGAAGGTTCACTGAAGTGACAACTGAGTAAAATATACCTTTTAATAGTAACTCGTTTTAAAAACAGGGGTAACACACCACTGTGAAGTAAGCCCCACCGTGAAAATTTAAAAACGTATTAAACAAGAAACACTGAGTCATTATGATAAATATATCTCAGTGTTTGTAACAATGTTTCACTGGAACCAGCATTTATCCTGGGCACAACAGTAGTACAATCCCCAAAATGCACCAGTGTCCGTGAACAAACACCGGATCTCCTAGCGCTGGGTGTAACACAATGCTACTGTCCCCTATGCAGACATTCCATGTACAATGAACGACCCTACGCGTTTCAGATACTCATCCTCAGGGGTCCGTATCTTGGTCACTCTGGCCTCATCACCAGCGATAATAATATTCAACAGCAGATATTCTGCTGTGCGTCACGGGAAGATGCTCGTATCGATGTCAACGGCATACTTCATTGCAGGCGCTGGGTTACTATAAGCACCAAAACTCCACCCCTCGTATTTGGCGGCGTTACATGAACTGACCAATCACAGCACCCTCTCGATTCGTGACACCTGCCCATGTGACCCCCCACCGTCAGCTGACAGCCAGGGGTCATCATCGACCGCATCAAGCCGAACGCGCAGGCGCAGTAGAAGCCAAGGACGTATCGCCCGGACTGCCAAGTAAGAGGAAGGTAAGAGCAAAACGATAATTTGTTTGTAAGTATGTCTTGCGGGACAGTTACCCACCGCAAGTGGACTACCTCAAAAAGCAACTCTCTAGTTTATAAACACATATTAGGTAGACAAGATTACGGAATCCCTCCCATTTAGAATTTCTGACAAAAGATCTCTTTATATGTTGGCTGGCCAATATGGCCATATCAAACATAGTACACTATGCAGAATAAAACCACCCACCAAAAAGGCAACCCAGGGTGAATATTGGCCGCCTAAAGAGGAATGGTATTGCATATTAGATAAAACACGTATAATTAGTCTGCTCGTTTAAACCCGCTGGTTGTATGCATGCCAGTCTATGGATCCATTGGGCTTCTTTGCGTAGAATTAAATTGTCCCAGTCACCTCCTCTTTTTGGGGGTCTAATGAGTTCAATTGCTTGAAACTTTAAACATGCTGCATGGCCTTGGTGTTTAGCATGCACATGCTTAGATATTGGGGTGTCTCTAGCATGGATAATGTCTCCAACATGCTCCCTTATCCGGCGCCGAAATTGTCGTGCCGTTTTACCCACATAATTTAGGGGGCATGGGCATGTAATAAGGTAAACCACCCCCGCTGTTTTGCAATTGACAAAATCCCGAATATTGTACTTTTCCTGTGTTGCAACACTGGTAAAGCTATTCCCTTTGAGAATGAAGTCACAAGCTTTACAGCTACCACATCTAAAAGTGCCTGGTATTTGTCTATCCAGCCACGTACCCCTAGGTAAAATGGGGTCAAAACAACTGTGCATGACTCTGTCCCTGATGTTCTTCCCTCTCCGATACGTGACAGAGGGCCACTGTGTGATCTGATCAACCAAATCTGTATCAGAACTGAGAATACGCCAGTACCTTTTCAGGATTTGCATAATATCATTTTGTTTAGAATCATAGGTGCCTATGAGTCTCGTAACTTGTTCTTCTTTACGTTTTTTAGGAACCAGAAGACATTGCCTGTCTGCGTCCCTTGCTCCCTCATAGGCCTTTCTGATTACACCCTTGGGGAAACCTCTATCCTTCAATCTTGTCTTGAGTTCCTGAGCCTGACACTCAAAATCACCCATGGAGCTACAATTCCTGCGTACTCTCATAAATTGGCCTTTTGGAATGCCACGTTTGAGGGGATAAGGATGACAACTGTTCCATTGCAAGAAACTATTGGTTGCTGTTTCTTTCCGGTGTACCTTGGTACGAATTGTGCCTTCTCCTGTTTTTATAATTTTCAAATCCAGAAAAGACAATTCTTTTTCACTGATCTCACATGTGAACCTTAGCCCTATATCATTTGTATTGAGGGCTGCTACAAAACTATGGAACTCCTCTGCTGTAGAGTTCCAAAGAAGCAGCACGTCATCAATATATCTAATCCATAGTCCAACGGACGAAGTCCATTTAGCAAATTTGTCCCCAAAGACAATTGTCTCCTCCCACCAGCCAAGAAATAAATTTGCATAGGTGGGAGCGGCAGGACTCCCCATTGCAGTGCCACATTGCTGATGAAAGATCTTGTCTTCAAAGATAAATATATTTTTTTCAAGAACAAATTGTAATAACTGCAAAACAAATTGGTTATGGGCTGCAAACTGAGTGCCCCTTGATCCAAGGAAGTACTCGATCGCCTTACAACCCAATTTGTGAGGTATGGATGAATACAACGCCTCAACATCCAGGCTAGCCAACAGTGTGTCTTTCTCCAAAGTGATACCGTCAATCTGTTTCAGAACATCCATAGTGTCACGTACATATGATGTGAGACTCAAGACAAAGGGGCGCAACACCTGATCAACATATGTACTCACATTTTGAGTTAGATTATTAATGCCTGAAACAATAGGTCTGCCACGTAAGGGGGGATACCCTTTGTGGATTTTGGGCAGGCTATAAAAACACGCCATGATGGGAAATTTTGGGAACAGGAACCCAAACTCGCTTGCACTGATCAAAGATCTGCTCTTTGCATCACTCAGAATGCCCAGCAACTCTTTCTTGAACAGTGCTGTGGGGTTGTCCTTTAAAATGGTGTAACAATCAGGATTGAGTAAAATGTCCTCACACATTTTTTTATAGTCATCTCTGCTCATGACCACGATGTTCCCACCTTTATCAGATGCCTTTAGAACAATATTTTGTTTTTTCTCTAAAGTGGTCAGAGCTACTCGTTCGGACCAGGACAGGTTGTTGTCTATGCTCCTATTGTCCTGACTAAGATTTTTGATCTCATCTCCCACCATCTCCACAAATAAATCCACATTGGTAAAATCTCCTATAGGTGGCAGCTTCCTACTCTTCAATTTAAGATTGGTGAAAGGACCTAAACCTGGGGTTCTACCAGATTCCTCTAGTAACCCCTCTAAGGCCACCAGGCCTTCCATATCAGATTCTTCTAACCCCAATTCAATGCATTTTTTTCTATTATGGTGTTTGAAGAATTTGATCCATTTGAGTTTGCGAGCAAACAAATTAAGATCCTTTATCCAAGAAAATGAGTCAAACTTTACTGTGGGGACAAAGGAAAGTCCCTTTTCTAATAGCGTACTCTCTGATGCACTCAAAATGTATTCAGATAGGTTTATGATTCGTAGCCTATCCATATTACTTCCCTTCACTAATCGTTTTGTCCCCTCAGCATGTAGCGGGAAATGGGGGGATTGTTGGCTAAAAAATTATTGCCACTATTAGAAGAGGCTCTAGCACGGCCTCTATTTCTACCTCTAGCTCCTCCCCTGTATTTTTGTTTCCCACCACTACCACCAAAGAAAGGGCCCACTCTTTCAGAGTCTGTTGTTTCACTCTCTGATGTGGAAGGGTCAGTTTCCCTCGGCCCCCTATTAGTCTGTTGATATTGCTGTTGTTGGGTATTAACAAAGTCGTAAGCTTTTTTCTCCCTAAATTCCTGTAGGTCTCTCTGGAACTGGAAGTGTTTACGTTCCTTTAAATAATTAGTGAACCTTTCTAGAGTTTGTTGTAGGATTTTGTCTTTTTTATCAAAACCAGGGGTATCTACCAAAGACTTAGCTGCCTCAATCTCTTTTTTGAGCTCCGCACTAATAAAGTCAAACTGGACTTTCTCTTCCTCCACTAAAATCTGCATCAGCCTAAGTGAACTCCCTGTGATCTCCTGTTCCCACCTTTCTTTTATATTAGTGGTTTTTAATCTTGATGCTGGAACAATGGGGACCCTAAGGCCTCTGGGAACTATATTGTTTTTAAAGGCATGGTGTTGCCCTAAAAACATGTATTTTTTTTAAAAATTAAACATTTAGTGTGTGGGTGATTAAACATTGTTCAAATTTTTATTTTTTTTTTTGGCACGAGCCATGTAATATTATAAATTATTTCTAATTTATAATACTACCCATTTTTGGCCACTAGATGGGGCTGTTCCCAAAATTGCAGCATTGCAACATTGGGTTAAAAGCCCTCGCTCTAGTGAGCTCTCAGCATCCCCCCCTCCTTTATCCTGGCTAGTGCCGGGATAAACGAGGGGTTTGAAAGGTTTAACCTGCTACACTGCGTGTCGCCATTTTTTGAGGTAACCCACAGTGTAGTAGGTTTACATATAGTAGTAAACACACACAAACACTAACATACATTGAAATCTCTTACCTGCTCCTGCCGCCGCGGCTCCCTCTGGCCCGTCCGCTCCGTTTGCTGCCGCTGTTCCATGTGCACAAGTCCGGAAGCCGCGACCGGAAGTAGTAATATTACAGTCCGGCCGCGACTTCCGGTCCACAGGAAAATGGCGCCGGACGGCGCCAATTTCGAATAGGACTGTGTGGGAGCGGCGCATGCGCAGTTCCCACACAGACGCCGTACACGGCAGTCAATGGGACGGGAGCCGTTCGCAGTCCCTATGGGACTGTGGCTGCCGTACTCCATGTCTGTGTGTGTCGTTAATCGACACACACAGAAATGGAACAAAAAATGGCAGCCCCCATAGGGAAGAAAAAGTGTAAAAATAAGAAAAAGTAAAACACAAACACACAAATGAATAAAAACGTTTTTATTAAAGCACTAACATCTTTAACATATAAAAAAAATTATTTGCCATGACACTGTTCCTTTAAGATAGTTTTCCAGACTCTGGATCTCCCACCAGCTTCTAGTATAATCCTTATGTAATCTATTAAGGTTTTTAAAGGTAGATTTGAGAGATGCACCCTGTGCTGTATACATCAGTTCACATTCAGAAAAGACACTTTTTGCCTCACTCATCCACCCTTCCGTGTTTAAATCAGAGAGTGCAAAGGCTGCCATACCCAGATATAATGAAAGTAATAACTGTATGGATTAAATACAAATTCACTGTATAAATTGATATAAATATAATTGTGCTCCCACAATATGAGAAAATTAGAAGGTTCACTGAAGTGACAACTGAGTAAAATATACCTTTTAATAGTAACTCGTTTTAAAAACAGGGGTAACACACCACTGTGAAGTAAGCCCCACCGTGAAAATTTAAAAACGTATTAAACAAGAAACACTGAGTCATTATGATAAATATATCTCAGTGTTTGTAACAATGTTTCACTGGAACCAGCATTTATCTTGGGCACAACAGTAGTACAATCCCCAAAATGCACCAGTGTCCGTGAACAAACACCGGATCTCCTAGCGCTGGGTGTAACACAATGCTACTGTCCCCTATGCAGACATTCCATGTACAATGAACGACCCTACGCGTTTCAGATACTCATCCTCAGGGGTCCGTATCTTGGTCACTCTGGCCTCATCACCAGCGATAATAATATTCAACAGCAGATATTCTGCTGTGCGTCACGGGAAGATGCTCGTATCGATGTCAACGGCATACTTCATTGCAGGCGCTGGGTTACTATAAGCACCAAAACTCCACCCCTCGTATTTGGCGGCGTTACATGAACTGACCAATCACAGCACCCTCTCGATTCGTGACACCTGCCCATGTGACCCCCCGCCGTCAGCTGACAGCCAGGGGTCATCATCGACCGCATCAAGCCGAACGCGCAGGCGCAGTAGAAGCCAAGGACGTATCGCCCGGACTGCCAAGTAAGAGGAAGGTAAGAGCAAAACGATAATTTGTTTGTAAGTATGTCTTGCGGGACAGTTACCCACCGCAAGTGGACTACCTCAAAAAGCAACTCTCTAGTTTATAAACACATATTAGGTAGACAAGATTACGGAATCCCTCCCATTTAGAATTTCTGACAAAAGATCTCTTTATATGTTGGCTGGCCAATATGGCCATATCAAACATAGTACACTATGCAGAATAAAACCACCCACCAAAAAGGCAACCCAGGGTGAATATTGGCCGCCTAAAGAGGAATGGTATTGCATATTAGATAAAACACGTATAATTAGTCTGCTCGTTTAAACCCGCTGGTTGTATGCATGCCAGTCTATGGATCAATTGGGCTTCTTTGCGTAGAATTAAATTGCCCCAGTCACCTCCTCTTTTTGGGGGTCTAATGAGTTCAATTGCTTGAAACTTTAAACATGCTGCATGGCCTTGGTGTTCACTCCAAACTCAGCTATATTTTTCATCTTTGTCTTTTATTCATTCTTCACTTATCTCTTTTATTCTTTTAATTGTATCCCATTTTATGAATAAACATCTAACTTGTATGTTGAAATACATTATGCAATTATAGCCCCGCGATGTGAACATTGTGGAAGTGTGTAAAAAAACCGGGAGTGACGTCAAGATCGCACCTTGACCCCGTCAGATTTGGCGGTTTTTTTCAATTATGTTAATTTGTACCTACATGTTATATAAGTTGTGTCCTTTCTGATATGTACATGGCCTGAGGAAGACGATTGTTCATCGTCGAAACGCGTAGCCACTTTCAATAAACTGAACTTATTAATAACTCGGGACTCCGTTCCACATCATCTCACCACACAGCAGCGCCATCAAAAAGATCCACTTTTTTACCTGCATTTGTTTCTACCTAAGCGGTCCCATCTTGGACACCGACTCGGATCTGGCAGCAGCACTGTGGATATTATACGCTTTGAAACCTCAGTTTTCTGGTGAGCACATCTCTTGTCACTGTTTCCTCACCTCGACCTACTGATCTACACAAGGTGGCGCCGTCTTTTTGTTCTTATTTCATTTTAGGTTGGACTGCAACAAAGTGCCCCCTTTTGGGATCAGCACTCCAACATCAGGAATCTTTCCTGCACCGGCAGCCGCGTGTATAGATCTACCCGTTTCTATTGGAATATCGCTGTGGGTACTTGATCCCGTTTTACCACATCTCTACAACCAACACTCATAATGCTGGATTTCACAGATGAAAGGAATATCCTACGAGAAAACCTGATCATGCAATTGATTGGAACTGACACCACGATGGGGGCACTCCAGACAGTGAGTAACGATGCTTCCCCCGAACTGACCAAACTAATGACCGATCTGTATCTGTCACTGGAGGATGCCCTTAAAAAGGAAGCTCTGCAGAGCATAGACTGCCGTTTTTTACAAATTTATATTAATTAAAATATTGCCCCAAGGGGTTTAAGGTTTTCCATCAACAATCCTTATCCCACTGATTTGCCTTTCAGTAATGACTGGAAGACTTTTCTAGACCAATGCCCTCTAGGTCTCTTGGAAAGACTTCTCAAAAAGCGCAATACACTTAGTGAATCGTATAAATTGGAAATTACGTTAATCAAAGAGAAACTCCTTAAATTCACTGAACATCGTGACTTTCTGAAACTTGAAACCTCTACCAGTAATAGAATAAATATATATGAAAAAGATATTATTTTAAAAAAGGTGAAGAAACTCAAAAGAGACCGCGATGATTATACCCTAAACGATCTGGGAGATTGGAAATCATCTGTACCACAGACATCCAAAACAGACAATGTCGCAACCAAATACAATACCCCACATAGAACCTCTTTAACACCTTTTGATAATTCCTCAAGGTTCAGGGCCCCCTTCAAGCCTCGGGCACCCATTGCCGAGGGGAACACTTTTAGTAGGTCCTTCAAGAATAGTTCAAGACCTCATCAGAGATCAATCAACGATAACCCCTCGACAAGAGTACCTAACAGTATTCTTGCTGAGATACATCCCATACTCATTTCATTAATGACAACTAAATCCCTTCCCCAACACTCAGATCAGGATTGCATTTCCACACAACCTGGTCCCTTACCTAACAAAGGACTAATTACCGAAATTCCCTTGAATGCCTTTAGGGCATCTGATTTGGATTATCACCTCTCCAAGTTTTTTTCTTTACCAGAACCGATGGAAGTGCTGACCATTCCTGACTCCCCCTCCTCTTCACACAATGATTCCATGGAAGATAGCATACTTTCCCTACTTCAATTATCAGTGCACAGCACCCCCCAGTCCTCCCCTCCGGGCACACATACCAGCCCTCGTAGGTGCCTTTCCACATCTCTACCTCTCATAGACAACCCCTCCAGTACGGATTTAGCAACATCCTCACTTGACATCACCTATGCAGCGACTTCTTTTTTGGGCCTTCCTTCAGAACTCACCAGACCCCCATTAACCCCCACAGTTACCAGCAACGACATTCTCCTACCATATTTAATGAGCCCCAAAGCACAAACCATCACCCGTTTTTTTCCGAAAATACAGAAAATCTCCATAAAAAGAAAATTAAACACAGACACAGAGGACGGAGAGGAGGCAGGAAACGAAATAAACCAATGTCCGAGATTGAACCCAAAGAAAAACCGAATAAAACAATAAAAATATTCAACCTGTCATCTTATACACTAAACACCCATGAGACAAATCTGCTTAACAAAGGACTGTCCTTTTGCCCTACATCCTCATCCAATGATTTTGATTTATTTATGGACCTCAACCGTTTTATTAGAAAGCTTACCCTCATCAGACACTTTGCTTTACAGAAACCTAGTTTACCATCCATTACATTAGAGGATCCACAGACACCTCCCCCAAATGTAAAAGCCATTCCAGTGGAAGTCTACCCCAAATCCGAATTTTACCCTATCTATCACCAGGGTCCCCTCATCGAAACTTTTTCAACACTAGTGAGTAATGATTTCAGGACGTTAGAGACTCCCCATCTCTACCAAGATAATTTAACCTCACATGAAAGAAGGGCCATTAAATCCCTGCAAAATAATGAAGACGTAGTCATTCGTCCTGCCGATAAAGGAGGAGGAATAGTGATCCAGAACAGAGTCAATTATCTCGAGGAAACGAGTAGGATTTTAAATGACAACACTTTTTATTGCAAATTAGTGTCCAATCCCCTTCCCGCCTATATATGTAAGTATACGTCTATGATGGAGAAAGCATTCCAGGAGGGCCTACTCACGAAAAAAGAAAAAAGTTTTTTACATGTACCCTTCCCCAACATACCTTTTATCTATCATCTCCCCAAAATCCACAAAACACTCACAGACCCCCCCGGACGTCCTATCATTTCAGGAATCGGCTCATTAACCAGCAACCTCTCTCACTTTGTAGACTTACACCTTCAGCCATTTGTACTCACGTTACCATCTTATCTCAAAGACTCTACTCAACTAATCAGTGATCTTTTTAATCTCAAAACTGACGTATCCACATCCAGTATACACTTTTTAACAGCAGATGTAACCTCCTTGTATAGCAATATCCCACATAATAAAGGCATGCAGGTAACCAAATCATTCCTATCATCTAATGTCCTAATCCCTGATAATCAAGTTTCCTTCCTAACCAATTGCATTGATTTTATTCTTCATCATAACACATTCACTTTTAATAACAGTTTTTATAATCAAATTAGAGGCTGTGCGATGGGTACCAGGTTCGCACCAGCCTACGCAAATCTGTACATGGGGGCCTTCGAAGAGGAATACATCTTAGGGGAACATTCTTTTAAAAAAAACATTCTTTTATATAGGCGTTATATCGACGACTTGTTCTTCGTGTGGACAGGATCAGAAAACGAAGCTTCCAGTTTTATAAAACTTTTAAACACTAACAGTTATGATATCTCTTTTACGCACACTTTTTCTGACATCTCAATCGATTTCTTGGACCTAACCATCAGCTATGACAACCTTGACCAAACATTTTATCACAAAAACCCATTTCAAATCCGTCGATGTAAACAGCTATATCGACTTCAAAAGTGCCCACTATCGCCCGTGGTTAACCAATGTACCCTTCGGTCAATTTAGAAGAGTACGTAAAAATTGTAGTACCAACGAAAATTTTAAAACAGAGTGCAACATTTTAGAGGGGAGATTTAGAGAGAAGCATTTCCCTCCACAACTTATTAAAGATGCAAGACAAAAAGCTTCACTATTATCCCAGGACTCCTGCCTGATCCCTGCACAGAGAAAACCAGTAGTAAATAAATATAACACCAATTTCATCACAACGTTTAACCAAGGGAACAAAACAATCAGGTCAATATTGCACAAGCATTGGCACATCATAAAAAGTGACCCTTACCTCAAAGATGCGATACCCGTTCATCCAAGCATCACTTTTCGACGATCACTAACTCTGAAAAACATTCTGGCACCCAGCAGAATTCGCAAACCCAAAACAATAGCTGCAACGTTTCTTTCCATACCCAATGGCTCCTACAAATGTGGCCACCCACGATGCCTATGCTGTAATAGTATCAATAACAAAAAATACTCATACACATCAATAGTTACTAAAGAGTCCTTTCCAATCAAATCATCCCTAAGCTGTAGTAGTACATATGTGATTTATCTATTGGAATGTACATGCCCACTCCAATATGTAGGGAGAACGACACAACAACTCAGATCCAGAATAAATAAACATAGATCTAATGTGAACACAGGTTTTTTGAAACATAGTGTGTCTCGTCATTTCACTCACATACATAAATGCCAATTCAATCAAATTACAGTTACACCCATTGAAGAGATACATCACGACATTCCCAACAGATTTAATAAACTCAAACAGAGGGAACATTTTTGGATTTTTAAATTACAGACTTTACATCCAAGAGGCTTGAATGATATCTCCGAATCATCATTGGACTAACCTACACCCCAAACGTTTAAGAAAATATTTGAGGCTAAATGATCTCCAAATTTATGCCTGATACGGCATTCATGTGCATTCTCTTATCTAAACAATATATGTCTTTCAAGCGGTTTTTAATATTTTTAATATCTTACCCACGGCAAGCATAGTTCTACCAATCCGTTCCTTGTCTATGTTCTCCGCTTGGTTGTCCTGGTAACGAGGCCGCGTCCCGGCTTCGTCCACTACGAACTCACTCATATTAATTTACATCCCAGCTTTTAAAAATATGCTGCATACTCTAATTAAAATTTACATTCCAATTCTTAAAAATATGCTGCATACTCCAGTTATAATCAAGACGGGACCAGGTTGCTAACCACGCTAAATTGAGTTACCTAATGTTTTATCAGCGCAGCTATATAATAATGCTTATGCCTGATACGGCATTCAAGTGCATTCTTTCATTTAAATAATACATGCCTTTAAGCAGCTTTCAATGGGTTCAATATCTTACACACGGCAAGTAGTGTTCTATCAATTCGCTCATTTGCTATGATCTCTGCTTGGTTGTCCTGGCAACGAGGCCGCGTCCCGGCTTCGTTCACTCCAAACTCAGCTATATTTTTCATCTTTGTCTTTTATTCATTCTTCACTTATCTCTTTTATTCTTTTAATTGTATCCCATTTTATGAATAAACATCTAACTTGTATGTTGAAATACATTATGCAATTATAGCCCCGCGATGTGAACATTGTGGAAGTGTGTAAAAAAACCGGGAGTGACGTCAAGATCGCACCTTGACCCCGTCAGATTTGGCGGTTTTTTTCAATTATGTTAATTTGTACCTACATGTTATATAAGTTGTGTCCTTTCTGATATGTACATGGCCTGAGGAAGACGATTGTTCATCGTCGAAACGCGTAGCCACTTTCAATAAACTGAACTTATTAATAACTCGGGACTCCGTTCCACATCATCTCACCACACAGCAGCGCCATCAAAAAGATCCACTTTTTTACCTGCATTTGTTTCGATCACAGCGTTGGCAACTCTAAAGTAATGTAAAAAATAAATAAAATTGGTATCGCTGTGTCCATAAAAGTCTTAACTAATACAATACAGCGTTATTTAAAGCGCACGGTGAACGCCGTAAAAAATAAAACATGTAAAACACCAAAATCGCTGTTTTTTAGTCACCTTAGCTTGCAAAAAAAATATAATAAAAAGTGATCAAAACGTTTTCTGTACCAAAGAATGGTACCAATAAAAACTACAGCTCGTCCCACAAAAAATAAGCCCTCTCAACGCTCAATTTAAAGGAAAAATAAAAAAGTTATGGCTCTCAGAATGTGGTGAAACAAAACAATTTTTTTTTTACAAAAGTTTTTGTTTTAAAAGTAATAAAATATACAAAAACCTATATAAATTTGGTATCACTGTAATCGTATTGAGCCACAGATTAGAGTTAAGTTGTTGTCTGTACCACACAGTGAAAGCCGTAAAAACGAAAACCAAAACAATGTAGGAATCTGAATTTTTTCCAATTTCTGCTCGCAAATAAAAAAAAATCCGTTTCCCAGGACATTATATGGTACTTTAAATGAGGCCATTAGAAACTAAATCTCCTCCCGCAAATAATAAGCCCCCACACTGCCCCATTGACAGAAAAATAAAAAAGTTATGGCTCTTGGAACGCGGGGAGTGAAAAACGAAAACGAAAAATCTAAATGTCTCGGTCATTAAGGGGTTAAAAACTAGGCTCAGGAGACACTTGGAAGATGTCAATAGTAACAATATCATCAACATGTCTGCTGCTTTCTTATATTTTTGATATTTCAACTTTTTAATAAAACTATTTGTAACAGTCATAAGGTGATCAATAATCTTATTAAACATGTATTGTTATAATTCCTTGTAAATGTTTTCCAATTACTTTTATATCATACTTATTTGTATTTTTGAATCTACTTGTCCTTACTTGGGTATTAACTTCATGCTATATACCTGTTCAATAGCCGTACTTCATTTATTCCTCAATGAACCTTCTTCTCAGCTATACTATGGCTAAGGCAACTCTGCATGACTGAAACGCGCTAGCAGACTTTTTCACTATGTCCTGTTGTGCTGTTTGGCTTTTAACCATGTGCCATAAAATAAAGTCTAAGATTTTACTGATATCCACTGGTGCTGGACTTCTCTACTCTTTGTTCCCAGTGCTCCCTGACACTCTGGTACACAGGATTCAATGCCTGTGGTGAACTGTTTTCTACATGTGATTTTAAAAAACACATGTCGCCCTAAATACATCTTTTTGTCCTCATAGTTGGGATCATTCTGGCATGCATCCACCGAAATTAGTAATACTTTGTTCCCTTACTAATGAGTGGGAAAGAAAGTGACAAATCCAAGCACATTTCATTCCCAGAGCAGAATGTGTCAATTTTATTCTACTTAGGAGTTTCAATAACGTTAAATAAGCATTTACATTAGTATAAGTTGTCCTCAAGCATATTCAATAATAATGTACAGCAAAGAACCCAACACTTTTTTTTCCACTGGTCAACAGTCTAAAGAGAACCTGTCACGTTGAAAATGCAGACCAAACTGTGGGCAGCAAGCTATATATATATATTTTTTTATTTTTATTTATTTATTTTATTTATTTATTTTTTATTTATTTTTTTATTCTTTTTTTTTGCAGCAAAAATTCTGTATAACTTGTAATTTATTCATAAAAAACCTCATCTCATTCTGTGCCTAGGAGTCCAGTGGGTGGTTGTAATCACTGATTGACAGCTATCTCTGCCTTCGCACTCTTACAGGCAAGGCTGTTAATCACTAAGCATAAGTTGTTACCACCCCCTGGACTCCTAAGCTCTCAGGTTAAGCAGCGTTTAAGATATCAAAAGTTATACTAAATCTTTTGCTACTGTAATACACATTAACCTGCTCACCTACTTCTGCTGTTTAACATGCTGTCCGCAGATTGGACTGCGTTTCTAACGTTTCTTTTAAAAGTGCTAATATTTCGTTATTTTTTTTAATACAAGTAGTTTGTTTGATGATTTTTAAGTACTTGATGACTAAGTTATTAAGAATCTTGATATCAAAGCTATGGGCTTTTCCCCCCTGATATAAAACAAATCATCCATAAATATGGATCCTCGAGCTGTACTCCTCTTTGTGTTTGTTAAAGTTTCTGTTCAACCTTCTTATAAATCTGAGACATCTGGATTACATTATGTGTTTTTTTGTGGCAATCAATGATTTATCCCTGTATTATATAGGGGTTTTCCTATTTTAGATAATTATGGGATATCCACGGGATATGCCATAAATGTCTAATTGGTGGAGGTCCCCTGACTCCGTTCCATAAGGCAAGATAACAGTTGCTGGCTGCATTCAGTCGGAAGATTGATCTTGTGGATATGCTATATGCTATTCATGTAAATATCTGTGCATGATGTGAAAACCATATTAAGGATCTATTACATTTTAATCAGGTGTTTATCAAATCCACTCAGCTTCTACATTGTCTTTATTGTTGTAATGAATCTTGCTGCAATTCTATTTGCAGCACGGAAATTGAACCGTTTCCAGGTTTCCTGGTGAAAACAACTGTTTGCAGAGGTTTAGTAGCAGGACACCCCATTATCCGTTGTCAATTAAAGTCAAAACCACAAAGATTAATGGAGAATGTAAAAGTTTTGTCATTGGCTACCACATCTGTCAGTAAAAATGGGTTAATTAGCTTCATAAAAAATGTAGCACAGCCATTCCCTGCTACAGACTCTACTGTATAGTTATTTCATTGTGTTTATATTTGCTTGTTTTGTCTTAAAACATCAATAATCTTTTTGGGACATTTACCAGTATGCTTGTTTTACCAATATCCCCAATGTATTTCTTTTTAAACAAATACATTTTCAATTTTCTAAATTCAAAACAAACTGGCTTATGTTGTGCTATTATCATTACTACTTGCTGTGTATTTAATAGGTCCACCGCCGCACCGTCAACCAGTCCAAACTCCAACAACCACTGCCAAGGGAATAGGAAAGCTCCCTTCTCACTTCCAAAAACAATTTAGCTTCTGAGTGTGGGCTGGATGAAATTCAGGCTGGAATGAGCCAGAGACTGAATGACTTCCATTTCTAGCATAAAAAATTTATTTTCTGAACACTGGTTGCCAAAGCTGACAACTCATAATCCATTTACCATACTTTTCTTTTTTTAACTATTGCTATTTTTTATTGACTGGACATGCAGATACTTACTGAAAACATACCTCTTCCGATGTCGCATATAACCTGGCCTAAAGAGTCCTAAACTGGTATTCCAACACTGCCTCGACCTGACATGCCTAGAGCTGCTTAATCCTTTCCCTGACCTCCTGTTTCTTTTCCCTATTCCTTATAGATTGTAAGCTTGTGGGGTTTCTAATTGATGTATCTCGTGCATAATATACATATCGATTATGCTACTGCATGTAAAGCACTATGGAGGTTTATGGCGATGTATAAATAAAAAATATGATATTTAACTAAAGTACCTTTAATGTACTTTTACAGGGTCCGACATGGGCCGTGTAAACGAGCGCAGATCAACGAGACTGCTCACACGGAGCAATGATTGGATATGTATAGGGACAAGCGCTCGTTACTACGATCACACAGAGAGATGTGCTGCCGACAACGATGATTTTCAATTCTGCATAACAGAGGAAATCAGCCGATGAACAAGCATTTGCTCGTTTATTGGTTGATCGTTGCCCTTATTACATAGGGCAATGATCGAGAACGAGCGTTCAGATATGCTCGTTTACCCGATTATTGGTCCATGTAATAGGGCCTTAACGAGGGAGAGTGGGACTGCGGGATAAATAGATAGATAGATAGATAGATAGATAGATAGATAGATAGATAGATAGATAGATAGATAGATAGATAGATTTATGTTAAAATTCCTAAAGACCTCTATATAGCCTACTAAATTTCAAGCATTAGACGCCAAAGGCTCAGAAAGGAGCGACTTTTTTTGAGGATTTTTTCGATTTTTCATATTTCTCCTGTATGGAGATTTATAGAGCCATGGGGGATTTTTCCATTACTTTAAAGAACATTTGGTTTTCCTCTGGTTCAACACAAAATAAGTTAATCGTTTTTATTTGATTGATGTGTGTCTTGTGACAATTTTACTATGTAACTGTAAAGTTGGAAATACAGTACACATTAGATAAATATTAGGAGGATCCAGTGACAATATAATGGCCCACATTGATTAATGCTGTGTAATAGTTAGGGAACGTAAACTTACACTAGGCAGGCACAAAACTAAACAAATGTTTCCCAGTGGTGCCCGCTGCATGATAATTTTGACGCATCTTGCATGACCTGTTAGACTTTTCTCTTGCTTATATCACTTTTGATTTACCTTATTTTGAGACAGATCTTTGTCCCATTTCTTTGGCACATTTTTGGCGCACATTAGCGCATTTAAGCAACATCCCTTTCTGCCAAGCTACACCCCTTTCCCGCTAAACCGTGCCCACATTTCCACAATTTCTGGACTCAGACACAGTAGTAAATCTGCCCCATTGAGTATGATATAGCTAGATGTCTACTGCCAAAGATCTGGCATCTTGGATTTTAACATGCCGATCCTTTATTTTAGAGATGTGTCTGACAATGTGTCTGCCTAATGTGTCTGACAACAGCTTATACCCCTCTAAGGGTATGTGCACACGATAACTACAATTACGTCTGAAATTCCGGAGCTGTTTTCAGGAGAAAACAGCTCCTGAATTTCAGATGTAATTGCATGTACTGGCGTTTTGCGGGGCGTCTTTTATGGACGTAATTTGGAGCTGTTCTTCATTGGAGTCAATGAAAAATGGCTCCAATTACGTCCCAAGAAGTGTCCTGCACTTCTTTGACGAGGCTGTAATTTTACGCGCCGTCTTTTGACAGCGACACGTAAAATGACAGGTCGTCGGCACAGTACATCGTAAAGCCCATTGAAAGTAATGGGCAGATGTTTGCCAATGTATTGGAGGCGTTTTTTCAGACATAATTCGAGGTGTGAAACCCCTTCATTACGTCTGAAAATAGGTCGTGTGAACCCAGCCTAATTGTGGAAGACAACATGTAAGCTAGGCCTATCTGATCATTCATGTTTATGGGGGAGTCCGAGAAAATAGCTGTTGCGTGTTTACGGCCAGCTTAAGACTTTAACACCAATCCATTAAAAGAGTCAGAGTATGCATAGCAGCGGAGACATAGCTTATCATCAGGGCTCACGCACATTATCGTATTACAACTTTGTACAACCTTTATGTTGTAGGCATCCTTAATACAACACTTACACAAGTGTATGGTCCCTTACTGTATTTGCATAGAGTTTTTAATGTTGGATTCCATAGAAATCCAACAGAAATAAAATGGTGCCATGTTAGCATTGCTTCTAAAGGAGAATAGCTCTGTACATGTGACACCCAACAGGGCCTGTATGGCAATACAAGGTGGCCGCGCGACTTGCTAGGGATTCCTAAGGCCTCTATGCACTGAAGCACAGGCTCCTTGCATAGCTCAGCTGTGTGCATGAGCCCTATGGTACATGTAAGTCAGTGAGAAGTTATTGGTACAATAACAATGCTATAATATCTTGAGCGCATTGCAATATACTGTATATTTCTTGCTTACAGACAATGGGTAAGAAATAGAAACGTAATAATGCAGCAAAGCGATGCATGTGAAATCAAATCTATTACATAATTGAATTTTTAATCATTAGTTGCTGGAAACGTTCAGTTGGATTCTGCGACTTACATTTGTTTTGAATGTTTCTGAGTATTTCTCTATGAATGCACTTTTTATGTCATATCCCTGGAACATCTCACGCATAAGAAATGATTACTTAATGGAGCACTACATCCAGCATACATTTTCTGCAATTCTGTGTTGCTATGGTGATTTGATAATTAGTCATTGCGTCAGTGGTCTGTACTCTCGGCTATGCTTCTCTAATTACCACACAACTAAATGAAGAAATTAGTCATTCATGTTGTTAATTGCGTCTTTGTAAGTACTATTAAGGCCTCCATCACACACAGAATTTTTCTGGCAATTTAAACTGCATCGAAAAACACGTACGCTAGCGTTATTGAAATGTGAATTGCGGTTTTAATGGCGTTTTTGGTGGCGTTTTTCATTTAGTGTAATTTTGTACATGCTATATTTTTGCAATTTTTTAAGTTCTATAGAGAAGCCTATGGGAAAAATGCCTGAAAAAACGCCACACACAGAGTATGCTGCGTTTGGAGAAAAACGCCAATGACCACAATTGCCTCAAACACCACAAACAAAACCGCTGTGGATGTAGTGCTTGTGATGTTTTACTATAGACTTTAACCTGTTAGTGACCGCCAATATGTCTTTTTTACGGTGGCCACTAATGGGCTTTATTCCGATGCGTACGCCTTTTCACGGCGCTGCATCAGAATAAATAAACAGAGCAGGGAGCCGTTAAATCTCCCTGCTCTCAGCTACCTCCGGTAGCTGAGGGCTGGGAGCAGTCCTGCTCGAACGGGCGAGATCGATATCAGTATCGATCTCGCCAGTTTAACCCCTCAGATGTGGCGCTCAATAGCGGGCGCCGCATCTGAGTGGTTTTGGAGAGAGGGAGGGAGTAGGATCGCAGGGTGTCAGTGGTTTCCATGGCAGCCGAGACTAATAAAGGCCCCCAGGTCTGCCACTAGTTATGCCTGCTAGGCCTAGCAGATGCCTGTCCGTTTTACACGTACAGGCAGTAATACACTGCAATACAAAAGTATTGCAGTGTATTTTAAAAGTGATCGGAGGATCGCATAGTGTAGTCCCCTAGTGGGACTAATAAAAAAGTTAAAAGTTTAAAAAAGTTAATAAAGAAAACAATAAGAGAATAAAAAAATGAAAACCCCACTTTTACTCCTTACAAAATGCTTTATTATTTAAAAAAAAACTAAAAAAGTTACACATATTTGGTATCGTCATGTCCGTAACGAACCCAAATATAAAGTTATTTCATTATTTAACCCGCTCGGTGAACGCCATAAAAAATAAAATAAAAAACAATGCAAAGCTTGCTGTTTTCTGTGCATCTACTCCAAAATGGTACCAATAAAAACTACAAGTCGGCCCGCAAACAAAAAAAGCCCTCATACAACTGTATCAACGGAAAAATAAAAAAGTTATGGCTCTTCAAATATGGAGACACAAAAACAAATCATTTAGAAAAAAAAGTAGTAAAACATACAAAATCTATATCAATTTGGTATCATTGAAATCGTAACAACCCGCTGAATAAAGTTATTGTGTTATTTATACCACACGGTAAACGGCGTAAATTTAGGACATTAAAAAGTGCGGCGAAATTGCTGGTTTTTTTTCTATTCCCAACAAAAAAAAGTTAATAAAAGTTAGTCAATAAATTTTATGTACCCCAATGGTTCTATTAAAAAATTCAACTTGTCCCACAAAAAACAAGGCCTTATACAGCTATGTCGACGCAAAAATAAAAAAGTTATAGCTCTTTGAATGGGACAATGGAAAACTTAAAAAATGGCTTGGTCATTAACCTCTTGCCGCGCTGCGCCGCAACTGTACGTCCTGCAGAGGGTTTGCTTTCTGCATCAGGACGTACAGTTGCGGAGCAGTTCCCGGCGCATACTGTCCTAACGGACAGTGTCCTGGAACCGGGAGGTCAGCTGTCCCCGACAGCTGAGACTCCAGTCTTGCCGGTCAGCGGACCATCGCAGCTGATTTCGCCAATTAACCCCAAAAATGCGGCGACAGATTGCGATCACCGCATTTAAGGGGTTTGAAGCACATCGGCAGCCCCCACGAAGTGATTGTGGGGGCTGCCGATGCTTGTCATGGCAATCGGAGGCCAGACAATGGCCTCCGGGTTGCCATGTATGGAAGCCTCGGAGGAGCAGCCTCCGGCCGGTCCTCTGAGGCTTCCTGTCAGTGTGACTGTCACGTCACAATGACAGTTAGAATACATTACACTACGTAGATAAGTCCTCACACAGCTCCAATGGAGATAAATTAAAGAAGCTCTGGCTCTCAGAATATGACGAAATGTGCAGAGTGTTCCAAAAGCGGATAAGATCGGGCATCATTTATCAGTGCGACACAGGCCACATATCTATGAATTATTATTTATTTAAATAAAACGTTCAAAAAACGATGGCAACATAAAGTAGACATATGTAACTAGTAACTATTTTGTGTGGTATTACTATCTGTTTTACAAGCAGATACGTTTAAATTTAGAATAATGATCATTTTTGCACATTTTTTATAAATTTCGGTGTTTTTCAGAAATAAATACCGAAATTATCGACCAAATTTTTTCAGTAACATAAAGTACAACATGTCACGAGAAAACAATCTCAGAATCGCTTGGATAGTTAAAGCATTCCGAAGTTATTACCACATAAAGTAACACGTCAGATTTGAAAAATTCGGCTGTGTCCTGAAGGCCAAAACAGGTTGGGTCCTGAAGGGGTTAAGGCCTAAAATAGGCTGGTGACTAAAGGGGTTAGGCTTTATTCAGACGAACGGGAAAAACGTCCATGCAACGTGCGTGATTTGCACTCGCGTTGCACGGACCTATATGTGTCTATGGGGCCGTGCTGACATGTCCGTGATTTTTCCTCAGCATGAGTCCGCTGAAAAAAAGTCACGACATGTCCGTTCTTTCGGCGTTTTTCGCGCATCACGCACCCATTGAAGTCAATGGGTGCGTGAAAACCACACATGCCGCACGGAAGCACTTCCGTGTGAACTGCGTGATTTGCGCAAGAGCTTGGAAAAGGATGAATGTAAACAGAAAAGCACCACGTGCTTTTCTGTTTACAAACATCCAAACGGAGTGTCTTTGAGCTGAGCGAACCCGGACAACCGAACCGAACTTCACCGGGTTCGGCCGAACTCGTTTTGGCCGAACCCGGCAAAAAAATTTCCGGTACGCAACGTCAGGAGATAGTCACTGTCCAGGGTGCTGAAAGAGTTAAACTGTTTCAGCACCCTGGACAGTGACTTCCGATCCCAATATACATGAACGTGTAAAAAAAAAAGTAAGTTCTAACTCCCGGCTTCTTCCTCCAGTCTCCAAGGCAACGGCCGGGAGGGAAGTTCTCGGTAAGTACAAACGTTTTTGTTTTTTTTAACAGGTTGCTCGATATTGTGATCGGAATTCAATGTCGAGGGTGCTGAAAGAGTTAACTGCTGATCAGTTAACTATTTCAGCACCCTGGACAGTGACTGACGTCGACTAGCCTCATCTCTATGATGGCGGCTGCGTGAAAATCACGCAGCCGCGCATCATACACGGATGACACATGGAGCTGTCAAGTGGTTTTTGCGTCCGCAAAAACGCCACGCTCGTGTGAATCCAGCCTAAATGTAACATTTTGCTGCACCAAAAAAAGCACTACAAAAACGCTAATAAAAACACCACTAAAAACGTCACCAAAAATGCATGAAATAGCAGCAAAACGCTGTGTGTGTGTGTGTGTGTGTGTGTGTGTGTGTGTGTGTGTGTGTGTGTGTGTGTGTGTGTGTGTTTGTGTGTGTGTGTGTGTGTGTGTGTGTGTGTGTGTGTGTGTGTATCCAGCCTTCATGTTTCTTTATATTATCCCAAAAAAACAATGGAGAAATTGCTGTTTTTTTCCATTTTATTCCAGAAATAATTTTTATAATGTTTCTCAGTACATGTGAACGAAGCCTAAAGGCACAAAAAATATTGTAGGAGATTTATCAAGAGTGTCATAAGATTAATAATTTTGTGCAATGGCATAAACAGTATGATAAACTTGGCACAACTCGCTAGACATGTTAGACACTTTAGTTTTCATATGCCACATGATGTGTTGCAAACTTTACATATGTATTTAGTGCATGCCATTAATCCCATTCCTCCGCACACATTTTTCAGTTTTAAATTTTTGCTTTTTCCTACCCACCTTCCAAATGCCATAACTTTTTTTTGTTTTTCCGTCGATATAACCATATGAGGGTATATTTTTTCCGGCACAAGTTGTAGTTTTTCACGGCACCATTTCTTGCGCCATATAATGTACTGGAATCTTTGTGGGGTGGAATGGAAAAAAAACAATGATTCCTCCATTGTTTTTTGGATTTCGTTTTTTACGGTATTCACTGTGCTGTAAAAAAGACATGTTAACTTTATTCTTCGTGTCAATACCATTATGGCGATACCAAATTTATATACATTTATGAAAAAACTAATCGTTAAAAATAAAATTTATTTTGTGTCGGAATATATTCTGAGAGCCATAACTTTTTAATTTTTCCGTCGATTGAGCGGTCGAGTGAGGGCTTATTTTTTGCAGAACCAGCTGTAGTCTTTATTGATACCATTTTGGGGTACAAAAGATTTTTTGATACATTTTTTTATTCCATTTATTTGTGGGAGATAAAATGACCAAAAAGACAGGGATTCTTTTAGGTTAAATAATGTTACTTTGTAATAGTTTGGACTTTTACGGCCATGGTGATATTAGTTATGTTAATTTTTCTTTTTACATTGCTTTTGGAGGAAAATGGGAAAACAGGTTCTTTTGAATTTGTAATATTTTTTTTTTATATATTTAAAAAACTTTATTTTAACTGTATTTTACGGTTTTTATTAGTCCCCTAGGGAACTTGAACCAGCAAACCACTTTCATGATATACTGCAATACTAATGTTTTGCAGTATATCGTGATTTTTTACAGGCTCCTGTTAAAGAGGCTCTGTCACCAGATTATAAATGCCCTATCTCCTACATAATCTGATGGGCTCTGTAATCTAGATAACAACAGTGGTTTTTATTTTGATAAACTATCATTTTTGAGCACGTTATGAGCAATTTTAGACTTATGCTAATTAATTTCTTAATAGACAACTGGGTGTGTTTTTACTTTTGACCAACTGGGCGTTGTATAGAGAAGAATCACACTGTGTGTGCAGTGAAAGAAGCTGGGCTGGAACAATGAGAAGTGTATGACGCTGATTGGTCACTGATTGGTCAGTGTTATACTCTCCTCTGTACAACGCCCACTTGGTCAAAAGTAAAAACACACCCAGTTGTCTATTAACCCCTTAGTGACCAGCCCATTTTAGGCCCTAGTGACCAAGCTATTTTATTCGTTTTTCTATAGTCGCATTCAAAGAGCTATAACGTTTTTATTTTTTCGTCTACATAGCTGTATGAGGACTTCTTTTTTGCGGGATTAGTTGTGCTTTTTAATAGCACCATTTTTGGGTACATATAATTTTTATATTAACTTTTATTAACCCTTTTGGGGGGATTATAAAAAAAACCTGAAATTCCGCCATTGTTCTATGCGTTTTTAAATTGACGCCGTTCACTGTACGACGTAAATAACATGTTACCTTTATTCTATGGGTCGGTACGATTACGGCGATACCACATATGTAGAGGTTTTTTATGTTTTACGACTTTTGCACAATAAAAACACTTTTGAACTAAAATTATTTGCTTTTGCCTCGTCGCTTTCCAAGAGCCGTAATTTTTTTATTTTTCCATCAATGTAGTGATTTTTTGGGCTTGTTTTCTGCGGGACAAGACGTAGTTTTGAATGGTACTGTTTTGGGGTGCATGGGACTTATTGATTCATTTTTATTATGACTTTTTTGGGGGGGCAATGGGAAAAAATTGCAATTTCGCCATGGTTTTTTGCGTTTTTTTTTTACGGTGTTCACTTTGCGGTTTAAATTACATATTAACTTTATTAATGGAGTCATTACGGTCGCGGCGATACCACATATGTGTACTTTTTTTTTTTTTTTTACACTTTTACTAAATAAAACCACTTTTTATGGAAAAAAATGGTTTTATTTATTTTTTTACTGTACTTTTTATTAATAATCTTTATTTCACTTTGATGACTTATTTTATTAGTCCCACTAGGGGACTTTACTGTGCGATATTCCGATCGCTGCTATAATGCTCTGGTATACTTCGTATACCAGAGCATTATTGCCTGTCAGTGTAAATCTGACAGGCAATCTGTTAGGACGTGCCTCCGGCGCGTCCTAACAGGAATATGTCCAGGGCAGACCTGGGGGCTTTTATCAGGCCCCCGGCTGCCATGACACCCCATCGGAGACCCGCGATTGCATTCGCGGGCCGCCGATGGGTGACAGAGGGAGCGCACTCCCTCTGTAAACAAAGTTAAATGCCGCGGTCGCTATTGACGGCGGCATTTAACGGGTTAAACGGCCGCGATCGAAGTAAACTTCGATTGCGGGCGTTGGAGCAGGAGCTCAGCTGTCATTAGACAGCAGAGCCAGGCTCCTGCCTGCACGGGAGACCCGTGCAGGACTTAGACTAGGCTGACGTGAAAAGGCGTCAGCCTAGCCTAAAGCCCATTAGTGACCGACGTAAAAAGGCGTATTAGTGGTCACTAAGGGGTTAAAAAACTAATTAGCATAAATCAAAAATTGCTCATAACTTGTTCAAAAATGATAGTTTTTCAAATTAAAAAACACTATTGTTATCTACATTACAGCGCCAATCCCATTATGTAGGAGATAGGGCACTTATAATCTGGTGACAGAGCCTCCTTAAGCCCTGCGTATGGCAGGGTTGATAGGAGCACAAAGATGGCAGACATGAAGGCCTTCATTAGGCCCCCAGGCTGCGATGACAACCATCGCCACCCGGTCGCGGGGGGGCAATGGGATGTTGTAGGGGGTCGCACCCCTCTATTTAATTACTTAGATGCCACGTGTTCTAACTGCTTAGACGGCATGTTCATGAGACAACTCCTTAAGCATTTGTGTTCATAGATAAGCCTCCTTCATACTTCTCTGCTGTTATCCCAGGGCCAAACTGATCTAGTTGCTTGGAGCATACTGGTTGATAAAACTATTTCAAATGCTGCAATTCTTTGGCAATTATTTCTTTGGAACTAGTCTGGAACAAATGCATCAGCTATTCAGTTGAAAGATGGAAGCACTGTAAATAATATCAATTTAGCATTGGTCAAGCATTTCCATTCCCTATCTCAGAATGTACTAATAAGAATTTAAAAATAAAAATGAAGAAAAAGTCTAATGGGGAATTGTTGCATCAGTCCTAAAACCCATTTTTCAATTCCAAAAAAATGTTAAGTCATTAAATCACAGAATATAAAAATGCACTCAAGAAACAAAGTGGGCTAAGTTCTTAGTAAAATCTAGGGAACAATGTACAATAAGTATACTGAACACAGTAGGTTGAATAAGCATCTAGCGTACATAGATATATCACATTGGATAAGTGCTAAATGTTTGATGCCATAACCAAACAGATGAATAAATAGTAAATGTTACAGACTTATCACTTCATAGATTGCAGTGTATCTCATACAAAGTGCAAGCAGTTTTCAGGGAAAGTTGGGTACTAGTAAAGTAGCTAATAACTGAATCTTATTCATCAAAGCATTCCTCCTTACGCATTTCACCATGAATTGAATTAAGTTGTATTGTTAGGGGAAAAAAGTTATATGCAGGGGGCATAGGCCAGCTATCTGGTTTTCCGTTGGCATTGCAACTAATCAAACACAATTATACGAAGCAGAGAACACAACCAAAAGTGTGCAAGTATGAGACAAAGTCATGGTCAAAGTAGTTCCTGGAAATGTTCAAAAGACTAAATATATAAAGGCGGTTGACACTATTATGATGCTACTTGCTGATGTTGTTGTGAGGGGCACTGATTGATTCTCTTTTGGGGGCACTGTGACTATCTTTAATGGTGGTACTGTAGCTGCCTGTGTCTCTCAAAAAGGGACCCTTTGGCTTTCTCTCATAGGGACACTGTGGCTGGTTCTGTTATGTGGGCTCTTTTGACATTATTGTCATGGGGGAACTATGACTTACCCTGTTATGTTTTCACTGTGGCTACATTTTCTCTTATTTAGCCAGGGTCAGGTTAGCTTGATGTAGAATAATCAATAATTATTGCATTTCAGAAATGCAATATAAAACATCTACAAATACCTAAAATCTAACAATTTGTCAATTACCTAGATTTTGCTTGTAAATTTAATCAGAAACCAATAAATCTTCATATTAAGAAATGGTTAATTACGGAATGTTGTGAGAGCTTTCAGTACATCACATTTAACCAGATCTAGTAAGTTAGTACTGCCAGGAACATTGATGAATATACACTAAAACTGAGTTACAGCCTGGCAGACTTCTGGATTTAATGCCCAGTATATACTTCTGTTCAGCAGCTCTTTTAATCATATAGTATATAAATCACAGTATATGATGTGTGTGTGTCTGGACGCAGTTTGGATTCCTGATCTGATTAAACATGAAGGAATAACTCTTTCTGATTTGTGATAGAACAATTTACTTATTTATAATATATTTTACTAGTGGGATACAATTATCATGTACCTTTCCAGCTTCCTGCAGAGCACCAGCTGATTTAGTAAGTCGTTGAGATATTTATATATGAATAATGTCCCTATTATTATATCTAAGCTTCTCATGCAGTTGATAACGGAACAATTTTTATAAGTAACAAAATAATTAATTGTATCAATACATTTTGTGCGTTACACTAGGTCAACACATGATACCATCAATTAAAATATACAAAAAAATAAATCTTTGAAATTGTAATCCTTTATGATCTATTTGCTTTTTGTATACATTTAAGAATGAAACCTTACATGATATTTCTGTATGGTACTGTCTATTAGTATTGATCAGTTGTATATATGACTACTATATACATGCATGACCATACTTAAACTTAAAGTGAATTTCTGGCCAAATCTTCATAATTAGTCAAATGAAACTACTCATGTAACATAACGGGAGTGTTAATGTTTTTTACTATGTTCCCATAAATGCAAGTTTCTAGGGTGCTCTTTAACATTTAGGTCCTTTACACCACAGGAAATAACAAAATGGCTGTACGTTAGAATGCATGCATAGGAGAAGTGAATTCAGCCTTATTCATTAAAAATAAATAATAATAATGATGGATCCTGTAAAGAAAAACTGACATAACTGATGCAGGCTGATGGACTCAATGGAAAGGAATGTTCCGATCCCGTCATTGCCTTTTTCTAAAATACAAGGCTTACGTACGGTGTCATAATACAGCCATGTGCATTGAGCCTAAAAGGTGATGAAGACTCAGCAGGAGAGGGACAAATTTAAGATTAGTTATAAATAACCTTCTATAAAAAGAAATTATTTTGCGAGTGATTAAAATATTGAAAGATTTTAAAGTATTAACTCCTTAACGACCGCCGTATAAAGTTTATACGGCGGCCGCTCAGGGTAGTTCTTCTGAAGCGCCGTGTTTTCACAGTGGCACTTCAGAAGCTGTTTCCCCTGAATCGGGCGCTCTGTTACTAAAGCCCAGGCTGTTGCTAACAGCCTCAGGCTTCAGGGCAACGATCGGAGACCAATAGTAGTGGTCTCCGGTCATGTGAGCCCGTTTAACCCCCTCAGATAGGGTGGTCAATAGCGACCGCGGCATCTCAGTGGTTTTAGAGGGAGGGGGCTCCCTCTCTCAACCCATCGGGTGCTGTTGGTTTTTATGGCAGCTGGCGGCCTTATAAAGGCCCCCAGCTCTGCCTTGTGTGAATGCCTGTTAGGCCTAACACAGGGGTCTCAAACACGCGGCCCACAGACCACATGCGGCCCCTAAGGCTGTCATCTACGGCTGTCACCTGCGGCCTGAGTCTGTTATCTGCGGCCAGCCGGAGCATTGCCGACTCTCTGGCCCGGGATTCCGCTCCTGGAGAAGCCCCTGATGTCCTTACCCATGTGCTCTGGCTGGAGATTTCACACCTAGAGGGAGCAACAAAGGCGCAACCTACAGGGATGGCGGCTGTGTGGCACAACCAGGGAGGGGGGCTGTGTGGCACGAACAAGGAGGGGGGCTGTGTGCCAATACCAGGGAGGGAGGCTGTGTGGCACTACCAGGGAGGGGGCTTTGTGACACTACCAGGGAGGAGGCTTTGTGGAACTACCAGGGATTGGGGTTGGGTGGCACTATCAGGGAGAGAAGCTGTGTGGCAATACCAGGGAGGAGCGCTCTGTGGCACTACCTGGGATGGGGGCTGCGTTACACTACCTGGGAGGGGGGCTGTGTGGCACTACCAAGGGGAGGGGCTGTGTGGCACTACCAGGGAGGGGGCTTTGTGACACTACCAGGGAGGGGGGCTTTGTGACACTACCAGGGAGGGGGGCTGGGTAGCACTACCAAGGAGGGGGGCTGTGTGGCACTATCAGGGAGGGGGCTGTGTGGCACTACCAGGGATTGGGGCTGGCTGGCACTACCAGGAAGGGGGGCTGTGTGGCACTATCAGGGAGGGGGGCTGTGTGGCACTATCAGGGAGGGGGTCTGTGTGGCACTACCAGGGAGGGGGGCTGTGTGGCACTATCAGGGAGGGGGGCTGTGTGGCACTACCAGGGAGGGGGGCTGTGTGGCACTACCTGGGATGGGGCTGCATGGCACTACCAGGGAGGGGGGCTTTGTGACACTACCAGGGAGGGGGGCTGTGTGGCACTACCAGGGAAGGGGGCTGTGTGGCACTACCTGGGAGGGGAGCTGTGTTACACTACCTGGGAGGGGGGCTGTGTGGCAGTACCTACGAGGGGGCACTGTGGCATTATCTACGGAGGGCACTGTGGCTTATATACAGAGTGCACTGTGGCACTATCTACAAAGGAGACTGTGACACCATCTACAGAGGGCACTGTGGCACCATCTACAGATGGCAATGTGGCATAATCTAGGGGGGTTGTGGCACTATCTACAGAGGGCACTGTGGCATTATCTACAGAGGGCACAGTGGCATAATCTAGGGGGGTTGTGGCACTATCTACAGAGGGCACTGTGGCATTATCTACAGAGGGCACTGTGGCATAATCTAGGGGGGTTGTGGCACTATCTACAGAGGGCACTGTGGCCTTATCTACAGAGGGCACAGTGGCACTATCTAAAAAGGTTTGCATTTAGCGACATTTAAACTGGAAAACTGGATTGTTAAAATAAGCAGGTGGAGTAAACGCGCAAATTTTCGATAACTTTAAACCTAGCGATGTTATTATAGTAATGTAGTATTGTTATAGTAATGTAGTATTATTATAGTAATGTGGTATTGTTATAGTAGTTCAAATAACTAATTGATTAACAATAACTTGTATTGCATCAAATTTGAAAGTAATGCGGCCCGTCAACTTCAATTTTTTTCTATATGCGGCCCATTTACCCAGCCAAGTTTTACAAAAGAGATCAAATGATCGCATAGTAAAGTCTCCTAGTGGGACTCAAAATAAAAGTTAAAAAAGTTTATAAAAGTTTATAATAAATAAATAAAAATCCCAAGTAAAAAAAAATAAAAAACCCACTTTTCCCCTTACAAAATGCTTTATTATGAAAAAACAATAAGTAAAAACTGTACACATATTTGGTATCGCCACATCCGTAACAACTATAAAATTATGACATTATTTAACCCACACGATGAACGTCGGAAAAAATAAAACAAAAACAATGCCAGAATTGCTGTTTTCTGTTCAGTGATCAAAAGTGATCAAAAAGTCGTATGTACTCCAAAATGGTACCAATATACCAATAAAAATTACAAGTTGTCCCAGAAAAAAAAAAATCCTCATACAGCTATGTCAGCAGAAAAATAAAAAAGTTATGGCTCTTAAAATATGGCGACACAAAACCAAATCATTTACAAGTAATTAATTACTGTGTAAAAGTAGTAAAACATAAAATACAATATACGTTTGGTATCACCGCAATCGTAACAACCCACTGAATAAAGTTATTATGATATTTATACCACACGGTAAACGGCGTAAATTTAAGACGCACAACAGTCTAGGGAAATTTCAGGGTTTATTTTCCATTACCCCCACCAAAAAAGTTAATAAAAGTTAATAAATAAATTGTATGTACCCAAAAAGGTGCTATTAAAAAACTACAACTTGTCCCACAAAAAACAAGACCTTATACAGCTATGTAGACGGAAAAATAAAAAAGTTATAGCTCTTTAAATGAGACGATGGAAAAACTTAAAAGAATTGCTCGGTCATTAACGTTTCAAATACCTTTGGTATTAAGGGGTCAATAACACTTTCATAGCTCCTTTTCACAACAAATGAAAAAATATCTTCAATTTAACATATTAGAAATCTTTGCCATGGTTCATCAATTCTGTAAAGGTTAATTAACGCTCTCCTGGTATCAAAACAGAAAATCATTAAACAGTTTGCTACTTAGTATCTAACTTCACTTTTGCTGGCTGCAGTTTAGCAGATCAGCAAGCTTTATAATACACGTTGATCTTGCTAATTGGGTACTTTCCTGAATTACAAAAAGCCAACAAGCAAGACTAGAAGAATAAAAAAGTATTTACCCTTGTGGATTGCAAAACTTTCTATGCTGTAACTATGCATGATTTACATTGCTATACAGAATTATGTTGTACTGCAGAACACACTATAATTGTTTTGAATTTTTTTGATGTTTGTACTGCAGGACATACTATAATTACTTTGACCTTTTTTGCAACATATACTTTTTGTATATGGCAAATCTTGTTAATGGCTATGACTCATTTATGATGTATCTTTCACATATGACTGTAAAGTTTAATCTTAAGGTATGTAGTTCACTGGCATTTGTAAAATTCATGTTTGGGTTAAAAAAAAAATGGCCAAACAATACAGTATTTTGAAAAAAAAAAAGTACTGCCGCCAGATGTTACTTTACGGTCTATAATGACATATTGAAAAGTCGTTTTTGTTTTTGGCATTTTGGTGCTGTTTTTGGGTTCAGTGGCTTTTTTTTCAAAACACAACATGCTCTGGGTATGGTGTTTTTTCTGGCATTCTTCCCATGACAAGGTCGCAACGCAGCTAACAACCGCGCCGGCACCATGTTCGGTACAGCTGTCAAACAGCCTCTTAGTGGCCACATGTTAACGTGGGTAAACCGTCCCTTTATCAGCAAAATCGTGCGGCCATGATTTAATACACCCTTTGTGGCCGCATGATTTTGCAAATTACAACTTACCCCCTATTCATTCTCTATGGCAGCGCCAGAAAAAGCTGAACACTGCACTCGGCTATCTCCGGCGCTCCCATAGAGAAGGAATGGAGCGGCAGTGCGCATGAGCATGTAACCGAAATACCCCTAGCGAGGTATTTTACAGCCATTCATGTAGTGCCAGCGCAGTTGTTGGCCGCATTCCGACCGTGTCAGGGCCGCTCCCTGTGGCCGTACCCTTAAACGTAAATGCCACCAAAAAACTGCCGTAAAAAAACTTAAACTTCATGATTTGTCATGCATTTTGTGTGTTTGACCTAAGAGAGTAAACTGCATCTAACTGGGACGAAACAAGATATAGAAGCCTAAGACCCCATTCATATCAAGTTTTTTTTTGTTGGTCTACAATTTTATCCTTCTAACAGATACATCATGAACTCTCATGACCCTTTTAATGACATATCTGTTAAACGGATACAATTACAATTAAGGTCATACAGGAAATAATGAACCAGAAAGGTTAACATCCCCTGGTGTCTGAGCTTCAGTGGCAGAAATTCCATCAACCAGCAGCACAACAATCCAAAGCATAAGCAATGCAAAATCTAATTGGTGAAGAAACCAGCGAGGAGGAAAATTCGATTTTAGACGCCTGTTATGCAATTTGTTACATTCTTAGGTTACATATACAATCAGCCACATTCCAAGATTGGGGGTAGACTACTTCAACAACAATGATTAGTTGGACTTTGGACAGGACAAAGGAGTTTGGGCTAGTGGCACTGATGTACACAATTAGATGTTGACCATGATAAGATCACTAGAGAATCACGACCTGTGCACACATTTATGTGTCCAATGGGATAGAGGTATTGATGTTAGCCACCCAATCGAGGTAAGGATTTGATGTACAACTCAAGGTGTAAATGAATAAAAGTAGAGGGGGCCCTCCCCCTCTGTGAGCATTTCATTGAAACGTGCTAGATGTGTTAATGCTCCTGGCTGGTCGTGAATAAACCTTAAAGTTCCTGAAGAGTCAGTTAATCGTGAGTGGTATTCTACAAGACCAGGAGCGGGAGAACAGTGTTTGATGGCCTGGCAGCACAATAACCATATCAGATGGGAGATGGGCTTCAGGTAAGGTCAGCGAAGAATGTCCTAAACACCAAGCAGATCTCTAGGAAGAGTTATAGTACTTGTGAGTGGAAAATTTATTTAAATACTTAGAAATTAGCAGCTAGAATGTCAAATGTCTGCAAAAGCTGCCATTGCTGCCATTGGAGGACTCTTCGAGAATCGTAAATTTTGATGAATAGAGAAATAAAAAAAAAATCTAAAGACATTTTGCCATTGACTATAGTTTCCGATTAATGTTATGGTACTTTGCTAAAAGTATCAATTATTTTATAAATTAGAAGATATTTTTTTTCAATATACTTTAGGGGTCAGTGCCCCATTTCATTAGTATGGAGAACAATACTATTATTAGTGGGTTTTATCTGTAGCTGTACAATGTTTAAAAATTAATATACAGTATTAAATAATTCAATTATATTTATTCCATTGACATTTCGTACAGTACTTCAGAACTCTGATCCCAACACATCATTTCAATGTCTGCATACAGAGGCATGGCTGCCATAGACCTACTCTCACTTTTCTTCCTGAGGATCACATTTCTCTCATATATACCATTTGACTCATGCTAAGTCTTGTTTAGCACAGTAAGCAACCAAGTCCCTTTTTATCCATATGCATGTAGCCATGAAAGTTCTCACGTAAGTGCCAATTATTCTAAATGTCATAGTCAAACTATATTTGGAAAAAAAAATAAAAAATGGGTTGGTCTCCCTTTAGCAAATGCTATTTATTGTACAAAGAGCACATCTAGGTACCTAAAAGGAAAGCGGTTCTATTAGGACCACTTTGACATACAGTGGGAAAAAAAGCTTTCAGCCGGTGTTCAATTATACCGTTTTTTAATGCATTATGTTGTGAATTCTGTTAAACTGGACTTTTAACAAGATTCTGTGCACACAATAAATAATTTACAAGCATTGTTATGTTGTTTACACGACTCAAAATTATACAAAATAGTTCTAAAAAAAGGAAGCAAATTCTCTCTCAGGATAGGCCATTAACAGATGATGGGTCGGGGTCCGACTCCTGGGACCCCCCGCCAATCAGTTGTTTTGAAGGGGTGCAGTGTTCGTACGTGCGCTGCTTCCCCTTCATTTCTACTTGCTCACTGTGTATCGTGAACAAAGATCAAAGATGTAGCAGCGATTCACAGTATTGCAGCCTTCTCCCATTGAAGTGATATATAACGCTACTATCTATATATATTTTTTTATATTTTTTTTATCCAGTTGAGGCCCGGGCTATTTTGCGCCTTCAGGACCAGACACCGTTTAGCCATTTTTAGCACGCGATAGTTAAATGGCTATAACTTTTTTATTTGTTGGGCTAACGACATGATTTTTGCAATGTTTTTTTCTGTAGACAATGCAGGTTTCTTTTTTTTTTTATCGTTTTTATACACACCTTTTTGCTATTTTAGAATTTTTATTCTTAAAGTTTGAAAATAATAGTAAAAAAAATAAGCTTTTTTACGTTTCAGCTATTTTTTTTTTGGTAATAACATAGTTTTACCCAAAAATAGATCTTTTAATGTGATCGTCATTGTCTACCATAAATTTTAATATATTACATGTCTATGTTAGGGTAATTGGGTCAGCGCTAGCGTTAGGGTAATTGGCTCAGCGCTAGCGTTACGACAATGATTGGCGGGAGGGGAACTTTTTTTGGGGTGGGTATTTTCAGTGTATTTATTATGACATTTTTTTGCACTTTACTTTACTTTTCTTTTTATTACTATCGTCTGTCCCTCAAAGGTCAAAAAAGACCTTTGGGGAACCTTATATATAATTTTTTTTTCTTTTACACCATGTTTTTCCACTGTAACTGCAGCTGCACAGCAGCCCCAGTTACAGGGGAAATCAGGCCTTTCATAGTGACATTGTCACTAATAGGGCTGTGCTGGGTCTGTGCTGGGACCAGTCATATGAACACCGGGAGCAATAGAGACAGCGGCGCAGCCGCTGCCTCTATCCCTATACACAGCGTTCATTGAGCGCTGTGTAAAAGTGATCGGAGAAGACAGAAGCAGCGAAAGCTGCTTCTAGCCTCTCCTCAGGGTCCCCGGCAGTCACTGACAGCCGGAGACTCGATATTCAGCTGCCCGATCGCTCGGGCAGCAAGTTAAAACCCGAGCCGTAAAAAGTCTATGGCTTGGATTTTAAGGAACCTGACCACTGGCCGTAAAAACACAGCCAGCGGTCGTGAACCAGTTAAAATATTTGTTTACATTTTTTTTATTTTTTTTTACCAGTACAAAAGAACTGACAGCTCCTAAACAGCTCCCCAAAGGTCAAGGAGCAGTTCAGGGGGATTATAGAGGCCTCTAGAGGGTTTATTTCCGATTTTGACACTGGGACACACTAAAGTACAGCTGTTCTCTCCGATCTCCTCACAACTGTGATAGGAATGAGGAGATCGGAGCTGGGGAAGGCGGTTTTTTCACATTTTGGCTATGATTGGTCAGTCTAGATTGACTGACCAATCACAGCCATCTCTGGGGACAGCTGTGATCGGTCAGCTGTCTATGAATGCTCGTCCTAATGCAGAAAGCACCCGCCGCTCAGGACGAGTATTGTTGTCCTGTGTCGGCAAGAGGTTAACCCCTTAAGGACACGGCCAATTTTAGCCTTGAGGACAGAGCAATTTTTTTTTAAATTCCCTCTTTGCATCCCGACGCTCATAACGCTTTTATTTTTTGTACGACGTAGTTGTATGAGACTTTGTTTTTTGTGGGACGAGTTGTACTTTATGTACGTACCATTTTTTGGTACAAATACATTATCGTTTAATTTCTATACATTTTTAATTAGATTAAAATGCAGAAAAAAAGCAGTTGCGCAGCAGTTTTAATATTTTTTTTTTTACACCATACACCGATCATCATAAATAATGTTATACATTTGTTGTACAGGTTGTTACGGTCGTGGCGATACCAAATATGTCTGTATTATTTAATGTTTTGGGACTTATATTTTAAAAAGTTTATTTATTATAAAAAATGTGTGTTTCTGTGTATTTTATTTACTTTTTATTTATTTATTTACCATTATTTTTTTTTACATTCATTTAACTTTTTTTTTTTAATCCCATAAAGGGATTTATCATTTTTATTTTTATTTTGTAACTGTAATGTACTGGCATAGATCTATATGCCAGTACATTAGCCTGTTACTGATCGTACACAGGCAGTTGTTAGGGCATACCTCAGTATGCCCTAACAACAGGAAATATGTTCAGACAGCCCTGGGGTCCTTCACTGGACCCTGGGCTGTCTGGCCATACGAGTTGTGGGCTTTGATCGCGTCACAGTTATTTTCTGTGACGCGATCAATGTGCAGTCCCCTCTCTTTGAACGCCGCGATCAGCTGTCATCGCGGCGTTCAAAGGGTTAACAGCGGAGAGAAGATGTTTCTCTTCTCTCCGCTGTCAGAGCGGGGCCGTGGCTGTGTATTACAGCCGTTGCCCCGCTCTTGATCGCGCGCACAGACGCGCGCAGGGACGGCTGTCACACAGGACGAGTATGCTCGTCCTAATGCGCAAAGTGCTCGCCGCTCAGGACGAGTATACTCGTCCTGTGTCGGCAACCAGTTAAAGCAATTAATGGCACAATTGGCTATGTAAACCTTTGAAAGGCAATTTATTTTATTTTTTAATAAAAAGGTCAGTCAGTGTGTTTGGTGGTTTTTTTATTAATATTTTTTTAACTTTTTGAGATACAGCTGCTCTGTATTCTCTATACAGAACAGCTATATGTAGCGCTATTCACTGAATCCGTCAGTCCCGCGGACTTGATGGGTTCAGTGACAGTGGGTCCTGCATGTCTTTGACATGCAGGATCCACCTGTAATATATCACATCTAAGTTATGAACTTAAAAAACAATTGCCTTTCAAAGGTGTACATAGCCTTTAACTTATAATGTGATTCACACCACCTATCATTTATTACTGCCTGTCTCACTAGGCTCTCTCCGTTGTAAATTTTCTGTAGCATATCTGGGTCCTCAAATTCCCTGGCCCATTTTTAGAATATATTTGGGCTGTCTGTGTGAACAGGAACTTCCCTAACTTTAAGGTATAATACAGATAGTGAGGATTTTATTCGGGAGGTACAGCACCTACTACATGCTGTTTACTGTATACACTTTGGGCAAGTTTATCAACCTCAATTCTAAAAGGCTTTATAAATAACAATATTGTAAAAATTGGTTTGCTTGAAAGCTGCACTTGGCACATATTTCAGTGAAAGTTATTAATCTGTGTTCCTGGGGATATATTAGATGCTTTATTATTTCAATTACTTTTTCTCACCTATGTTTAAATTAGCTGTTGTATATTCCTTGCTTAAGGTGTAACATAGTCACTTGTTAGAAGTTTTGATGAGTGGGGATCCGGGTGCTGAGATCCCCACCGATCTCTAAAACTACGGGGCAGGAGCTCCTTGTAAGGCCCAGGCTTGAATATGGAATTCAGTTTCGGGCTCCACACTGCAAAAAGGATATAGGAGAACTGGAGAGAGTTCAAAGGCATAACACTAGATTATTAAATGGGATGGAAGGAGTCGCTTACAATAAAAGACTAGAGAAATTGGGCTTGTTCGACTTGGAAAAAAAGATGCTTTAGAGATGATCTCATTAACATGTATAAGTATATGTGTGGTCAATACAAAGAACTAGTACATAATCTGTTAGTTCCAAGGACTCTACAAAGGACAAGGGGACATTCATTGCGTGTGTAAGAAAGACGTTTCAGACATCAGTATAGGAAAGGGTTCTTTACAGTTAGAGTAATCAAACTATGGAATGCTCTACCCCAAGAGGTAGTAATGGCAAATACGATGTCAGCATGTAAAAACAGGTTAGATTATTATTTATTGACGAATGGCATTGAGGGTTATAATTAATCTAGCAATGTATGACGTATAATTAATTGAGAAAGGTTGGAATTGATGAACCTGTGTCTTTTTTTCAACCTATGTAACTATGTAAGCGCTCAGGTGTGCAACGTACCCCTTAGTTTCTGTTCAACTTTCCTCGGCTCTCCGCGGAAAACAGAGTGAGTGGTGTACAGGCTCCATAGAAAGCCTATGAGGCTAATGTATCAACCTTTCTATTTGCGGTGCAAATTGTGACTTTTGACCTTTTAGCACCACTCTTGCCACTTTTGGTGGAAAGGGGCCGTGGCTTTGGAAAAAGAACACGGTCACATTGACCATCACAAATTATTATTTACGCCAGAGAACTGGTGTAAATTATAATGGAAATGTACGCCAGGTCCTAGCTGGCATAGATTTGACTCTATGGGTCATAGCAAGGTTTTTTTTATGCAGTTTTGAAGCCAAAACCAGGAGTGGGTTCAAAAAGGATGAGAAGTACAATATGTCCTCATTAATTAATTTCTCTCCCTTCATGATCCAGACATGGTTTTGGCTTCAAAAACTGCATTCAAAAACCTGGACAAAAACGTATCAAAATCTGCACATGTGAATACACCCCAATAACTTTGTGCAGTATTCCTTTTGTAAGCTCTTGTAAGCGGTAAGTCATTTGTTCTCCAGGCTTCTGCTAGCTGCAGTATCTGACACTAGCTTTTTTTCAGTCACCAATATTCTGTCAGAGATATGGGGCTATTTCTGTCACCCGCTCACTGAAAGAAATTTGTAGGTGAACACTCCTGGATAGAGATGAGCAAATATTTCAGAACTGACTTCAGCGGCAAATTTCCAGATCTAACCATGTGGTTCACAGAGGCGTAGCTAGGTTCTCCAGCACCCGGGGCAAAGATTCAGTTTGGCGCCCCCCCAACCTCTTTCCCGACATCTCCTTCCCCCTCGCCGTGTTTGTTTTCTCTACCAATCAATGACGTGTCATTTCTTTTTATGTAACGCGAGCATAAAATTATTTGTACATTTCACAAGCAATATGGTTCTATACACAACACCAGAACCAAGCTCAGTACATATATACAGCCCCAGAAGCAAGCTCAATACGTATATACAGCCCCAGAACAAATACAGCTCAATTTAGTGCAACCCCTGCCGTATAGGTTTGTACGGCGTAAAACTACAGCTCCCAGCATGGCCCGAACAATGATAAGGATCTGCTGGGAGATGCCATTTCACAAAAAATAAATCATATCATAATAATACCACCCATCATCTCGCTGCAGATCATACAGTGACCACATTACTGATTAGAGGCAGAATAAACATTTACATTAAGTGACTCACCGGTGACGTCTCAGATTCTAGTTCTTTTTCTCCATTTGGTCCAGACCTCTATGATGAATTCTCCCGGACCATTTCTGCAGTTTGCCGCTCACATGTCTTCAGCTTCTCACTTTACCAACATTTTTGCACCTATAAATAAGTATAAAGTTATCATTATACCACACACTACGCCCCTAAATATAATAGCGCCATACACTGCACCTCTAATTATAATAGCACCATACACCGTGTCACACACACACACCCCGTGCCCCCTGTAGATAGTGCCTGCCATAGAGCCCCCTGTAGATAGTGCCCCCATATAGACCACTCCTGTATATAGTGTCCCACAAATAACTCCCCCTATAGTGCTCTACAGATAGCCCACCCCTGTATATAGCCCCCTGTAGATATAGCCCACCCCTGTATATAGAGCTCTACAGATAGCTCAACCATGTATGTAGCCCCCCTGTAGATATAGCCCACCCCTGTATATAGTGTTCCACATATAGTCCACCCCTGTATATAGTGTTTCAGAGATAGCCCACCCCTGTATATAGCCCCCCTTGTACATATAGTCCACCCCTGTATATAGTGCTCCACTAGATAGCCCACCCCTGTATATAGTGCTCCACAGATAGCCCACCCCTGTATATACTATATACAAAGGTGGGCTATCTGTGGAGCACTATATACAGGGGTGGACTATATGTACAAGGGGGGGGCTATATACAGGGGTGGGCTTTCTGTGGAGCACTATAGGGGGAGCTATTTGTGGGATACTATATACAGGGGTGGGCTATATCTACAGGGGGACTATATACAGGGTGGGCTATATCTACAGGGGGCTAAATCTACAGGGGGACTATATACAGGGATGGGCTATCTACAGGGGGACTATATCTACAGGGGGACTATATCTACAGGGGGACTATATATACAGGGGGACTATATATACAGGGGTGGGCTATCTACAGGGGGACCATATCTACAGGGGGACCATATCTACAGGGGGACCATATCTACTGGGCTGGGCTATACACAGGGGGGCTATATCTACAGGGGTGGGCGATATCTACAGAGGGGGGCTATATACAGGGGTGGGCTATACAAAGGGGGGCTATATCTACAGGGGTGGGCTATACACAGGGGGGCTATATACAGGGGTGGGCTATATACAGGTGGAATATATCTACAGGGGGCTATATCTACAGGGCTGGGCTATATCTACAGGGATGGGCTATATACAGGGCGACTATATCTACAGGCGGGGCTATATACTGGGGTGGGCTATCTATGGAGCACCATATACAGGGGTGGGCTATATCTACAGGGGGCTATATACTATATAGCCCACCCCTGTATATGGTGCTCTATAGACAGCCCACTCCAGTATATAGCCCCCCTGTAGATATAGTCCCCCTGTATATAGCCCCCCTGTAGATATAGTCCCCCTGTATATAGCCCCCCTGTATATTGCCCCCTGTACATATAGTCCCCCTGTATATAGCCCAGCAGATATAGTCCCCCTGTATATAGCCCAGCCCTGTAGATATAGTCCCCCTGTATATAGCCCAGCCCTGTAGATATAGTCCCCCTGTAGATAGACACCCCCCGTAGATAAAGTCCCCCGTGCAGACAAAGTCCCGTCCGTCCGTCCCCCCCGCAGATACTGCCACACACTTCTATTACAATTAAAAATAAAAATAAAATAAAAATATTTCAAACTCACCTTATTCCCGCTCCCACGCCGTCCGGCAGCCCTGGAGACCTGCTCTCTTCTGCGCAGGTCTCCAGGGGGTTGAACGCAGCGTCTATGAAAGGCGCTGATTGGCTGGGCAGGATGACTTTCCCTGCCAGTCAGTCAGCGCCTTTCATCGACGGAAGCGTCATGGGAAAAAGGTACCAGTCGCTTCATTCGTGGAGAGGCGCTGAATGGCCGGGCACGGAACGTGCCCGGTCATTCATTGCTTCTAATTGTACCTGTGTCCTTGCAACACAGGTACAATTATAGTGCAGGAGGAGGTGGTGCTGGCGCCCCCCTCTGAACTGCACCCGGGGCACATGCCCCGCTTGCCCCCCTCCCCTAGCTACACCCCTGGTGGTTCATTGTGCAACACCCAGAGAATCACAAATAATAAACTGGGACTTTAGATTTTCATTCCACATTACACATTACAGAAAGTTTTTTAACCCCTTCCCTCTTTGGCCACTTTTTACCTTCCTGACAGAGCCTCATTTTTCAATTCTGACATGTATTACTTTATGTGGTAATAACTCTGGAATGCTTTCACCTATCCAAGCGATTCTGAGACTGTTTTCTCGTGACACATTGGACTTTATGTTACTGGCAAAATTTGTTCGATACATTCAGTATTTAATCGTGAAAGACACCAAAATTTTGCGAAAAATTGCATACATTTTTCTAAATTTAAATGTATCTGCTTGTAAGACAACCAATTATACCGCACTAAATAGTTGCTAATTAACATCCACTATATGTCTACTTTACATTGGCATCATTTCTTGAACATCCTTTTATTTTTCTAGGACGTTACAAGGCTTAGAACTTTAGCTGCAATTTCTCACATTTTCAAGTAATTTCAAAAGGCTATTTTTCAGGGGCCAATTCAGTTGTGAAGTGGCTTTGAGGGTCTTATATATTCGAAACCCCCAATAATTCACCCCATTTTAAAAACTGAACCCTCTAAGAATTCAAAAAGCAGCATTTAGAAAGTTTCTTAACCCTTTACACATTTCACAGGAATTAATGCAAAGTAGAGGTGACATTTTAAATTTATTTTTTTTGCAGAAATTCATATTGTATCTATTTTTGTTTTTGTAACACAAAAAGTTTTACAATAGAAACTCAACTCAATATTTATTGCCCAGATTCTGACGTTTTTAGAAATATCCCATGTGGCCCTAGTGTGCTTATGGACTGAAACACCGACCTCAGAAGCAAAGGGGTATCTGGTAGGGTTTGAGGCCTCCTTTTTATGAGAATATATTTTAGGCAACATGTCAGGTTTGAAGAGGTCTTGTGATGCCAAAACAGTGGGAACCATGCACAAGTTACCCCATTTTGGAAGCTACACCCCTTGAGGAAATTAAGGGGAATAGTGAGCATTTTAACCACACAGTATTTTTGCAGAAATTATTGGAAGTAGGCAGAGAAAATGAAAATCTAAATTTTTTCCAATAAAACGTAGGTTTAGCTAATTTTTTTTCATTCCCACAAGGACTAAAGGAGAAAAAGCATGACAACATTTGTAAAGAAATTACTCCCGAGTAAAACAGTACCCCATATGTGGTCATAAACAGCTGTTTGGATACACGGCAGGGCTTAGAAGGGAAAGCGCGCCATTTGCTTTTGGAGCTCAAATTTAGCAGGAATGGTTTGCGGAGGCTATGTCGCATTTGCAAAGCCCCTGAGGGGACAAAACAGTGGAAACCCCCACAAGTTACCCCATTTTGGAAACTACACCCCTTGCAGAAATTATCTAGGGGTATAGTGAGCATTTTGACCCCACAGGTACTCTGCAGAAATTATTGAAATTAGGCCATGAAAATTAATTTTTTCTCATTTCCACAAGGACTAAAAGGAGTAAAGCACTGCAAAATTTGTAAAGCAATTTCTCCAGAGTAAAACAATACATGTGGTCATAAACAACAGTTTGGACACACATCAGGGCTTAGAATGGAAAGAGTGCCATTTGGCTCTTGGAGCTCAAATTTAGCAGGAATGGTTTGCGGAGGCCATGTCACATTTGCAAAGCCCCTGAGGGACCAAAATCGTGAAAACACCAAAAAAGTGACTCCATTTAGGAAACTACACCCCTTGAGGAATTCATCTAGGGGTGTAGTGAGCATTTTGACCCCACCAGTGTTTCATAGATTTTATTAGGATTGGTGTAATGACAGGGTAGGGAGACAGACAGGTGAGCACTAATCTACCCACCACTCAGTCCCTGCCTACTTGCAACGACCCGTCCTAAGTGACGGGGTACAACTGGGCGACGGTCCCTACGCTCAGTAAGTGCAAGACAGACAAAACAGACAAGGGTACACAGGAGCTAGGGAAACGGGGCAGCTGCCCACGGAGACACCGTGAGCAACAAGAGTAGTGAACGAGCCGAGTCAAACCAGGAGAGAGCGAGGTAAAAAACGCTGAGCAGGAGAGTGGTCGGAAAGCCAAGGTCGATAACAAGCAGAGGATGAGTTGTACAAGCAGCAGCAGCAAGCCAGGAAACAAGCATAGAAGAATCACAGGCAAAGGAGGAACAGGAAAGGCAGGTATAAATAGACAGTGGGCGGGTACTAGCTCCGTCTGGCCAGGCTGTGATAGGCTCTCCCACTCCTAAGCCTGCCACCCTGAGTGGTGGAAGATGGAGTCAGTCTCACAGACATAGGAGCAGGTGCAGACTGGTTGCCCACGGGCGTAGACACAGAAGCTGTGTCTAGCAGATCCTTTACAGTACCCCCCCCCTTTTATGAGGGGCCACAGGACCCTTTCTAGGTGGACCTGGTTTATTGGGGAAACGAAGGTGGAACCTGCTGAGCAATACCCCAGCGTGAACATCCCGGGCGGGTACCCAAGTCCTCTCCTCAGGCCCGTATCCTCTCCAATGGACCAGGTACTGTTGGGAGCCTTGGACCATCCTGCTGTCCACAATCTTGGCCACCTCGAATTCTACCCCCTCAGGGGTGAGAACATGGACCGGAGGTTTCCTCGAGGGAGCCAAGGACGGGGAGCAGCGTTTAAGGAGGGAGGCATGAAAGACGTCGTGCACTCGAAAAGACGGGGGCAACTCCACTCGGAAAGGAGACAGGGTTAAGGACTTCAATGGCCTTGTACGGCCCTATAAACTGGTGAGCAAACTTCTTAGACGGGACTTTAAGGTGCAAATTTTTAGAAGATAGCCACACCAGATCCCCGACCACAAACAAGGGGTTAGCAGAACGTCTTCTATCTGCCTGAGTCTTTTGTATGCTCTGGGACGCCTCTAGGTTCTTCTGAACCTGGGCCCAGACTGTGCACAGTTCCTGATGAACGACATCTACCTCGGGATTGTTGGAACTACCAGGTGAAACGGAGGAGAACCGTGGATTAAACCCAAAATTACAGAAAAAGGGGGAGACCCCTGATGAGTTACTGACCCGGTAATTAAGGGAAAATTCGGCGAGGGGAATGAATGAGACCCAATCATGTTGACAGTCAGAGATAAAACACCTTAAATATTGTTCTAGAGACTGATTAGTCCTCTCCGTTTGGACATTAGTTTCAGGATGGAAAGCCGAGGAGAAGGACAGATCAATCTCCAATTTTTTACAGAAGGCTCTCCAAAACAATGAAACAAATTGTACCCCTCTGTCAGAAACAATATTGGCAGGAACCCCATGGAGACGCAGGATGTGTTTGACAAACAAGGTAGCTAAGCGGTCTACTACAACCCACACCACCGACTTGCCTTGAGATGTAGGAAAATCGGTGATAAAATCCATGGAGATATGGGTCCAAGGTCTCTGGGGAATGGCCAAAGAACATAGTAAGCCCGCTGGTCGGGACCTGGGAGTCTTGGACCTAGCACAAACCTCACAAGCGGCGACGTAGGCCTTAACGTCGTTAAGCAACCCAGGCCACCAGTAGTTTCTGGCAATGAGGTGCTTGGTACCCAGGATGCCTGGTTGGCCAGATAATGCAGAGTCATGATTTTCCCTAAGTACCCTTAGCCGGAGTTGCAGGGGAACAAACAGCTTGTTCTCAGGAAGGTTCCCGGGAGCTGAACCTTGATCAGCCGCAATTTCGGAGACTAAATCAGAATCAATAGAGGAAATGATTATACCTGGAGGCAAAACACAAGCAGGATCCTCCTCCGAAGGAGGGCTGGCCATGAAGCTACGCGACAGTGCGTCAGCCGTAATATTTTTAGACCCAGCCCTATAGGGGACCAAAAAATTGAATCTAGTAAAAAATAACGCCCATCGAGCTTGTCTCGGGTTTAGCCTCCGGGCAGATTCTAAGAAAACCAGATTCTTGTGGTCGGTAAGGACCGTTACCTGGTGCCTAGCCCCCTCCAGGAAGTGGCGCCACTCTTCAAATGCCCATTTAATGGCTAAGAGTTTGCGGTTGCCAATATCATAGTTACTCTCAGTGGGCGAAAACTTCCTGTAGAAGTAGGCACAGGGACGGAGATGGGTGAGGGACCTGGTACCATGGGACAAGACAGCACCCACTCCCACCTCGGAGGCGTCAACCTCCACGATGAATGGCTCCATTTGGTTGGGCTGAACCAGCACTGGGGCCGAGATAAAGCACTTCTTAAGGACCTCAAAAGCCTGGACAGCCTCAGGAGGCCAGTGGAGGAGATCAGCACCTTTGCGAGTGAGATCCGTAAGAGGCTTAGCAATGACCGAGAAGTTAGCAATAAATCTCCTGTAATAATTAGCGAATCCCAGGAAGCACTGTAGCGCCTTCAGGGAGGCAGGTTGGACCCATTCCGCCACAGCCTGGACCTTGGTGGGGTCCATGTGGAATTCATGAGGAGTGAGGATTTGACCCAAAAATGGTATCTCTTGCACCCCAAACACACATTTTTCGGTCTTAGCAAACAGTTTGTTTTCCCAAAGGACCTGGAGCACCTTCCTGACATGCTCAATGTTGGAGGACCAATCCTTGGAAAACACAAGTATGTCATCAAGGTATACTACAAAAAATACCCCCAGATAGTCTCTTAAAATCTCATTTATGAAATTCTGGAAGACCGCGGGAGCATTACACAACCCAAAGGGCATGACGAGGTATTCGAAATGACCTTCGGGCGTGTTAAACGCAGTCTTCCACTCATCCCCCTCTTTGATGCGGATAAGGTTATAAGCCCCCCACCGTAGATCAAACTTAGAGAACCATTGGGCCCCCTGAACCTGATTGAAGAGATCAGGAATCAAAGGAAGGGGGTACTGGTTCCTTACAGTGACCTTATTCAAGTTCCGGTAGTCGATGCACGGCCTAAGACCACCATCCTTCTTCCCTACGAAGAAGAAGCCAGCACCTACCGGAGAAGTAGAGGGGCGAATGTAACCCTTGGCTAGGCATTCCTGGATATACTCTCTCATGGCTTCACGTTCGGGACAAGAGAGATTGAATATCCTACCCTTAGGGAGCTTAGCTCCTGGTACCAAATCGATAGCGCAATCATATTCTCTATGAGGAGGTAACACTTCGGAGGCCTCTTTAGAGAAAACATCAGCGAAGTCCTGAACAAACTCGGGTAGAGTGTTCACCTCCTCAGGGAGAGAAATAGAATTAACAGAAAAACATGACGTCATGCATTCATTACCCCATTTGGTAAGATCCCCAGTATTCCAGTTAAACGTGGGACTATGCAACTGCAACCAGGGAAGGCCTAACCAGTACAGAGCACTGCTCCAAATGCATGGAGCCAACAAGGAGTTCAAAAACAGGGGTATGCTGTGTAAAATAACCATTAGCAAGAGGAGTGGAGTCTATACCCACTACCGGGACAGGTTTAGGCAAATCAATCAATGGCATAGCTAGAGACATAGCAAATTCCACAGACATAATATTAGCAGAAGACCCTGAATCCACGAAGGCACTGCCGGTAGCAGACCTACCACCAAAAGAGACCTGAAAGGGAAGCAAGATTTTATTAGGTTTCATCTTTACGGGAAATACCTTTACGCCCAAGTGACCTCCCCGATGATCACTTAGGCGCGGAAGTTATTCCGGTTGCTTATTCTTACGCCCAGGACAGTTTTTCACTTGATGCTTGTCATCCCCACAGTAGTATCAGAGACCATTCTTCCTGCGGAACTCTCTACGTTGTTGGGGGGACAGGGAGGCCCCGAGTTGCATAGGTTCATCCGAGTTTTCCGTGGAAGAATGAAGCAACGGAACCTCGGGAGTCATCATGGGAGAGTCAGAGGATGAGTAGTACAAGCAGCAGCAGCAAGCCAGGAAACAAGCATAGAAGAATCACAGGCAAAGGAGGAACAGGAAAGGCAGGTATAAATAGACAGTGGGCGGGAACTAGCTCCGTCTGGCCAGGCTGTGATAGGCTCTCCCACTCCTAAGCCTGCCATCCTGAGTGGTGGAAGATGGAGTCAGTCTCACAGACACAGGAACAGGTGCAGACTGATTGCCCACGGGCGTAGACACAGAAGCTGTGTCTGGCAAATCCTTTACAATTGGTCAGTGAAAATAAAAAAAATCCTTTTTCTTCAATAAGACATAGCTTTAGCTCAAAATTTTTTTATTTTCTCAACAAATAAAGGAAAAAACGAACCCAAACCCCTGTATATAGCCCCCCTTGTACATATAGTCCACCCCTGTATATAGTGCTCCACTAGATAGCCCACCCCTGTATATAGTGCTCCACAGATAGCCCACCCCTGTATATACTATATACAAAGGTGGGCTATCTGTGGAGCACTATATACAGGGGTGGACTATATGTACAAGGGGGGGGCTATATACAGGGGTGGGCTTTCTGTGGAGCACTATAGGGGGAGCTATTTGTGGGATACTATATACAGGGGTGGGCTATATCTACAGGGGGACTATATACAGGGTGGGCTATATCTACAGGGGGCTAAATCTACAGGGGGACTATATACAGGGATGGGCTATCTACAGGGGGACTATATCTACTGGGGGACTATATCTACAGGGGGACTATATATACAGGGGGACTATATATACAGGGGTGGGCTATCTACAGGGGGACCATATCTACAGGGGGACCATATCTACAGGGGGACCATATCTACTGGGCTGGGCTATACACAGGGGGGCTATATCTACAGGGGTGGGCGATATCTACAGAGGGGGGCTATATACAGGGGTGGGCTATACAAAGGGGGGCTATATCTACAGGGGTGGGCTATACACAGGGGGGCTATATACAGGGGTGGGCTATATACAGGTGGAATATATCTACAGGGGGCTATATCTACAGGGCTGGGCTATATCTACAGGGATGGGCTATATACAGGGCGACTATATCTACAGGCGGGGCTATATACTGGGGTGGGCTATCTATGGAGCACCATATACAGGGGTGGGCTATATCTACAGGGGGCTATATACTATATAGCCCACCCCTGTATATGGTGCTCTATAGACAGCCCACTCCAGTATATAGCCCCCCTGTAGATATAGTCCCCCTGTATATAGCCCCCCTGTAGATATAGTCCCCCTGTATATAGCCCCCCTGTATATTGCCCCCTGTACATATAGTCCCCCTGTATATAGCCCAGCAGATATAGTCCCCCTGTATATAGCCCAGCCCTGTAGATATAGTCCCCCTGTATATAGCCCAGCCCTGTAGATATAGTCCCCCTGTAGATAGACACCCCCCGTAGATAAAGTCCCCCGTGCAGACAAAGTCCCGTCCGTCCGTCCCCCCCGCAGATACTGCCACACACTTCTATTACAATTAAAAATAAAAATAAAATAAAAATATTTCAAACTCACCTTATTCCCGCTCCCACGCCGTCCGGCAGCCCTGGAGACCTGCTCTCTTCTGCGCAGGTCTCCAGGGGGTTGAACGCAGCGTCTATGAAAGGCGCTGATTGGCTGGGCAGGATGACTTTCCCTGCCAGTCAGTCAGCGCCTTTCATCGACGGAAGCGTCATGGGAAAAAGGTACCAGTCGCTTCATTCGTGGAGAGGCGCTGAATGGCCGGGCACGGAACGTGCCCGGTCATTCATTGCTTCTAATTGTACCTGTGTCCTTGCAACACAGGTACAATTATAGTGCAGGAGGAGGTGGTGCTGGCGCCCCCCTCTGAACTGCACCCGGGGCACATGCCCCGCTTGCCCCCCTCCCCTAGCTACACCCCTGGTGGTTCATTGTGCAACACCCAGAGAATCACAAATAATAAACTGGGACTTTAGATTTTCATTCCACATTACACATTACAGAAAGTTTTTTAACCCCTTCCCTCTTTGGCCACTTTTTACCTTCCTGACAGAGCCTCATTTTTCAATTCTGACATGTATTACTTTATGTGGTAATAACTCTGGAATGCTTTCACCTATCCAAGCGATTCTGAGACTGTTTTCTCGTGACACATTGGACTTTATGTTACTGGCAAAATTTGTTCGATACATTCAGTATTTAATCGTGAAAGACACCAAAATTTTGCGAAAAATTGCATACATTTTTCTAAATTTAAATGTATCTGCTTGTAAGACAACCAATTATACCGCACTAAATAGTTGCTAATTAACATCCACTATATGTCTACTTTACATTGGCATCATTTCTTGAACATCCTTTTATTTTTCTAGGACGTTACAAGGCTTAGAACTTTAGCTGCAATTTCTCACATTTTCAAGTAATTTCAAAAGGCTATTTTTCAGGGGCCAATTCAGTTGTGAAGTGGCTTTGAGGGTCTTATATATTCGAAACCCCCAATAATTCACCCCATTTTAAAAACTGAACCCTCTAAGAATTCAAAAAGCAGCATTTAGAAAGTTTCTTAACCCTTTACACATTTCACAGGAATTAATGCAAAGTAGAGGTGACATTTTAAATTTATTTTTTTTGCAGAAATTCATATTGTATCTATTTTTGTTTTTGTAACACAAAAAGTTTTACAATAGAAACTCAACTCAATATTTATTGCCCAGATTCTGACGTTTTTAGAAATATCCCATGTGGCCCTAGTGTGCTTATGGACTGAAACACCGACCTCAGAAGCAAAGGGGTATCTGGTAGGGTTTGAGGCCTCCTTTTTATGAGAATATATTTTAGGCAACATGTCAGGTTTGAAGAGGTCTTGTGATGCCAAAACAGTGGGAACCATGCACAAGTTACCCCATTTTGGAAGCTACACCCCTTGAGGAAATTAAGGGGAATAGTGAGCATTTTAACCACACAGTATTTTTGCAGAAATTATTGGAAGTAGGCAGAGAAAATGAAAATCTAAATTTTTTCCAATAAAACGTAGGTTTAGCTAATTTTTTTTCATTCCCACAAGGACTAAAGGAGAAAAAGCATGACAACATTTGTAAAGAAATTACTCCCGAGTAAAACAGTACCCCATATGTGGTCATAAACAGCTGTTTGGATACACGGCAGGGCTTAGAAGGGAAAGCGCGCCATTTGCTTTTGGAGCTCAAATTTAGCAGGAATGGTTTGCGGAGGCTATGTCGCATTTGCAAAGCCCCTGAGGGGACAAAACAGTGGAAACCCCCACAAGTTACCCCATTTTGGAAACTACACCCCTTGCAGAAATTATCTAGGGGTATAGTGAGCATTTTGACCCCACAGGTACTCTGCAGAAATTATTGAAATTAGGCCATGAAAATTAATTTTTTCTCATTTCCACAAGGACTAAAAGGAGTAAAGCACTGCAAAATTTGTAAAGCAATTTCTCCAGAGTAAAACAATACATGTGGTCATAAACAACAGTTTGGACACACATCAGGGCTTAGAATGGAAAGAGTGCCATTTGGCTCTTGGAGCTCAAATTTAGCAGGAATGGTTTGCGGAGGCCATGTCACATTTGCAAAGCCCCTGAGGGACCAAAATCGTGAAAACACCAAAAAAGTGACTCCATTTAGGAAACTACACCCCTTGAGGAATTCATCTAGGGGTGTAGTGAGCATTTTGACCCCACCAGTGTTTCATAGATTTTATTAGGATTGGTGTAATGACAGGGTAGGGAGACAGACAGGTGAGCACTAATCTACCCACCACTCAGTCCCTGCCTACTTGCAACGACCCGTCCTAAGTGACGGGGTACAACTGGGCGACGGTCCCTACGCTCAGTAAGTGCAAGACAGACAAAACAGACAAGGGTACACAGGAGCTAGGGAAACGGGGCAGCTGCCCACGGAGACACCGTGAGCAACAAGAGTAGTGAACGAGCCGAGTCAAACCAGGAGAGAGCGAGGTAAAAAACGCTGAGCAGGAGAGTGGTCGGAAAGCCAAGGTCGATAACAAGCAGAGGATGAGTTGTACAAGCAGCAGCAGCAAGCCAGGAAACAAGCATAGAAGAATCACAGGCAAAGGAGGAACAGGAAAGGCAGGTATAAATAGACAGTGGGCGGGTACTAGCTCCGTCTGGCCAGGCTGTGATAGGCTCTCCCACTCCTAAGCCTGCCACCCTGAGTGGTGGAAGATGGAGTCAGTCTCACAGACATAGGAGCAGGTGCAGACTGGTTGCCCACGGGCGTAGACACAGAAGCTGTGTCTAGCAGATCCTTTACAGTACCCCCCCCTTTTATGAGGGGCCACAGGACCCTTTCTAGGTGGACCTGGTTTATTGGGGAAACGAAGGTGGAACCTGCTGAGCAATACCCCAGCGTGAACATCCCGGGCGGGTACCCAAGTCCTCTCCTCAGGCCCGTATCCTCTCCAATGGACCAGGTACTGTTGGGAGCCTTGGACCATCCTGCTGTCCACAATCTTGGCCACCTCGAATTCTACCCCCTCAGGGGTGAGAACATGGATCGGAGGTTTCCTCGAGGGAGCCAAGGACGGGGAGCAGCGTTTAAGGAGGGAGGCATGAAAGACGTCGTGCACTCGAAAAGACGGGGGCAACTCCACTCGGAAAGGAGACAGGGTTAAGGACTTCAATGGCCTTGTACGGCCCTATAAACTGGTGAGCAAACTTCTTAGACGGGACTTTAAGGTGCAAATTTTTAGAAGATAGCCACACCAGATCCCCGACCACAAACAAGGGGTTAGCAGAACGTCTTCTATCTGCCTGAGTCTTTTGTATGCTCTGGGACGCCTCTAGGTTCTTCTGAACCTGGGCCCAGACTGTGCACAGTTCCTGATGAACGACATCTACCTCGGGATTGTTGGAACTACCAGGTGAAACGGAGGAGAACCGTGGATTAAACCCAAAATTACAGAAAAAGGGGGAGACCCCTGATGAGTTACTGACCCGGTAATTAAGGGAAAATTCGGCGAGGGGAATGAATGAGACCCAATCATGTTGACAGTCAGAGATAAAACACCTTAAATATTGTTCTAGAGACTGATTAGTCCTCTCCGTTTGGACATTAGTTTCAGGATGGAAAGCCGAGGAGAAGGACAGATCAATCTCCAATTTTTTACAGAAGGCTCTCCAAAACAATGAAACAAATTGTACCCCTCTGTCAGAAACAATATTGGCAGGAACCCCATGGAGACGCAGGATGTGTTTGACAAACAAGGTAGCTAAGCGGTCTACTACAACCCACACCACCGACTTGCCTTGAGATGTAGGAAAATCGGTGATAAAATCCATGGAGATATGGGTCCAAGGTCTCTGGGGAATGGCCAAAGAACATAGTAAGCCCGCTGGTCGGGACCTGGGAGTCTTGGACCTAGCACAAACCTCACAAGCGGCGACGTAGGCCTTAACGTCGTTAAGCAACCCAGGCCACCAGTAGTTTCTGCCAATGAGGTGCTTGGTACCCAGGATGCCTGGTTGGCCAGATAATGCAGAGTCATGATTTTCCCTAAGTACCCTTAGCCGGAGTTGCAGGGGAACAAACAGCTTGTTCTCAGGAAGGTTCCCGGGAGCTGAACCTTGATCAGCCGCAATTTCGGAGACTAAATCAGAATCAATAGAGGAAATGATTATACCTGGAGGCAAAACACAAGCAGGATCCTCCTCCGAAGGAGGGCTGGCCATGAAGCTACGCGACAGTGCGTCAGCCGTAATATTTTTAGACCCAGCCCTATAGGGGACCAAAAAATTGAATCTAGTAAAAAATAACGCCCATCGAGCTTGTCTCGGGTTTAGCCTCCGGGCAGATTCTAAGAAAACCAGATTCTTGTGGTCGGTAAGGACCGTTACCTGGTGCCTAGCCCCCTCCAGGAAGTGGCGCCACTCTTCAAATGCCCATTTAATGGCTAAGAGTTTGCGGTTGCCAATATCATAGTTACTCTCAGTGGGCGAAAACTTCCTGTAGAAGTAGGCACAGGGACGGAGATGGGTGAGGGACCTGGTACCATGGGACAAGACAGCACCCACTCCCACCTCGGAGGCGTCAACCTCCACGATGAATGGCTCCATTTGGTTGGGCTGAACCAGCACTGGGGCCGAGATAAAGCACTTCTTAAGGACCTCAAAAGCCTGGACAGCCTCAGGAGGCCAGTGGAGGAGATCAGCACCTTTGCGAGTGAGATCCGTAAGAGGCTTAGCAATGACCGAGAAGTTAGCAATAAATCTCCTGTAATAATTAGCGAATCCCAGGAAGCACTGTAGCGCCTTCAGGGAGGCAGGTTGGACCCATTCCGCCACAGCCTGGACCTTGGTGGGGTCCATGTGGAATTCATGAGGAGTGAGGATTTGACCCAAAAATGGTATCTCTTGCACCCCAAACACACATTTTTCGGTCTTAGCAAACAGTTTGTTTTCCCAAAGGACCTGGAGCACCTTCCTGACATGCTCAATGTTGGAGGACCAATCCTTGGAAAACACAAGTATGTCATCAAGGTATACTACAAAAAATACCCCCAGATAGTCTCTTAAAATCTCATTTATGAAATTCTGGAAGACCGCGGGAGCATTACACAACCCAAAGGGCATGACGAGGTATTCGAAATGACCTTCGGGCGTGTTAAACGCAGTCTTCCACTCATCCCCCTCTTTGATGCGGATAAGGTTATAAGCCCCCCACCGTAGATCAAACTTAGAGAACCATTGGGCCCCCTGAACCTGATTGAAGAGATCAGGAATCAAAGGAAGGGGGTACTGGTTCCTTACAGTGACCTTATTCAAGTTCCGGTAGTCGATGCACGGCCTAAGACCACCATCCTTCTTCCCTACGAAGAAGAAGCCAGCACCTACCGGAGAAGTAGAGGGGCGAATGTAACCCTTGGCTAGGCATTCCTGGATATACTCTCTCATGGCTTCACGTTCGGGACAAGAGAGATTGAATATCCTACCCTTAGGGAGCTTAGCTCCTGGTACCAAATCGATAGCGCAATCATATTCTCTATGAGGAGGTAACACTTCGGAGGCCTCTTTAGAGAAAACATCAGCGAAGTCCTGAACAAACTCGGGTAGAGTGTTCACCTCCTCAGGGAGAGAAATAGAATTAACAGAAAAACATGACGTCATGCATTCATTACCCCATTTGGTAAGATCCCCAGTATTCCAGTTAAACGTGGGACTATGCAACTGCAACCAGGGAAGGCCTAACCAGTACAGAGCACTGCTCCAAATGCATGGAGCCAACAAGGAGTTCAAAAACAGGGGTATGCTGTGTAAAATAACCATTAGCAAGAGGAGTGGAGTCTATACCCACTACCGGGACAGGTTTAGGCAAATCAATCAATGGCATAGCTAGAGACATAGCAAATTCCACAGACATAATATTAGCAGAAGACCCTGAATCCACGAAGGCACTGCCGGTAGCAGACCTACCACCAAAAGAGACCTGAAAGGGAAGCAAGATTTTATTAGGTTTCATCTTTACGGGAAATACCTTTACGCCCAAGTGACCTCCCCGATGATCACTTAGGCGCGGAAGTTATTCCGGTTGCTTATTCTTACGCCCAGGACAGTTTTTCACTTGATGCTTGTCATCCCCACAGTAGTATCAGAGACCATTCTTCCTGCGGAACTCTCTACGTTGTTGGGGGGACAGGGAGGCCCCGAGTTGCATAGGTTCATCCGAGTTTTCCGTGGAAGAATGAAGCAACGGAACCTCGGGAGTCATCATGGGAGAGTCAGAGGATGAGTAGTACAAGCAGCAGCAGCAAGCCAGGAAACAAGCATAGAAGAATCACAGGCAAAGGAGGAACAGGAAAGGCAGGTATAAATAGACAGTGGGCGGGAACTAGCTCCGTCTGGCCAGGCTGTGATAGGCTCTCCCACTCCTAAGCCTGCCATCCTGAGTGGTGGAAGATGGAGTCAGTCTCACAGACACAGGAACAGGTGCAGACTGATTGCCCACGGGCGTAGACACAGAAGCTGTGTCTGGCAAATCCTTTACAATTGGTCAGTGAAAATAAAAAAAATCCTTTTTCTTCAATAAGACATAGCTTTAGCTCAAAATTTTTTATTTTCTCAACAAATAAAGGAAAAAACGAACCCAAACCCCTGTATATAGCCCCCCTTGTACATATAGTCCACCCCTGTATATAGTGCTCCACTAGATAGCCCACCCCTGTATATAGTGCTCCACAGATAGCCCACCCCTGTATATACTATATACAAAGGTGGGCTATCTGTGGAGCACTATATACAGGGGTGGACTATATGTACAAGGGGGGGGCTATATACAGGGGTGGGCTTTCTGTGGAGCACTATAGGGGGAGCTATTTGTGGGATACTATATACAGGGGTGGGCTATATCTACAGGGGGACTATATACAGGGTGGGCTATATCTACAGGGGGCTAAATCTACAGGGGGACTATATACAGGGATGGGCTATCTACAGGGGGACTATATCTACAGGGGGACTATATCTACAGGGGGACTATATATACAGGGGGACTATATATACAGGGGTGGGCTATCTACAGGGGGACCATATCTACAGGGGGACCATATCTACAGGGGGACCATATCTACTGGGCTGGGCTATACACAGGGGGGCTATATCTACAGGGGTGGGCGATATCTACAGAGGGGGGCTATATACAGGGGTGGGCTATACAAAGGGGGGCTATATCTACAGGGGTGGGCTATACACAGGGGGGCTATATACAGGGGTGGGCTATATACAGGTGGAATATATCTACAGGGGGCTATATCTACAGGGCTGGGCTATATCTACAGGGATGGGCTATATACAGGGCGACTATATCTACAGGCGGGGCTATATACTGGGGTGGGCTATCTATGGAGCACCATATACAGGGGTGGGCTATATCTACAGGGGGCTATATACTATATAGCCCACCCCTGTATATGGTGCTCTATAGACAGCCCACTCCAGTATATAGCCCCCCTGTAGATATAGTCCCCCTGTATATAGCCCCCCTGTAGATATAGTCCCCCTGTATATAGCCCCCCTGTATATTGCCCCCTGTACATATAGTCCCCCTGTATATAGCCCAGCAGATATAGTCCCCCTGTATATAGCCCAGCCCTGTAGATATAGTCCCCCTGTATATAGCCCAGCCCTGTAGATATAGTCCCCCTGTAGATAGACACCCCCCGTAGATAAAGTCCCCCGTGCAGACAAAGTCCCGTCCGTCCGTCCCCCCCGCAGATACTGCCACACACTTCTATTACAATTAAAAATAAAAATAAAATAAAAATATTTCAAACTCACCTTATTCCCGCTCCCACGCCGTCCGGCAGCCCTGGAGACCTGCTCTCTTCTGCGCAGGTCTCCAGGGGGTTGAACGCAGCGTCTATGAAAGGCGCTGATTGGCTGGGCAGGATGACTTTCCCTGCCAGTCAGTCAGCGCCTTTCATCGACGGAAGCGTCATGGGAAAAAGGTACCAGTCGCTTCATTCGTGGAGAGGCGCTGAATGGCCGGGCACGGAACGTGCCCGGTCATTCATTGCTTCTAATTGTACCTGTGTCCTTGCAACACAGGTACAATTATAGTGCAGGAGGAGGTGGTGCTGGCGCCCCCCTCTGAACTGCACCCGGGGCACATGCCCCGCTTGCCCCCCTCCCCTAGCTACACCCCTGGTGGTTCATTGTGCAACACCCAGAGAATCACAAATAATAAACTGGGACTTTAGATTTTCATTCCACATTACACATTACAGAAAGTTTTTTAACCCCTTCCCTCTTTGGCCACTTTTTACCTTCCTGACAGAGCCTCATTTTTCAATTCTGACATGTATTACTTTATGTGGTAATAACTCTGGAATGCTTTCACCTATCCAAGCGATTCTGAGACTGTTTTCTCGTGACACATTGGACTTTATGTTACTGGCAAAATTTGTTCGATACATTCAGTATTTAATCGTGAAAGACACCAAAATTTTGCGAAAAATTGCATACATTTTTCTAAATTTAAATGTATCTGCTTGTAAGACAACCAATTATACCGCACTAAATAGTTGCTAATTAACATCCACTATATGTCTACTTTACATTGGCATCATTTCTTGAACATCCTTTTATTTTTCTAGGACGTTACAAGGCTTAGAACTTTAGCTGCAATTTCTCACATTTTCAAGTAATTTCAAAAGGCTATTTTTCAGGGGCCAATTCAGTTGTGAAGTGGCTTTGAGGGTCTTATATATTCGAAACCCCCAATAATTCACCCCATTTTAAAAACTGAACCCTCTAAGAATTCAAAAAGCAGCATTTAGAAAGTTTCTTAACCCTTTACACATTTCACAGGAATTAATGCAAAGTAGAGGTGACATTTTAAATTTATTTTTTTTGCAGAAATTCATATTGTATCTATTTTTGTTTTTGTAACACAAAAAGTTTTACAATAGAAACTCAACTCAATATTTATTGCCCAGATTCTGACGTTTTTAGAAATATCCCATGTGGCCCTAGTGTGCTTATGGACTGAAACACCGACCTCAGAAGCAAAGGGGTATCTGGTAGGGTTTGAGGCCTCCTTTTTATGAGAATATATTTTAGGCAACATGTCAGGTTTGAAGAGGTCTTGTGATGCCAAAACAGTGGGAACCATGCACAAGTTACCCCATTTTGGAAGCTACACCCCTTGAGGAAATTAAGGGGAATAGTGAGCATTTTAACCACACAGTATTTTTGCAGAAATTATTGGAAGTAGGCAGAGAAAATGAAAATCTAAATTTTTTCCAATAAAACGTAGGTTTAGCTAATTTTTTTTCATTCCCACAAGGACTAAAGGAGAAAAAGCATGACAACATTTGTAAAGAAATTACTCCCGAGTAAAACAGTACCCCATATGTGGTCATAAACAGCTGTTTGGATACACGGCAGGGCTTAGAAGGGAAAGCGCGCCATTTGCTTTTGGAGCTCAAATTTAGCAGGAATGGTTTGCGGAGGCTATGTCGCATTTGCAAAGCCCCTGAGGGGACAAAACAGTGGAAACCCCCACAAGTTACCCCATTTTGGAAACTACACCCCTTGCAGAAATTATCTAGGGGTATAGTGAGCATTTTGACCCCACAGGTACTCTGCAGAAATTATTGAAATTAGGCCATGAAAATTAATTTTTTCTCATTTCCACAAGGACTAAAAGGAGTAAAGCACTGCAAAATTTGTAAAGCAATTTCTCCAGAGTAAAACAATACATGTGGTCATAAACAACAGTTTGGACACACATCAGGGCTTAGAATGGAAAGAGTGCCATTTGGCTCTTGGAGCTCAAATTTAGCAGGAATGGTTTGCGGAGGCCATGTCACATTTGCAAAGCCCCTGAGGGACCAAAATCGTGAAAACACCAAAAAAGTGACTCCATTTAGGAAACTACACCCCTTGAGGAATTCATCTAGGGGTGTAGTGAGCATTTTGACCCCACCAGTGTTTCATAGATTTTATTAGGATTGGTGTAATGACAGGGTAGGGAGACAGACAGGTGAGCACTAATCTACCCACCACTCAGTCCCTGCCTACTTGCAACGACCCGTCCTAAGTGACGGGGTACAACTGGGCGACGGTCCCTACGCTCAGTAAGTGCAAGACAGACAAAACAGACAAGGGTACACAGGAGCTAGGGAAACGGGGCAGCTGCCCACGGAGACACCGTGAGCAACAAGAGTAGTGAACGAGCCGAGTCAAACCAGGAGAGAGCGAGGTAAAAAACGCTGAGCAGGAGAGTGGTCGGAAAGCCAAGGTCGATAACAAGCAGAGGATGAGTTGTACAAGCAGCAGCAGCAAGCCAGGAAACAAGCATAGAAGAATCACAGGCAAAGGAGGAACAGGAAAGGCAGGTATAAATAGACAGTGGGCGGGTACTAGCTCCGTCTGGCCAGGCTGTGATAGGCTCTCCCACTCCTAAGCCTGCCACCCTGAGTGGTGGAAGATGGAGTCAGTCTCACAGACATAGGAGCAGGTGCAGACTGGTTGCCCACGGGCGTAGACACAGAAGCTGTGTCTAGCAGATCCTTTACAGTACCCCCCCTTTTATGAGGGGCCACAGGACCCTTTCTAGGTGGACCTGGTTTATTGGGGAAACGAAGGTGGAACCTGCTGAGCAATACCCCAGCGTGAACATCCCGGGCGGGTACCCAAGTCCTCTCCTCAGGCCCGTATCCTCTCCAATGGACCAGGTACTGTTGGGAGCCTTGGACCATCCTGCTGTCCACAATCTTGGCCACCTCGAATTCTACCCCCTCAGGGGTGAGAACATGGACCGGAGGTTTCCTCGAGGGAGCCAAGGACGGGGAGCAGCGTTTAAGGAGGGAGGCATGAAAGACGTCGTGCACTCGAAAAGACGGGGGCAACTCCACTCGGAAAGGAGACAGGGTTAAGGACTTCAATGGCCTTGTACGGCCCTATAAACTGGTGAGCAAACTTCTTAGACGGGACTTTAAGGTGCAAATTTTTAGAAGATAGCCACACCAGATCCCCGACCACAAACAAGGGGTTAGCAGAACGTCTTCTATCTGCCTGAGTCTTTTGTATGCTCTGGGACGCCTCTAGGTTCTTCTGAACCTGGGCCCAGACTGTGCACAGTTCCTGATGAACGACATCTACCTCGGGATTGTTGGAACTACCAGGTGAAACGGAGGAGAACCGTGGATTAAACCCAAAATTACAGAAAAAGGGGGAGACCCCTGATGAGTTACTGACCCGGTAATTAAGGGAAAATTCGGCGAGGGGAATGAATGAGACCCAATCATGTTGACAGTCAGAGATAAAACACCTTAAATATTGTTCTAGAGACTGATTAGTCCTCTCCGTTTGGACATTAGTTTCAGGATGGAAAGCCGAGGAGAAGGACAGATCAATCTCCAATTTTTTACAGAAGGCTCTCCAAAACAATGAAACAAATTGTACCCCTCTGTCAGAAACAATATTGGCAGGAACCCCATGGAGACGCAGGATGTGTTTGACAAACAAGGTAGCTAAGCGGTCTACTACAACCCACACCACCGACTTGCCTTGAGATGTAGGAAAATCGGTGATAAAATCCATGGAGATATGGGTCCAAGGTCTCTGGGGAATGGCCAAAGAACATAGTAAGCCCGCTGGTCGGGACCTGGGAGTCTTGGACCTAGCACAAACCTCACAAGCGGCGACGTAGGCCTTAACGTCGTTAAGCAACCCAGGCCACCAGTAGTTTCTGGCAATGAGGTGCTTGGTACCCAGGATGCCTGGTTGGCCAGATAATGCAGAGTCATGATTTTCCCTAAGTACCCTTAGCCGGAGTTGCAGGGGAACAAACAGCTTGTTCTCAGGAAGGTTCCCGGGAGCTGAACCTTGATCAGCCGCAATTTCGGAGACTAAATCAGAATCAATAGAGGAAATGATTATACCTGGAGGCAAAACACAAGCAGGATCCTCCTCCGAAGGAGGGCTGGCCATGAAGCTACGCGACAGTGCGTCAGCCGTAATATTTTTAGACCCAGCCCTATAGGGGACCAAAAAATTGAATCTAGTAAAAAATAACGCCCATCGAGCTTGTCTCGGGTTTAGCCTCCGGGCAGATTCTAAGAAAACCAGATTCTTGTGGTCGGTAAGGACCGTTACCTGGTGCCTAGCCCCCTCCAGGAAGTGGCGCCACTCTTCAAATGCCCATTTAATGGCTAAGAGTTTGCGGTTGCCAATATCATAGTTACTCTCAGTGGGCGAAAACTTCCTGTAGAAGTAGGCACAGGGACGGAGATGGGTGAGGGACCTGGTACCATGGGACAAGACAGCACCCACTCCCACCTCGGAGGCGTCAACCTCCACGATGAATGGCTCCATTTGGTTGGGCTGAACCAGCACTGGGGCCGAGATAAAGCACTTCTTAAGGACCTCAAAAGCCTGGACAGCCTCAGGAGGCCAGTGGAGGAGATCAGCACCTTTGCGAGTGAGATCCGTAAGAGGCTTAGCAATGACCGAGAAGTTAGCAATAAATCTCCTGTAATAATTAGCGAATCCCAGGAAGCACTGTAGCGCCTTCAGGGAGGCAGGTTGGACCCATTCCGCCACAGCCTGGACCTTGGTGGGGTCCATGTGGAATTCATGAGGAGTGAGGATTTGACCCAAAAATGGTATCTCTTGCACCCCAAACACACATTTTTCGGTCTTAGCAAACAGTTTGTTTTCCCAAAGGACCTGGAGCACCTTCCTGACATGCTCAATGTTGGAGGACCAATCCTTGGAAAACACAAGTATGTCATCAAGGTATACTACAAAAAATACCCCCAGATAGTCTCTTAAAATCTCATTTATGAAATTCTGGAAGACCGCGGGAGCATTACACAACCCAAAGGGCATGACGAGGTATTCGAAATGACCTTCGGGCGTGTTAAACGCAGTCTTCCACTCATCCCCCTCTTTGATGCGGATAAGGTTATAAGCCCCCCACCGTAGATCAAACTTAGAGAACCATTGGGCCCCCTGAACCTGATTGAAGAGATCAGGAATCAAAGGAAGGGGGTACTGGTTCCTTACAGTGACCTTATTCAAGTTCCGGTAGTCGATGCACGGCCTAAGACCACCATCCTTCTTCCCTACGAAGAAGAAGCCAGCACCTACCGGAGAAGTAGAGGGGCGAATGTAACCCTTGGCTAGGCATTCCTGGATATACTCTCTCATGGCTTCACGTTCGGGACAAGAGAGATTGAATATCCTACCCTTAGGGAGCTTAGCTCCTGGTACCAAATCGATAGCGCAATCATATTCTCTATGAGGAGGTAACACTTCGGAGGCCTCTTTAGAGAAAACATCAGCGAAGTCCTGAACAAACTCGGGTAGAGTGTTCACCTCCTCAGGGAGAGAAATAGAATTAACAGAAAAACATGACGTCATGCATTCATTACCCCATTTGGTAAGATCCCCAGTATTCCAGTTAAACGTGGGACTATGCAACTGCAACCAGGGAAGGCCTAACCAGTACAGAGCACTGCTCCAAATGCATGGAGCCAACAAGGAGTTCAAAAACAGGGGTATGCTGTGTAAAATAACCATTAGCAAGAGGAGTGGAGTCTATACCCACTACCGGGACAGGTTTAGGCAAATCAATCAATGGCATAGCTAGAGACATAGCAAATTCCACAGACATAATATTAGCAGAAGACCCTGAATCCACGAAGGCACTGCCGGTAGCAGACCTACCACCAAAAGAGACCTGAAAGGGAAGCAAGATTTTATTAGGTTTCATCTTTACGGGAAATACCTTTACGCCCAAGTGACCTCCCCGATGATCACTTAGGCGCGGAAGTTATTCCGGTTGCTTATTCTTACGCCCAGGACAGTTTTTCACTTGATGCTTGTCATCCCCACAGTAGTATCAGAGACCATTCTTCCTGCGGAACTCTCTACGTTGTTGGGGGGACAGGGAGGCCCCGAGTTGCATAGGTTCATCCGAGTTTTCCGTGGAAGAATGAAGCAACGGAACCTCGGGAGTCATCATGGGAGAGTCAGAGGATGAGTAGTACAAGCAGCAGCAGCAAGCCAGGAAACAAGCATAGAAGAATCACAGGCAAAGGAGGAACAGGAAAGGCAGGTATAAATAGACAGTGGGCGGGAACTAGCTCCGTCTGGCCAGGCTGTGATAGGCTCTCCCACTCCTAAGCCTGCCATCCTGAGTGGTGGAAGATGGAGTCAGTCTCACAGACACAGGAACAGGTGCAGACTGATTGCCCACGGGCGTAGACACAGAAGCTGTGTCTGGCAAATCCTTTACAATTGGTCAGTGAAAATAAAAAAAATCCTTTTTCTTCAATAAGACATAGCTTTAGCTCAAAATTTTTCATTTTCTCAACAAATAAAGGAAAAAACGAACCCAAACATTTGTAAAGCAACTTCTCTGGAGTACGGAAATACCTCATATGTGGTCATAAATTGCTATTTGGGCACACGGCAAGGAACAGAAGAGAAGGTGCGCCATTTGGCTTTGGGAGTACAGATTTTGCTGGATTGATTTCTTGGCATCATGTCGCTTTTGCAAAGCCCATAAGGTACCAGTACAGTGGAAATTACCCAAAAGTGACTCCATTCACGAAACGACATCATGTGAAGAATTAATCTAGCAGTGTAGTGAGCATTTTACCCCCACAGGTATTTCATAGACTTTATTAGAATTGAGCAGTGAAAATAAAAAAAAATCCTTTTTCTTCAATAAGATGTAGCTTTAGCTAAACAATTTTCATTTTCTCAACAAATAAAGGAAAAAAAGAACCCCAACATTTGTAAAGCAATTTCTCCCAAGTACGTTAATACCCTTTTTGTGGTCATAAACTGATGTTTGGGCACACGGTAGGGTTCTGAAGGGAAGAAGTGCTATTTGGCTTTTGGAGTGCAGATTGGTTTCTGGGCGCTATGTCGCAAAGCCCCTGTGGGACCAAAACAGTGTAAACTACCCAGCAGTGACCACATTTAGGAAACTACACCCCTCAATGTATTCACCTAGGGGTGTAGTGAGCATGTTAACCCCACAGGTGTTTTGCAGAAATTAGTGTGCACTCGATTTTGCAGAGTGAAAATGGGATTTTTTTCCATAGATATGCCAATATGTGGTGCACAGCTTGTGCCACCATAACAAGACAGCTCACTAATTATTATGCTGTGTTTCCCGGTTTTAGAAACAACCTACATGTGGCCCTAATCTTTTGCCTGGACATTCGACCATGTTCAGGAGTGAAAGAGTACCATGTGACGTTGAGGCCTAATTTGGCGATTTACAAAGTATTGGTTCACAATTGCAGAGGCTCTGATGTGAAATAATAAAAGAAACCCCTAAGAAGTGACCCCATTTGGAAACTACACCCATCAAGGCATTTATTAAGGGGTGTAGTGAGTATTTTCACCACACAGGTCTTTTCCATAAATTATTGCACTGTGGATGGTGTGAAGTAAAAATTAACATTTTTCCCCAGTTATGCCATTTCAGTGGCAAATATGTTGTGCCCAGCTTGTGCTGGCCACAAATTGTTAAAATGATTCTCCCGGGTATGGTGATGCCATATATGTGGAAGTAAACTGCAGTTTGGGCACACTGTAGGGTTCAGAAGGGAGGGAGCCCCATTTGGCTTTTGGAGCGTGGATTTGCTTGGTAGTGGTTTTGTTGGGAGTTTTACTGGTATTTTAGTTTATAATTTGGGGGCATATGTAAACTGGGAAGAGTACATCAGGGGCATAGTCCGGTTGTATTATAATGGGGTGGAAAAAAAAAAGAATAAAATAATCCATAGATGTGTATTACGCTGTGAAGCAATCCTTTCTGCACAGGCCAGTGTCACACTGATAAATTATGTCCTTACATATCCCCTTTTTGGTACACACTCCGCACCTTTGCAGTTTGGGGAATTTTGCTAGGAAAGTGTTGTCCTGGTATAATACGGGCACGGTTGCACCTAGCAGATATGTTTGTGTCCTACCCTTCCTGGTTCCCTAATTTTAGGGCCCCAATAAATCGCCTCTTGAAACAGAAGAAATGTTTCCCTCAGGCCTGCACAACTGCATATATTTTCATTCCTGACTTATTGGAGCCTTAACAAATTTTTTCATAGACGAAGTGGCATGAGGGCTATTTTTTTGCTGGACGCGCTGTAGTTATTATTGGTACCATTTTGGGGTACATGCGACTTTTTGATCACTTTTTATCCTATTTTTTGGGAGGCAAGGTGACCAAACACCAGCAATTCTGGCATAATTTTTAACATTATTTTTTTTACGCCGTTCACCATGCATTATAAATTACATGTTAACTTTATTCAGTGGGCCAGTATGATTCCGGTTATACCAAATTTATAGCACTTTTGTAAAGGATCTGCCAGGCACAACTTCTGTGGATACGCCCATAGGTAATCAGTCTGCACCTGAGTCTATGTCTCTGAGACTGACTCCATCTTCCACCACTCAGGATGGCAGGCTTAGGAGTGGGAGAGCCTATCGCAGCCTTGCCAGACGGAGCTAGCTCCCGACCTCTGTCTATTTATACCTGCCTTTCCTGTTCCTCCTTTGCTTGTGATTCTTCTCGTGTGGTTTCCTGGCCCAGCTACAGCTTCTAACACTTTGATCCTGCTCCATACTGACCCTGGCTTACTGACTACTCTCCTGCTCTGCGTTTGGTACCTTGTACACTCCTGGTTTGACTCGGCTCGTTTACCTTTCTTGTTGCTCATGGTGTTGCCGTGGGCAACTGCCCCATTTCCCTTAGCTTTGTGTACCCTTGTCTGTTTGTCTCATGCACTTACTGAGCATAGGGACCGCCGCCCAGTTGTACCCCGTTGCCTAGGGCGGGTCGTTGCAAGTAGGCAGGGGCAGAGTGGCGGGTAGATTAGGGCTCACTTGTCCGTTTCCCTACCCCTGTCATTACAACTTTTTTATGTTTTACAACTTTTTGCACAATAACTTTATTGTAAAATGAATAGATTTTCTTGTCGCCATGTTGTAAGAACCATAAGGTTTACATTTTTTAGTCGACGGAGCTGTATGAGGGCTTGTTTTTTGCGAGACGAGCTATAGTCTTTACAGGTGTTATTTCTGGATACATACGACTCTATGATCACTCTTTATTCTAATTTTTGTAGGTCAAAGTGACCAAAAAAACGAAATTCTGGCATTGTTTTTTACGGGGTTTTTTTACGCCGTTAACCGCGTGGGATAAATTACATTATATTTTTATAGTTCAGGCCGTTAAAGAAGCGGTGATACCAAATATGTATGGTTCATTTACTTTTTTCAATAATAAAGGACTTGATAAGTGAGAAAAGGCAATTGTGTTTTATTTTATTAGTTGAAACTTTTATTATATTTTTTACAACTTTTTTTTCACTTTTTTTACACTTTTTTTTTACTTTTTTTTACACTTTTCTTTAGTCCCACTAGGGGACTTGAAGGTCCAACTGTCAGATTATTTTTCTAATACATTGCACTACCTAAATCGGCTTCTGTAATGGCAGAGCAGGAGGCCATTGTTAGATCTCCTGTTGCCATAGCAGCAGTCGGCAACCCTGCTGTAGCATGGAGGGCTGGCGATCTGCTACCAACCACAAAGATGCAGTGATCGCTTTTGATCGCTGCATCTAAGTGGTTAATGGCAGGAATTGGAGCTATATTCGGTTCCTGCCATAACAGGTTGATATCAGCTGTAACATACAGCTGACATCTACCGCTGATGACGCTGGATCAGCTCCTGAGCCGGCGCCATCTTGCCCACGACTACGAAAGCCTTTTAGGCCCCGCCTCCGGTCGGTGCCTGAAAGTCTTCCATACTAGGCAGGCCAGTGTTAGGTTTTCGGTTGACGTTGCAGCCACCGGCACCCCGGCAATTTTATTGCTGTGGTGCCGATGAGCTGCAAACACCTTAAATGCAGCGATCACCTTTGACCGCTGCATTTAAGGGGTTAATGGCGGGGATCGGAGCAAACTTCGGTCCTCGCCATAACAGGTTGATATCAGCTGTAACATACAGCTGACATCTACCGCTGATGACGCTGGCTCAGCTCCTGAGCCAGCGCCATCTTGCCCACGACTACGAAAGCCTTTTAGGCCCCACCTCCGGTCGGGGCCTGAAAGTCTTCCATACTAGGCAGGCCAGTGTTAGGTTTTCGGTTGACGTTGCAGCTACCGGAACCCCGGCAATTTCATTGCTGTGGTGCCGATGAGCTGCAAACACCTTAAATGCAGCGATCGCTTTTGACCGCTGCATTTAAGGGGTTAATGGCGGGGATCGGAGCAAACTTCGGTCCTTGCCATTACCCCAGGGTGTCAGCTATAACATGCAGCCGACACCCGGGGATGGTGGCACCGACTCAGCCTTTGAGCAGGTGTCCACCATTTGTCATATGGATATGACAAAATGCGGGAAGCACTGGCTTTCCACGACGTATCCATACGACAAATGTCGGGAAGGGGTTAACTGAGCACTGGACATTAAAATGAATGATAAATGTAGACAGCAGGAAAAGTTGCACATGGTGGTTGTCAGTCTGCACGATTTTCTTTAACCCCTTAACGATCAGGCCTATTTTGGCTTTAATGACCAGGCATTTTTTTCCATTCTTTTATGGTGGCATTCCAAGAGGACTTGTTTTTTGCTGGACAAGTTGAGTTATTTTTTTAATGGCACCATTTTTGGGTACATATAATATACTAATTTACATTCATTCTTTTTTTTGGGGGAGGGAATTGAAAACTCAGCTATTTCTGCATTGTTTTTAGCATTATAAATTTACGACATTCACTATGCAGCATAAATAACATTTACGTTTTATTCTATGGGTCGGTTCGATTACGGCGATTTCAAATATGTATAGGTTTTTTATCTTTTAGTACTTTTGCACAATAAAAACAATTTTAAACAAAAATTATTTAGAAGAGCCACAACTTTTGTATTTTTTAGTCGACGTAGCCATATGTGGGCTTGTTTTTTGTGGAACAAGTTGTAGTTTTCACTAGCACTAATTTGATATAATGATTTAGTATACTCAGTATACCAGTGCGGCACTATCTACAAGGGGGGCTGTGTGGCACCATCTACAAGGGGGGCTGTGTGGCACCATCTACATGGGGGGGCTGTGTGGCACCATCTACAAGGGGAGAATGTGTCGCACCATCTACAAGGGGGGTTTGTGAGACCATCTACAAGGGGGATGTGTGGCACCATCTACAAGGACAGGCTGTGTGACAACATCTACAAGGGGTGGGCTGTGTGGCACCATATACAAGGGGGGGGCTGTGTGGCAGTATTTACAAGGGGAGAATGTGTCACACCATCTACGAAGGGGGGCTGTGTGACACCATCTACAAGGGCGGGCTGTGTGGCACCATTTGCAAAGGGGGGCATTGTGGCACCTTCTACAAGGGGGGACTGTGTGGCACCATCTACAAGGGGGACTGTGTGGCACCATCCACAAGGGTGGGCTGTGTGGCACCATATACAAGGGGGCTGTGTGGCACCATCTGCAAAGGGGGGCACCATCTGCAAGGGGGGCTGTGTGGTGCCATCTACAAGGGGGCTGTTTGTGTCCCCATCTACAGGGGGCTGTGTATAACCCCATCTATAGGGGGCTGTGCGTGGCACTATCTACAGGCTACAGGGGGCTGTGTGTGGCACTATCTACAGGGAGACTTGCATTCATTGAAGGGGTTTCTGGATTTTTTTGGGATAAATGTTGTATGTGCATGATATACATACCATAGACTTATGTTACTGATTCTTGACGGGTCCACCACTGATGGTTTCCTGAGGCGCCTCTATTTATAATCTGGAGTCATGTCTGTCATCCATAACAGTGTCACATCACACAGTGGTAATGTGACAGGCAATGTTATGGACAATACACTATGACACCAAGTTATAAAAAAAGAAGCATCAAGGACCCAGGAAACCATCAGTGGTGGAACAGCCAAGAATCAATAATGTTAGTGGAAGACTGATAACGTTTCTGATGTTTTCATTTTCTGTTAATACAAGCTTTAAAAAATAAATAAATACAGAAAACCTCTACAATTACAGAATAGAAAAGACAATCCCAAACAACATGTCCTATTTTCTTCAGTTTTCACGGATCCCTCGATAGATTCAAGTTTATGAAGGATCCGTTTTTCACGTCCAAGTTTGCACTCGTTCGTGTGAATATGGCCTAAGAGGAGAAGAGGAGAGGGAGGAGCAAACAAAAAGGTGCTTATGAATACTTTTATTTAGCCTGGGTGACCAAGTAACCAAAGAACGCTCTATGTAACAAATTGTGCATCTTTCTGTCCCAGCTTGAATGAGGAAGCGCGGATTGCTTCTATAGTAAGTGAAGTAATGTGCACACCAAGGGCATAGAATAATTTAAGGTGTTGTACAGGATTAGAAAAACATGGCTGCTTTCCTGTAGAAACAGGGCCACACCTACAGCCTAGATTTATTAAAGTGAATATGTATCGCTGAGCTGCAATAATACACACAACTTATGGACAGTCAGGGCCGCCATCAGGGCAGTACTAGTGGTACTCCCGTCAGGGGCCCGGCTACATAGCTGAAGAAAAGGGGCCCGCCAGGCTATCGTCACCGCCCCCCGGACTGTCGCCCCCCATCGCAACCCTCGCAGGCCCCCCGTCGCAACCCTCCTGCCCCCCACAGACCTATTGTAACTTCACGAACTGGACGAATAAGAAACTAACTTCAGCATCGTAGAGGAATAATAGAAGGGGAAGATGCAGCATGAGAAGCAGAAGCTCCATGTGGAGATCCCACCCTCCAGATACGTCCTGCTCTACACAGCCCACTGGACCTGCAGGCTGGTGTGTCCCCCGCTCTCCATCCTGCTTCCCATTCCTCCTGACCCCACTTGTAGAATATATAAAGTATGTTAAAATGTTTTTGTTTTTTTTCGTTTTCATAGCGTTTTTTGCCGCGATTTCCACACTCGTGTCAAAAATGGGGCAGTTTTGCCGCGATTATATAAAAATCACATCAGAACCGTGTGATTTGTGCCACGATTACGAAAATTGCATTAAAAAAAAGGATGCAAAACATTAAAAAAATAGTGCTGTTAGGCTATAGTCTCACAGTGCACTCAAATCACGTTTTTGCCGCGATTTAGCAAAAATTGTGGCAAAAAAATGGGATTTGACCACACTGTGTAACTAGACTAAGGCCTTATTCGGACAGCCGTATTTGGTTTGTGATATATGGACTGTGTATCGGCCGTATTTCCCAGGCCGACTACAATTCATGGTCCCGGACTCCTAGCATCACAGTTATCAATGCTGCTAGGAGTCCCTGCCTCTCCGCGGGAATACTGTCCCATACTGTAATGATGCTTTCAGTATAGGACCGGGGACAGTGTTTCCACGGGAAGGGAGGGACTGCTATGATTATAGATAACTGTGATGCTAGAAACCCTGCTCCCTGAACTGTGGTCGGTCCAGGAAATATGGCCGATACACAGTCCGTATATCACAAACTGAACATGGATGTCTGAATAAGGCCACTTACTTGTCTCCTATTTTGGATTTGATACGGATTTCGATGACATGCCGATGATTCTGCATCCCAGGCATATGAGGTTTCCGCAACCCAGTTCACATGCTCCGAAAAATTTTCCACATGTATTTTTGTCCGCACCATGACAAGAAATCCACCACAACAATAAGTAGCGTGCTAATTATTATTATTTTTGCATGGAAAAGCCGAGGATAAGCAACTTTGAATGACAATGGGACTTATGCCTTGCTCACACAGTATTTTGCAGGCAAAAAAATCTGCCTCGAAATTCCTTCAGGCTTTCTCTGCCTCCCATTGATGTCAATGGGAGGTCAGAGACGAAAATACCCAAAGAAAGAGCATGTTGCTTCTTTTTCGCGCGAGCATTTTTTTTCCGCTCGCGGGAAAAAAACACCTTTGCCTCCCATTGAAATCATAAGAAGGCAATTTCGGCAGTTTTTTGCCACAGTTGCAAAAAGACAAGGCAAAAAACTCTGTCTGAACAGGGCCTTATTCTCGTGCGGATCTGTTACACGCTGTGGCATCTGCGTCAGAAATCAAAGGGAAAGCCTCTGATTTTTGCTGTTTTAACACACATTGAACTTTAATGGCATCGTAAGAACGGAGTATTAGTTCTCCTTACATCCTGAAAAGCGCTTCCCCCTCCCTTAAGGCCCCCTTCACATCATGTTGTTGCCATAAGTTTATCGTGTACGACAGGAAATATCCTATCGTACACTATAAACAACGTAAACGATAATTCATAGGTCTCCATTACGTTTTATTAGCCTCCGTCGGGCTGGTAGACATCGGTATACCTTATTTTTGAAGGATGGAATAGCGTAGTAGATTTTGCTATTCCATCCTGAGAGATTCCACAAAAAAACGTATACCGCTCCTGACATTACTATGCGGACAGTGATGTCAGGAGCTTCCCAATGCCCCCAGACAGAGCATGACAAGTGCTCAATCCGTGGACTTTGTCCCTGGGAAAGCTCCTGACATCGCTGAACATATATGTAAAGTGAGGTCAGGGGATTCTCCAGGGCCGGCGTCCCTGGCCAGAGCATTGCCGACGCTCGGGCTGTGTACTCAGGCTTTGCAAAGCTTCGGACATCACTGATACATATATGGACATCAGGAACAGAACCATTGTCCCTGGGCAGAGCGCTAGTAGAAGGCTCCAGCCCTGGACATGGACAGCGACTTCAGGATTTTCCCCTGGGCCATTCCCCGGGCGACGTATCCCACTATATGCCATACAGTCGGATACGTATTGGCTAAAAAGATCAATGTCCATTAACTGGTCACTGACTGCTCCATAGTTTCATTCACTGTAATTAACATCAGCACCAAAATCAGTTAATGCGTATAACGTACAAACGTGAGTGCCACACTTTCCGTTGCCCACCCCCCGTAATAGAGGGGGGGGGCAGGCATCTTGGCTTTTTGGGGCCCAGAAATTCCTGATGGCAGCCCTGTGGACAGTTGTGACACTGTATTTTAAAGATAACATCCATGTTTTCAAATCATGTACAGTACAAGCCCTTAAATTAGCACTGTAATTGTATAAAGACCTAAACATTTTTCTTAAACTGACCAGCAAGAAAATGTGGAGTTATTTCCTCCATCCTGACAAAAAGTTAAATACTTATTTTAAAATATGTTTGTATTTTTTTATATTTATAGGATTATTCTCCTATCCATTTCAGTAGCAGCTGGCTCCGGAGAAGCTCAAGGCAAGGAAATAGCTCAGCAGGGCTCAATTTATTTTACCAGCAAAAATAAATATTAAAGTGACATGATCTGTTATTGAACAAACATATTACTTAAATTGTCCTCTTGAGGCAGATGAGCCATCATATTTATCAGCAACTCTGTCACTACAACGAAAGTACAGCAATATTATATCATATTTCATAGTTACTGGTAAATCTTTCATAGGCATATTATAAAGACTGAACCCCATTACGCAGAGTGATTTTCTAACTTCAATAATTCAGAGTTAATAAAATATTACAGATTATAGAATGCCAAATTAATTAGCTCCATGTCATGTTTCATTACCCTATTTCCTGATACGAAGAAGTAAATGTTTCCTTAAAATACATTCCAGTCACATTGCGCTTATTAATTCATTTTAGAAAATACAATACTGTGCAAAAGTTTTAGGCAGTTGTGGAAAAATGCTGCAAAGTAAGAATGATTTAAAAAATAGAAGTGTTAATTGCATTTTATTAATTGATTAAAAAAAACAACTAAGTGGATGTACGGAACAGAAATCTAAATCAAATCAATATTTGGTGTAACCATCCTTTGCCCTCAAAACAGCATCAATTATTCTAGGTACACTTGCACACAGTTTTTGAAGGAACTTGTCAAGAACATTGTTCCAAACATCTTGGAGAACTAGCCACAGTTCTTCTGTGGATGTAGACTTTCTCAAATCCTTCTGTCTTTTCATGTAATCCCAGACAGAGTCGATGGTGTTGAGATCAGGGCTCTCTGGGGGCCATATCATCACTTCCAGGACTCCTTGTTCTTCTTTACACTGACGATAGTTCTTAATGACATTGGCTGTATGTTTGGGGTCGTTGTCCTGCACAGAATACATTTGGAGCTAATCAGAAACCTTTCTGATGGTATTGCATGATGATATAAGTATCTGCCTGTATTTCCCAGCATTGAGGATACCATTAATCCTGACCAAATCTCCAACTCTATCTGCTGAAATTAAGCCCCAAACTTGCAAGGAGCCTCCATTGTGCTTCACTGTTGCTTGCAGACACTCATTATTGTTCTCCAAGTCTCCGGCGAATAAATTGCCTTCTGTTACAGCCAAATATTTCAACTCATCATTCCAAAACACCTGTTGCCATTTTTCTGCACCCCAGTTCCTATGTTTTCGTACATAGTTTAATTATTTCCACGTCGAAGGTATGGCTTTTTACCCGCAATTCTTACATGAAGACCACTTCTGGCCAGACTTCTCCAAACAGTAGATGGGTGTACCTTGATCCCACTGGTTTCCACCAGCTCTTAGCTAATGGCACTGCTGGACATCTTCAGATTTCGAAGGGAAGTATTCATGATGTGTCTTTGATCTGCCACACTATTTCCTTGGCCGACCATTGCCCGTTTCTTTGTGCTTCTTCAAAAGAGCTTGCACACCATATCTTGAAACCCCATTCTGCTTTGGGAGTGAGCTTGCTGATGCAGTATACCTTGTGTTTTGTTGTTGTGCTCATGAAACAGTCTTCCACAACTACACCTTTGTAACAGAGTTCAGAGTTTGGCTGTTCCTCACCCAGTTTTAAGTCTCCTACACAGCTGTTTCTGTTACAGTTGATGACTGTGTTTCAACATACATTTGAAAATATTGCTTATTATCACCTGTTTGGTATAATTGGTTAATCATACACCAGATTATAATCCTACAAAATCCATGACTTTGTGCAAGTGTACCTAGATGAATTAATGCTGTTTTAAAGGCAAAGGGTGGTCACACCAAATATTGATTGATTTGATTTCGATTTCTCTTCTGTTCATTCACTTTGAATTTTGTTAATTGATAAATACTTTTAACACTTCTATTTTTGAAAGCTTTCTAACTTTGCAGCATATTTCCACAACTGCCTAAAACTTTTGCACAGTACTGTATATATCAGGTTTATGTAAATCTTTTTTGTTTTCTTTTGCCAAATATATAACTATAGGTTAAGGGGAATATATCATCAGTAAATTATATATGATTTAAATCAGGTTTATATTATTAACACATTTTCTTTATTTTTATTTTCTTTTGTGACTATCCAAAATAAAAAAAATCTTAAACAAGACCTCCAGTAGAAGCACAACTTTCGATCATAACGTTCCTTCCCAATTGTCTATCCAGCTCTGGACTTCTTTTATGTATATTGTACTTACTTCCCTGCAATCCAGCCTCAAGTCTGCTTTGAATCAGACACCATCTTCAATTTTAGATTTCACCCTGCATTCTCTTCCTCTGTGCTATGCTATCAAACCGATGATGCCACAGCATCGCATAAACATCTAGAGCCAGTACCATCTACCTTCTGAGAGGACACTGAGATTATCCTTTTCTCAATATTCTCCAAAATAAGAACAACGGTGCAGGCAGCCATCGGCTTCCTGCTCTGCTATTCTCTATATTAGTCCACATGGGCATGGGAAAGGCAGCGTGATGCATTGACAACACTGTGTCACCTGTGCCAGGCCACTGGTCGTGCAAAATGTCTGTAGCCCATCATATGCAGCATGATGACATCACTGCATCTTGTTGCATGCCACCTGCCTCGGGCCTAGACAACTGGGGCTCACTACACCTAAGCTCTCTCCACCGCAGGCCTAAAGATGTCCCAGCTACTTCACAATCCACTTATTGCGGGAATGTGGTTAGGTGAGTATCAGTTGTTTGTTTTTCATTTCAGGGTGACAGCTATTACTGTGGGGAGCACAAAAAAAGGTATTATTGCTGTGTGGAGGAATTACATAGGGGGCATTAACTGTGTGAGGCACAAAGTAGGCATTATTACTTTGTGAGGCCTAAAAGGAAGCACTATCACTGTGTGGGGAACAAAATGGGCACTTTTATTGTTTGGGACATTACTATGGTCTGGGGCACTATATATCTGGCACTGTTATTTTTATGGGCACTATCTGTACGACAGTATTATTTTTGGGGTAACTGTAGTTGACATCAATATTTTTGTTGCAGCATTGGGGGTAGCAGAAAGATGGGAAATTTGTGTAGGGGGTGGGGAATAGTTGGGGAGTGGGCTTGAAATGGTTTGCAATACATCTCTCAGATGCATGTCAGGGCAGATTCTATAAAGTGCTTTTACATTTTTGCATGATTTCTGGAAAGATCTAGTGTATAAGTCCAATTGGGGTTCTAATGTGAAATTTAAAATCGCCCCCAATAATACATATTCCTTCTTTGAAACAATGAAATATTGAGTTTGAGGTGTATTTGGTGCATATAATGCCACCAATGCAATAGGTGTATTTTCTATGTGACCTTTCAAGAATAAAAATGTACTTTCTGTGTTGGCTAGATGCAATTTTAGATTTTTTTTAATGCTATGTTGACACCTCTAATTTTAGAAGAGTGGTGACACGCATTGAACTATTTTAAAAAATAGGCGGAGGGAAGCTTTGGAAGTTTGCCCGCTTTAAAGTGGGTTTCTTGTGGGGTGGCAATATCTGTGTGTCTTGACCGTTTCGTGGGAGAGTTCATTCTTTTCACATTCCAAGTGGTTGCATTAATTGTGGACATCGTGAACCTAAATATAGCAAACAGTTGAACTAGAAGCGTAAAGGCCTTTTTACACTGGGCATTCATAGAACGCTCATTCCTGATATTGACCTGTGTAAACAGGGCAGCGATCAGCAGATGAACGAGCAAACGCTTGATCATCTGCTGATCATATCATTTTAAGAAAGTGAAATATTATCATTGTCAGCAGCACATCTCCCAGTGTAAACAGGGAGACACGCTGCCGACATAATAATAACGTATGGGGACGAGCGATCGGAGCTACGACCGCTCGTCCCCATACATTGCTCCGTGTGACAGGAGCAAACAATGTCTGGTTGATCGGCGCTCGCTGCAACGGCCGAATAGCGGCAGGTGTAAAAGGCCCTTAAGGAAAAGTACAGCAGCTTTTGGGAAATGGCACAAGTGCAAACCAAAGTAGTATGAACTAGTCAGGATCAGTAGAGATAACAAACAAACTTGTGTCGTGTTGATAAATAACAGAGTGAGTGGATAAACACAATATCTCACTGTAGCTAGATACTGTAATGCTTTTGGTTAGAAAACCTATGAAAATAGAGCCATACTACAATGAACTACTGTGGAAGGCCCAGCAATGTCATTGTCCCAAAACTTGCATAAGCTAACTAAATGCTTACAAATAATACCACAAAAATAAGGAACCTGTAAAATAATTTAGTGTTTGTGAAACAAAAATACAGAACAGATAGTCCCCAGGTTATACCTTGCAGGTAAAGACGCCAACCAGTTCTCTAAGGTTTGAAGCCCCTCAATCTCCAGGAGTTGTAATGCTTCTACAGCTGGAGTGATCTTTAGCAGGCGTCCAAGAATGTATCTTATGGGAAGGTATCTTAGGGAGGCTCGGAGATCCGTCACATCTTTGATCTGTAGCCAGGAAAGAAGGTTGGTAAAGTCAAGGCCAACTTCTTCACAAGAGGTAAGATGTTCAGTTCGGAACAATGCTGCAATATTCCTGAATAAATCATCAGTGTCAGTGTGAGTAGTGGTCGCTGAAGGTGAGGGCGGCAGGGATGTATCCACCGCTGATGAACTCTCACTGACCTGAGCTGCGGCCGGGTCGGTCATGATGGATTGCCTCGTGGTGTGGAAGATCTCCGGTATAATTTGTGAAGGAGCTGAAGTCGCCGGTCCCCGAGGCTTTGATTTGTTGGTCCGGGTCATACTGCACATTACCGGACTTTTTGGCTGCGAAGGAGCTGTGTAAAACAGCGCTAATACGGCTTGATCAGTGCTGCCGGAGTGGAACTCACATCAGGTGCGTCCTGTTCGTGGTGCTTCGCGCGTGCGCCTCCATAAGATGTCATTTTTTATAAAAATTTCTTATTTTCTCAGGGAACAAAATACCTCATTTTGTTGCCCAATTTCTCCTGAGTGCAGAAATACCCCATTTGTGGTGATAAACTGCCGTTTGGGCCCATGGGAGGGCTCAGAAGGAAAGGAGCGCTATTTGTACTTTGGAGTCCAGATTTTGCTGGATTGGTTTTCGGGTGCCATGTCGCATTTGCAGAGCCCCAGAGGTATCAAAGCAATGGAAACCCACCAGAAGTGACCCCATTTTGGAAACTACAACCCTCAAGGAATTCATTTATTGCAGTTGTGACCATTTTGACCCCATAGTTGTTTCACATAACTTATTTGAATTGGGCTGGGAATTCAAACAAAATAAATTTTTTCCAATAATATGCAGTTTTGGCTGAAAATTTCTTATTTTCACAAGAAATAAAATACCCATTTTGTTGCCCAATTTGTCCTGAGTGCAGCAATGCCCAATTTGTGGTGATAAACTGACGTTTGGGCCCATGGGAGAGCTCAGAAGGAAAGGACCACCATTTGGTCTACTGGGGATTTTCTGGTGCGAAGTCATGTATGCAGAAGCCCCTGAGGTACCAGTACAGTTAAAACCCCCAAGAAGTGACCCCGTTTTAAAAACTACACACCTTAGGGCATTCATCTAGAGGTGTAATGAGCATTTTGACCGGAGGCATACACCCCATAAACTGTAATGTGGGTTCTCACAGGTATGGCAATACCCTCAATGTGGCTGTTATCAGCTGCCTGGGCACGCAGCAGGGCTCAGAAGGGAAAGATGAAGGGGATAAGCTGTGCGGAGTGCATCAGGGTAAGTAAAACTCGGGTAGATTAAAAGTCAAGGGATGTATGATAAATTTTGAAGCACTCTTTCATACGGAGCCTTAGTTTTTGTCACATATCACATTGATATATTGTGTCTTACCTTATCCCCCTCTTATAGCAGACTTTGTACCTCTTTTGACATTTTCCTTTCTTGCCAGTTTGGGGAACTTCTCCTGGAAAGTGTTGCCCTGGTACGATGCGTGTGGCCTCGCTTCCAGAAGTCCTGGGTAACCCCCCCCCCCCTTCTTGGTCCCTAAAAATTTGTTTCTTGATAATCACCTCTTGAAATTCCAGGAAAGTTCCCGTCTGGCCTGCACATCGACGTAGCACGTACGCAATGCACAATGCCATCTGTTTGAGGTGCCCGGCCAGCTTCTTATACCACACCGCATGGCGCTGTAGGGCTTCAGGACTTGATCTGACAAGTCCACCCCTCCCATGTACCTATTGTAGTCCAGGATGCAGTCTTGGTTGGGGGTCTCTGTACTGGTACCTCGTACCGGTACATGGGTAAAGGTGTGGCCATGTATTGTTGTCAATAGAAGGACATCTCTCTTGTCTTGTACTTGACACCCAATATGTTGCTGCTAGATTGTGCCCTGCTCTCACCCCTTCTGAGTGTTTGCCCAAGCAGAGTCTTAGGGAGGCCTCTCAAATTTCTTCTAGCATTGCCGCATGCCACAGGACTTCTGGAAGCGAGGCAGTTGAAGAGTGGGACGCTGGTATAAAAATGATCCTGGTAGAGGTGGTAACCCCGGTCCAGCAGTGGGTGCACCAAATCCCACACAATTTTTGCATTAACTCCCAGTAAGGGGGGACATTCTGGGGGCTGAGCACTGGTGTCCTTCCCTTCATATATCCTAAATTTGTAGGCAGGGGCGTAACTAGGAAAGACTGGGCCCCATAGCAAACTTTTGACTGGAGCCCCCCCCTCCCCTGGGTATCTACCCTTGTAGATAGTGCCTTTTTTACAGCCCCCCCTGTAGATAACGCCATACAGCCCCTTTGTAGATAACGCCATACAGTCCCCCTGTAGATAACGCTCTACAGCCCCCTCTGTAGATAGTGCCATACAGCCCCCTCTGTAGATAACGCCATACAGCCCCCTCTGTAGATAGCACCATACAGTCCCCCTGTAGATAACGCTATACAGCCCCCTCTGTAGATAGCGCCACACAGCCCCCCCTGTAGATAACGCCATACAGCCCCCCCTGTAGATAACGCCATACAGCCCCCTGTAGATAATGCCATACAGCCCCCCTGTAGATAACGCCATACAGTCCCTCTGTAGATAATGCCATACAGCCCCCTTGTAGGTAACACTATACAGCCCCCCTTGTAGAGAACGCCATACAGACACCCTGTAGATAACGCCATACAGAGTCCCCCCTGTAGATAACGCCATGCAGCCCCCTTTGTAGATATCTACAGAGGGGGCTGTATGGCGTTATCTACAGGGGGGCTGTATGGCGTTATTTACAGAGGGGGCTGTATGGCGTTATCTACAGGGGGCTGTATGGCGTTATCTACAGAGGAAGCTGTATGGCGTTATCTACAGGGGGGGCTGTATAGCGTTACCTACAGGGGGGGCTGTATAGCGTTATCTACAGGGGGGCTGTATAGCGTTATCTACAGGGGGACTCTGTATGGCGTTCTCTGCAGTGGGGGCTGTATGGCGTTATCTACAGGGGGGCTGTATAGCGTTACCTACAGGGGGGGCTGTATAGCGTTACCTACAGGGGTGGCTGTATAGCGTTATCTACAGGGGGGGCTGTATAGCGTTACCTACAGGGGGGGCTGTATAGTGTTATCTACAGGGGGGCTGTATAGCGTTATCTACAGGGGGACTCTGTATGGCGTTCTCTGCAGTGGGGGCTGTATGGCGTTATCTACAGGGGGGCTGTATAGCGTTACCTACAGGGGGGCTGTATAGCGTTATCTACAGGGGGGCTGTATAGCGTTACCTACAGGGGTGGCTGTATAGCGTTATCTACAGGGGGGGCTGTATAGTGTTATCTACAGGGGGGACTCTGTATGGCGTTCTCTACAGTGGGGGCTGTATGGCGTTATCTACAGAGGGGGCTGTATGGCGTTAACTACAGTGGGTGCTGTATGGCGTTATCTACAGAGGGGGCTGTATGGTGTTAACGCCATACAGCCCCCCTCTAGGTAACGCTATACAGCCCCCCTGTAGGTAACGCTATACAGACACCCCCTGTAGGTAACGCTATACAGCCCCCTGTAGGTAATGCTATACAGCCCCCCCTGTAGGTAACGCTATACGCTACTATTGCTTTTTTATTCTACTTTTTTTACAGTGTTCACCGTGCGCTATAAATGACATATTCACTTTATTCTGTGGGGCGATGCGATTACGGCGATACCATATGTTTATAGTTTTTTTATGTCTTATGGCGTTTGCCCAATAAAATAAGTTTTGTAAAAAATCATTCACTTTTTGTGTTACCTTATTCTAAGAGCCAGAACTTTTTTAGTTTTCTATCAAGAAAGCCGTGCCAGGACTTATTTTTAGCGTAACGAACTGTCATTTCAATCATTACCATTTTAAGGTACATGCAACTTTTTGATCTCTTTTTATTCCATTTTTTGGGAGGCGAAGTGACCAAAGAATTATGATTGTGGTACGGTTTATTATTATTTTCTTTTACGGCGTTCACCACGCGGGATAAATAATGAAATAATTTTGTAGTTCAGGCCGTTACGGATGCGGCGATACCAATTATGTATAGTTTATTTGTTTATTTATCTATTTTTATTAATAATAAAGGACTGATAAGGGAAAAAGGGGGATTTTCACTTTTATTACTTTGAAAACGTTTATTTTCTTATTTTTACACATCTTTTTTTTACTTTTTTTTTACTTTAGAACTTTGTCCCACTAGGGGACTTGAGGGCAGGGGGCCCTGATCGCTATTCTAATACACTGCACTACATTGCAGTGCAGTGTATTAGAGCTGTCAGCTACTCACTGACAGCAAGCATAGTGGGTCCTGACTTTGTCAGGACCCACTAGGCTTCCGTCGATGGCATATCCGGATGCCATTGTTTGGTGTCCGGTTGCCATAGTCACCATTGCCGGCCGCTATTGTGTAGCAGGCCAGCGATTGTAGCTTAACCCCTAAAAAGCCGCGATCCCTATTGAACACGGCTTTTAAGGGGTTAATCAGCGGGGACACAGCGATCGGTCCCCGCTGTAGGAGCTGCGGAAACTGCTGTACGAGACAGCAGCTGTCACAGCTCCTGTCTGTGTCGGGAGGACGGCCAAAATTGCCGTTACTCCCGTGACGTACTATTAGGTCGTGGAGCACGAACAATACAGCTGCCATGACCTAATAGTACGTCCAGGAGCGGGAAGGGGTTAAGGTTTAAAATAGGCTGGTTATTAAGGGGTTAATGGTTTTCATCTTGTGGTGAATCTTCTGTATTTGCTCTCATGAAGTCTTCTCTTTATGGTAGACTTAGATACTGATACACCTACTTCCAGGAGAGTATTCTTCACTTGGGCAGATGTTGTAAAGGGGTTTTTATTCACCATGGAAAGTATTCTGCGATCATCCACCACTGTTGTCTTCCGTTGACGTCCAGGCCTTTTGGAGTTCACGAGATCACCAGTGCGCTCTTTTTTTTTTTTCAAGAATGTACCAAACTGTTGATTTGGCCACTCCTAACATTTGTGCTGTCTCTCTAATGGATTTCTTCATTTTTTTCAGCCTAACGATAGTCTGTTTCACTTGCATTGTGAGCTCCTTTGACCTCATGTTGTGGGTTCACAGCAACAGCTTCCAAATGCAAATGCCACACCTGGAATCAACTCCAGACCTTTTACCTGCTTAATTGATGATGGATTAATGAGGAAATAGCCCATGCAGCCCATTAAATAGCTTTTGTGATAATTGTCCATTTACCTTTGGGCCCTTGAAAAAGAGGCAGCAGCATATTAGAGCTGTAATTCCTAAACCCATCCTCAAATTAGGAGGTGAATACCCTCAAATGAAAGCGGAGAGTCTGCACTTTAAGCCCATATTGATTATATAACTGAATATTCAATATGTTTGGTAAACAGTTAAAATGACAAAACTTGTGTCACTGTCCAAATAATTCTTGACCTAACTGGATAATAAGATGTCTCTCTTATACCTCCTGTTGATATCACACCTTAAGATAGATCCTTCTGTGTTGCAGGGTTCGATACTACTTTTTAACTGGAAGAAGTTAATAGAAGTTCGATCATTCTGTTAAGTAATATATATATATATATATATATATATATATATATATATATATATATATATATTTATATATATATATATATATATATATTATTTTAACTTTCTCTTTTAATACATTGAATCACAAATATTTAATTACTGTGAACGTTTTTGTAACATACTGCAGTACATTTCTTGTCACTAGCGACGTAGAGAATGAAAAGTGTGATTGTTAAACTTCATTAGCACTACATATTTTGATGTACTTTGCCAAGCTTTAAAAACTTTACGAAACTAGAAACTGCCTTTAGGGCTCATGCACGTGGCAGAGACATGAGCACAGAGCCTGTGCGGCACTGCACAGTGGTCGTACGGTTCACGGGATTTATAAGCTGCCGTATAGGCTCGGTCGGGTGCCGATATGTAGGGAGCTATAATCCCCATGCATACAGAGTTTGATGGAGCATGCACAATTTTTTTGGGTATCCAACAGAATTAAAACTTTGTATGCCTCCATATGAAATCAGAAGAATACAGAGGTACAGAAGAGGCCTCATGTACCTCTATGGGAGCCCTATTATGGCTCCATACAAAATGGAGCCTAAGGCTGGATTAACACGAGCGTGTGCTTTTTGCGCATGCAAAAAACGTGTCGTTTTGCCTGCGCAAAAGGCACTTAACAGCTCCGTGTGTCAGCAGCATATGATGCGCGGCTGTGTGATTTTCGCGCAGCCGCCATCATTATGACACTCCATTTGGATGTTTGTAAACAGAAAAGTACGTGGTGCTTTTCTGTTTTCATTCATCCTTTTCACTGCTGTTGCGCGAATCACGCGCGTCCCACGGAAGTGCTTCCGTGTGACATGCGTGGTTTTCACGCACCCATTGACTTCAATGGGTGCATGATGCATGAAAAACGCTCAAAGAACGGACATGTCGTGACTTTTACGCAGCGGACTAACACTGCGTAAAAATCACGCAACTGTCTGCACAGCCCCATAGAATAATATAGGTCCGTGCAACGCGCGTGAAAATCACGCGCGTTGCACGGACGTATATCCCGTTCGTCTGAATAAGCCCTAATGGTAAGGCCACACACAATGTTTACAGCTGAAAAATCGGAAGCAAAACGCCTACAAGTATCTGCCTATTGGTTTCAATGGGAAATACGGTGTTCTGTTCCGACAGGGCGTTTTTTACGTGGTCGTTTTCCAAAACCGGCACGTAAAAAGACGCCCACCAAAATGAAGTGCACATCACTTCTTGGGACGTTTTTGGAGCCGTTTTTCATTGACTTTATAGAAAAACAGCTCCAAAAACGGCCGTTAAAAAACGCGACTTTGATTAAAAAATGGCTGAAAATCAGGAGCTGTTTTCCCTTTGTTTAATAAGCGTGTGAACATACCCTTAGCCTTTTGGTGTGTCCTATAACTTCTGCCAGCTGCAGAATCACACCCAAAATGGCTGCCGGACACTGCTTAGCAATTTGAAGACACCTTTTCCTGGCTTGTGGGCGGGGGGCTGAGATTCCCTCCCACATTTACAGCAGCTGTAAGTCAGGTTGCTTTGCCTTATTCACCTTGCTGTAATTCTGGGAAGTGCTCCCCCTGGTGGCCAACATAGGAAAACATGTCAAATTATTATTTAATTTTTAATACTTTCCACCGTATGGAAGAAAAAAAAATACAGCAAAAAACGTAAAAAAATATAATAGAAATAAGTAACGACACTTAAAAAAAAGGTTTAATTCGCGACACATTCCCTTTAAGAAGAAGAAACCGGCTCTGGCCGGGGAGGAGGAATTTTGTATGAAACTCCTCTCCAGATTCTCCTTGACATAGGCTGACTTGGACTGAGTCTCTGGCAAGGAGAGGGGATATACCCGTCCACGGGGAGATGAAGCATCTGGAACCAGTTCAATTGGACAGTCGTAAGACTGGTGTGGAGGAAGCATCTCAGCCTCCTTCTTGCTGAAGATGTCTGCAAACTGAGTAAAATGAGTAGGTAATCCCGCTAATGTCTGAGGCAGAGGAGGCTGGACAGAACGGATCTGTAACAGGCAGCAGTGGAGACAATTGAAGCCCTATTAAAGAACTTCTCCGGAATTCCAGTCAAGGACTGGGGAATGAAACCAGAGCCAAGGCAGACCCAGCAAAACAGGATTGATGGCTTTAGGCAAGAGAAATGCAATTTGTTCAGTGTGAAGGGAGCTTCAGTGGCTTGGTCTCAGACACGATAGGATCGTGCAGAGGAAGTCCATTCACCGAGGCAACAGCCAGAGGCGTCTCCAGAGGGACTCTGGGCAACTGGAGATGATCCACTAGGTCTTGTAGAATAAAGTTTGCCGTGGAGCCTGAGTCCAGGTAGGCAGTGACCCAATAGTCACGGGAATGGACAGTTTGGGAGAGTATTTCTTATGTAGCACTATTCACCTAGGGTTGTCTCTCCAATCGATCCTAGGCGCTAGAGTTTTTTGGCTTCTGGGGACAAAGACGCACAAAATGGCCTCCGAGGCCGCAATACAGACAGAGTCCCGAAGTCCTCCTGCATAGGTGGTGGAACAGCTGATGAAGGCAGCAGGGATTGATGAAATGTAGGAGCCAGCCTAGGGAATCTTCTGTCCCTCTTGGGACCATTCCTGGATCCTTATGTCAATCCGGGTAGCCAGAAAAATTAGATCAACTAAGGTAGGTGGCACATCTCGAGTGGCAAGTTAGTCTTTAATATTGGAAGACAGTCCCTGCCAGAAGGTAGCCACCAAGGCCTCGTTTTTCCAGGTCAGCTCTGCCACAAGGGTACGGTACCGAATTGCTTTCTCGCCCACGGAGGCATCTCCTTGGTGAAGGGTCAAAAGAGCTGCAGCTGCTGAAGAGACTCTACCAGGTCCCTCAAATACTGTGTCAAAAGTCTGCAGGAAACACTGTAAACCACGGGTCTTTGGTCCTTGACGTTCCCAAATGGGGTTTGCCCATGCCAGGGCCTTGCCAGTAAGGAGAGAGAGTATGAAGGTAATCCTTGCGTCATCAGAAGGAAATGCCTTTGCATGCAGTCTGAAGTGGATCTGGCATTAATTTAGAAATCCCCTCGCGTCTCCGTCATAGTGAGAAGGTAGTGGCAGGGAGAATCAGGGATCAGTGCTGACAGGAGGTGTAGCAGGATTAACCACAGGAGCAACAGGTGCAATAGGAGCAGGTGCCATGAAGGCTACAGCTTGCGCATCCAGCCGATGTGCAATGGTGTTCATCACCTGGAGGAGTTGGTCCTGACGTGACCGGAGGTCTCGCATGTCTGCTTGCATGATTTTTGATGTCGTCAAGGTCTTGGGTTGATCAGCGGGGTCCATGACCTGAGCATACGGTCGTGATCCATGGGTATGTAGAGGCTACATTGTCATAGCGGAGTAGCAGCTGGCCAAACAACAGTCTATGCAAAGTCCTAGCACAAGAGTACCTGTAATATTCCAGACAGTAGCAGAGGCTTAGGCACAGATGGAACTTAAAGGTAGATGGTGCCAAACATGGCGGATGATACCAGGCGTGGCAGATGACACTGGATGTGCTGTATGACAGCAGACATGGCAGATGGCACAACACGACTCCAACACTAGAAGAGGCACAGGGATAAACACAGGTAGCAGGGCACGGGAACAGTGGGAACAGGATACGACTAAGGGACCATTTTCTAAGACTAACAGGGGAATACACAACAACGCTCAGGCAAGGAGTGAAAGGGCAGAGCCCTTTTTATAGTCCAGGGTGATCTGTGGATAATTTGTAATTATTTTCATGTGCGCGCGCTAGCCCTTTAAGGCTGGTAACGAGTCCGCACGCACCCTAGAGGATACTGCAGAGCAGAGCGGAAACGAGTGCTGGTGTCTCCTAGGAGAGAGATGCCGGCCAGAACACGGAGGTCTGCGGTCACAGCCGTCGAGGGGTGAGTAAGGACGACGGGCCGCGACCGTGGACGTTGCACTCAGTATAAAAATATAGCACCAGAACCAAGCTCAGGAAATAAATACAGCAGCAAAACAAAGCTCAATATATAAATATAGTACCAGAACCAAGCTCATGACATAAATACAGCACTAGAACCAAGCTCAGAACATAAACATAATACTAGAACAAAGCACTGTACATATAGTACCAGAACCAAGCTCAGTATATAAATACAATACCAGAACGAAGCTTCGCACATAAATACACCATTAGAATTAAGCTCAGTACATATGCACAGCACCCGAACGAAGCTCATAACATATACAGCACCAGAAAAAAGCTTAGTACATATATATACAGCACCAGCACACATACAGCACAGTAGAGAGATCATTTGCAATAACAGGTTAACCCCTGCCATATACATTTGTACCATATGATACTACAGCTCCCAGTACGGCCTGAACAATGGTAAGTATATGCTGTGAGCTGCTGTTTCAAAAAAAGAATGGTACCTTCCAGAATCTCACTGCAGATCATACCGTGACTACAATACTGATCAGTCATGGGGAGAATATACATTTACATTCTGTGATTCACAGGTGACGTTTTGTCTAATTGTACTCATTCACTTTCTCTTTTCTTCTCCATCTGACCCAAAACTTCATGATGACTTCTCCTGGCCACAACTCATCTCTGCAGAGTTTGCCACTCAGATGTCTTCGGCTCCACTCTTCTCCAACATATCCGTACATACACTACCGTTCAAAAGTTTAGGGTCACTTAGAAATTTCCTTATTTTTGAAAGAAAAGCACAGTTTTTTTCAATGAAGATAACATTAAATTAATCAGAAATACACTCTATACATTGTTAATGTGCTAAATGACTATTCTAGCTGGAAACGTCTGGTTTTTAATGCAATATCTACATAGGTGTATAGAGGCCCATTTCCAGCAACCATCACTCCAGTGTTCTAATGGTACATTGTGTTTGCTAAATGTGTTAGAAGGCTAATGGATGATTAGAAAACACTTGAAAACCCTTGTGCAATTATGTTAGCACCGCTGTAAACAGTTTTGCTATTTAGAGGAGCTATACAACTGACCTTCATTTGAGCTAGTTGAGAATCTGGAGCATTACATTTGTGGGTTCGATTAAACTCTCAAAATGGCTAGAAAAAGAGAGCTTTCATGTGAAACTTGACAGTCTATTCTTGTTCTTAGAAATTAATTATTCCATGCGAGAAATTGCCAAGAAACTGAAGATTTCCTACAACGGTGTGTACTACTCCCTTCAGAGGACAGCACACACAGGCTCTAACCAGAGTAGAAAGAGAAGTGGGAGGCCCCGCTGCACAACTCAGCAACAAGACAAGTACATTAGAGTCTCTAGTTTGAGAAATAGACGCCTCACAGGTCCTCAACTGGCAGCTTCATTAAATAGTACCCGCCAGTGTCAATGTCTACAGTGAAGAGGCGACTCCGGGATGCTGGCCTTCAGGGCAGAGTGGCAAAGAAAAAGCCATATCTGAGACTGGCTAATCAAAGGAAAAGATTAATATGGTCAAAAGCACACAGACATTGGACAGAGGAAGAGAGGAAAAAAGTGTTATGGACAGACGAATGGAAGTTTGAGGTGTTTGGATCACACAGAAGAACATTTGTGAGACGCAGAACAACTGAAAAGATGCTGGAAGAGTGCCTGACGCCATCTGTCAAGCATGGTGGAGGTAATGTGATGGTCTGGGGTTGCTTTGGTGCTGGTAAAGTGGGAGATTTGTACAAGGTAAAAGGGATTTTTAATAAGGAAGGCTATCACTCCATTTTGCAACGCCATGCCATACCCTGTGGACAGCGCTTGATTGGAGCCAATTTCATCCTACAACAGGACAATGACCCAAAGCACACCTCCAAATTATGCAAGAACTATTTAGGGAAGAAGCAGGCAGCTGGTATTCTATCTGTAATGGAGTGGCCAGCGCAGTCACCAGATCTCAACCCCATAGAGCTGTTGTGGGAGCAGCTTGACCATCTGGTACGCAAGAAGTGCCCATCAAGCCAATCCAACTTGTGGGAGGGGCTTCTGGAAGCATGGGGTGAAATTTCTCCTGATTACCTCAGCAAATTAACAGCTAGAATGCCAAAGGTCTGCAATGCTGTAGTTGCTGCAAATGGATCATTCCAAGACCAAAGCAAAGTTTGAAGGAGAAAATTATTATTTCAAATAAAAATCATTATTTCTAACCGTGTCAATGTCTTGACTATATTTTCTAGTCATTTTGCAACTCATTTGATAAATATAAGTGTGAGTTTTCATGGAAAGCACAAAATTGTCTGGGTGACCCAAAACTTTTGAACGGTAGTGTATATACTAACACAAATTTATCATAGTACCACATACTGTGCCCCAGAATATAATAGTGCCGCACATGTGCACTCAGAAAATAGTGTTACATACAGTGACCCCTGTAGATCGTGTCACCTACAGTGCCAGTTACACAGTGCACCATCCCAGGAGGACGCTCTGGAGGGAGGAACACAGACTTCAGGATAAGTAAAAGATTCAATGGGGAATACCCGCAACAAATAAGCAGCGTTTACGCAAATACTATTGACATGCCGCAGAATAAAACTCTGCACCGCAGGTCAATTTCTAAGCATTTTTCCTCTCAGTATTTACACAGCGTGTGGATGAGAATTGTTCTATCTCATCAACTTTGCTGCTATTGTATTAGCTGTGGATTTTCCGCAACAAATTCGGTTGCGTAAAATCCGCAGTATTTACACAACGTGTGAACTGACTCTACCATTGAACTCATAACTTAGATGTAATCGATATTCGCTGGACCTTGTGTGTCAGAAACACACAGGACCAACTGTCGGCTGAGTCGTTAGTTCAGCTATACTGACGGAATCGGCTGAATTAGAACAATACAGCTTCTATTTATACAAGATACAAGAAGCTGTATTTTAAAAAGTAAAAAAACGAAATCATAAAAGTGAATTTGAAAGTTGCTTAAGAACTCAAAATACATTATTTTAATAAAACAGAATTCGCTTACAAAGGTGTACATATCCTTTGTAATGCCAGCCACTCCCCGATCTATATATACCTAATCACGGCATCGCTGTTCCTCTACTGCCAGCCTCCAATGCCGCAGATGCTCGCTTCCAGGTCCTAGTGCATGTGCTGACCCTCGCTTTCTTAAAATGGCAGAATGCGGCTGTATTTCTCAGCTTTCCCTGTCTAGAAAGGTTCTTGCCCTCCCTCCCTTCCTTCCCAGAGCAATATGGTTCATACCCGTGTTCCTTGTGTTCCTAGTGTTTCTCAGCTGTATCAACTTTTGTATTCCTGTGTTTTGACCTGTCTGTACCTTTCAGTATCCTTGTCTGCCTTGACCTCTTGTTAAGTGACCCGTGACTAACCTCTGCCACCTGCCCTGATGGTTTGCTACGTGACCCGTTACAAACCTTGCCGCCTGATCACTTGCTATACCAAACCATGCTTACTGTCACTATACGGGCACATTCAGACGTGGCGGAATTGCTGTGGAATTCCGCTGCGGACAGTCCACAGTGGAAATTGCAGACAGTTTGTCCATTTGTTTCCACACCTTTTTAGTTATCTTCGTGCAAATGTTGCGGAAAACTCTGCTGCGGACCATAGGCTGCGGTGCGGAATGTTCAGTCTGTTGCGGAGAAGAAGCTGAATTTCACTGCATATTTCAGCCTTTGCAATGCAAAAACTGAAATATGTGGCAGATCCGCTGTGTTTCTGCAACGTCTGAATTACATTTCAAATATGCAAATGTTGGTGCAGATTCGTTGCGTAATTGCCCCAAATCTGCACCAACATTTGCAGCGAAAAAATTCCGCCATGTCTGAATGTGCCCTACATGTTACTTTGGCTATCACAAAAAGAGACTATTCTGGGGTAGCAACCTGTGGTGCCCCTGCAGTGAAATACAGATCTTGTATAGGGGTTAAAGGATGAATACCAGGGATTCCCTTAGATTCCACTACCCGGTTTAACCCCACGTCAAATCCCGTGGGTTTACACTACCCACTGCTGGCCCGTGACAGAATATCCACGGACCCCATGACAGCTTTTAAACTTTAAGAGCTGCCAAATATTTGGCCAATTTAGGAGTTTATTTATTAATAATCTCAAAACTCAGACTCTTAGAATCACTTAGATAAGTAGAAGCACTTCATATTTATTGCCACCTAAAGTGACACATGTTCAATTTGAAAAATGGGGCTGCTTTCAGAAGTCCAAAATAGGCTCCTTCCTTAAAGGGGTTATCCGGGATTATGAAAAATACAAAGTACCTTAATGTGTCTTCATGGTTACCAGAGCTCAGCAGTAATTATTTTTCATTTTCATTACCCAGCTCTGTGCAGTACTGCAGTTTTTATACTGGCAAGACTGTGGGTTGGATTATCATATAAAGTACTGCAGTTCCAATGAATCCTCTCCCGCCTTTTAGACATCGCCTATATTTACAGCTGCCTGCATGCCCCTTTATTACAAGGTGTAAGTTGGTGCTGTAATCATACCTCCAAACCATCCCAGATCCAGTGGGACAGTCCCGGATTCTAGGTGGTGTCCCGCTGCCCCGGGTGGCCGATGGTATGTTTGATAACCTTTCTTGGTACTGCAATACACCCATTCCCTTAATTACTTTGGTCACCCTTCTTTGCACTCGTTCTAGTACAGCCATGACCTTCTTATACACAGGTGCCCAAAATTGTACACAATATTCCATGTGTGGTCTGACAAGTGTTTTGTATAGAGGCAAAACTCTTGTCATGAGTATTTAAGCCTCTTTTGATGCATCCCATGTTATTATTTGCCTTGGCATCAGCTGCCTGGCACTGGTTGCTGAAGGTAAATGTACTGTCCACCAATATCCCCAAATATTTTCCAGTAGCTGTTTTACCTAGTGTTTTACCATGTGATATATAATTGTAAAATTTGTTTCCTCGGCCCAAGTTCATAACTTTATATTTATCGACATTAAACTTAATTTGCCATTTCTCTGTCCAAACCTCCAACTTCTTCAAATCCCTCTGTAGTACTACATAATACTCCTCTGGGTTCATTACTTTACAAAGCTTAGTATCATCTACAAATACCGAAATTATACTCTGTAAACCCTCTACAAGTGTATTAATAAACATATTTAAAAGAAGAGGGCCCAATACTGACTCTTGTGGAACCCCACTGGTAACTGTGACCCAATCTGAGGATGTACCATTATTAACCACCCTCTGTTTTCTATCACTGAGCCAGTTGTTAACCCAATTACACATATTTTTCCAGAGTTCCAGAATTTTCATTTTATATACCAACCTATTATGCGAAACAGTATCGAACACCTTTGAAAAGTCTAGTTAGGTGAGAATAACTTTTTTTTTATTGAGCACTAATAATGTGTGTGGGAGGCACTATGGGGCTTTATACAGTGTGGTGGGGCAGCTATGGGGGCATTATACTGTGCGGAGGCGACTTTGTGGGTGTTATACTGTGTGAGAGCATTACACAGTGTGGGAGGCACTATGGGGATTTATACTGTGTGGGGACACTATGGTAGCATTATTCTGTGTGGGCTGAATGGAGTGTGTATGGGGGGGTTTAGAGGTGTGGCTTAACAGGGAAAAAATGTTGGGAGGTATGGCTGTATTTATTCACTGTCTTCACACACACAACGTAGGTTCTGCTGTTGACACTGTATGTGGAATACGACAGGGAGGGGGAAGAGCAGGGAGCAAAGGATATAGCAGTCATGTGATGTGTGATGTACCATTCTTCAGGGAGGGGAGGGGAGGAGAAGAGGGGAGATAACCAGATGGTCAGAATACATAACCTCACAAAAGTAGGAGATAAGAACCAGGAGCCTGGTCACGTGACTGCATGTGAGACTAAAGTACAGAGATATTTCAGCTACAGACAGTTCATTAGTAAGTGATAGATCCTACTGCATGTAAACCATCTGCGCACAAATTTAAAAACTGGATAATCCCTTTAAGAGGATAAAGTTTGCTGTATCATGGTATGCAATTCATAAAATGTCAAGTAAAACTTTGCTACAGCTGTACTTAGCAAGACATAAAAATTGTTTCCTTATACCCCTGTGGCCAGATATACAGTCTATTATTAGGAAACGCCTGTCCCTATTACCATGACTACTAGTCTAGCTTCTGGGCAGTTTTGGTTTTAGTTGTTGAGCCTATCCCACTTCTCTGTCTTTCTTCCTATCTGATTTAAGGGTGGAGTATTTAAAGCTGGGTTGGTTCTGTTTTCTTTGCCTGAGATTTGCCTTGCTGCATGTGTTTGATCAAGCTACTAACTATACCATATACCTTTGACTATTTGGACTTTTTGGAACTGGACCTCGGTTTGTCTCTGGATTACCCTTTGCTAACTGATTTGGACTTTCTGTTCCCAGCTGGTTTTGACCTCTGCAATTTCTGATATCCACTAGCTTTGTTATTTAGACTTTCTGTTTACCCTCTGTCTGTCTTGTTATCTGTTCTGGTTTTGCCTGCATTGCACTTATTATCCAACACTGAACTCTGTTAAAGCAACCTGGGTTCTACGCCGCAAAATCCAACCTACCTTGTGGTGGGCTCTGGCGAAAACCATAAACTCCATAAATTCCTGCAATTCCATAAACTTCCACCTTGGAAATGGCTCAACCAGTGATTTCATAACATTGTTAAGTTCAGAGGATTTTAATCCTAGGTGTATTTAGCAGTTCTAATATTCATTGCTTCATTATTAACAATCGTCTGTCACAACCATACATTCTGTGTGTTCTGCAATGCATCATTGCCAAAAAGCAGCACGAAATAAGTAACAGATTAATTACCAATAGTATGAAGTGCTCTGCTATGCATCATGCAAGACAGACACATTAAAGGGGAGGAAGGAGAGGTGTATGTATCTACTTCATGTAAGGACTATCTATGATGGCATAGTTTCTGAGCAAGCTATGGATAAACCTGTACGAAGAAGCAATGAGCAGCACTTCTGTGGGTTAAGAGAAAATGTTCTCTATTTCGGTCAAAAACTGGAAACAAAAGTAAAAGAGTGGTCACATGAGATTCCACCTATAAATCAAAAGACACCTAGAAAGGAAAAACAAAGAATTGTAAAAGGATTTATGTCAAATACTTCCTTATTAGTTTGGGCTCTTGCTATTTTCCAATATTTTTTATATTTTAATGCTATCAGTCATTCTTAAAGAGAAACACTTAACAATCCTACACGCAATATACAAAGCATAATTACAGCATTGAGAAATGAGAACTTAGGACGCTGTAGGTGTTGTTCCTGTTGCATTTGTCAGTTTCATCATCAGCTTTTATTATTCATTCAATATCTGAAATTGTAATATCTAATCTGTTTTATATGTACACTGGATTTAAATAGTGAGAACACAGTCTGCACATAAATCCATTACCTTGCATAGGCAGTATGTACTCGTGTTATTTTAGGCATTCATATAAATTGTGTCTAGTAATACATCTATACAAACTGGAAATACCAAACAGGATTGGTCCCATACTAATTCTGCATGTATGTTTCTTAAAAAGAGTATGTGGGCACGCATATGCAAAAATGTAATTTCTTTGAATGTTAGTAGAACTGGGCAAAACATGAAGCATTCTTTTAAAAATATGACTTATAAAATTATTTTTATACACAATACAAGTCCTTCTCTTGGTGATGACTGTGTGGAAAATAACCAAGGTTGAACTCTACAGCCTTTATTGGCTGAGATGTGCAGAAAACTGCATTTATGCTCACTCAAGTAAACGGAGCTGAGTTGTAGTACCAGGATAGAACTGGGTCAGGAGTGCAGAAGAAAAAAGAAAACATCAGAAATTTGAGATTTACAACTAACTATATTTTTCCCATCTGTATCTTCACCCCCTTTTTATTTTTATTTAATAATTTTTAATTATATATACAGCAATTTAAAAACTGACACACAGGCCACCTACCCCACTACCACCACCACCACCACTGACCTGGCAAACAAAACCACAGTGTGTTTAATGGATCCTTCTCTCCTATGAAGTGTCAATTGAGTGACAGACACTTCATGTTTTTCACCTACAGCTAAGACAACTTTTTCATTTTGTTTTTTTTTTGCTTTATGATGACACCATGGGGCTCCAGAAGACCCTACGTATTACTTTCCTCATATTTGTTTTAACCCCTTCCTGCCGAATCACGTAACTGTACGTGATAAGGGTTAAGGGGAAGTATGGAGCGAGCACATGGGCTGAGCTCGCTTTATACAGCGGCTGATGGCTGTTACACGCAGCCGACACCTCACTGCAACGGGCGGAATCAAAGTTCACTTTGATTCCGCCAGTTAAACACCTTAAATGCCGCAGTCAATTGCGACCGCGGCATTTAAATTGTTAGAATCAGGGGGGCGCCCCTCAAACACACCATCGCCCCCCCCCCTCCCCCATTCGCGATTGGGCTGTAATAACGGTTGCTATGGCAGCCTGGGGGCCTAACAAAGGACCCCAGGTCTGCCATCTTTGTACTCCTTTGAAGCTCTGTCTCCGGCAGGGCTTCAATGGAGACTGTCAGAATCACGATATACTGCAATATTGCAGTATATCATGCAAGCGATCCAACGATCGCTGCTTCAAGTCTCCTAGGGGGGCTAATAAAAAAAGTAAAAAACAGTTAAAGTTTTTTGCTATGTTACAAAAAAATAAAGTATTAAAAGTTCAAAAACCCCCCCTTTTCCCATTTTTTCCCTAAATCAAGGTTAAAAAAATAAAAGTTAACATAACTGGTATTGCCGTGTCCATAAAAGTCCAAACTATCCCAATATAGTGTTATTTAACCCGCTCTGTGAATGCTGTAAAAAAATATATATATAAAACATGCAAATTGATGGTTTTTGGTCACCCTAGCGCTCCAAAAAAAATGTATTAAAAAGTGATCAAAAAGTCATATATACCACAAAATGGTATCAGTGAATACTACAGCTCACCCCGCAAAATTTAAGCCCACACATTGCTAAATTGGTGGAAAAATGAAAATGTTATGGCTCTCGGAACATTGCGACACAAAAGATTTTTTTAATTTAGCAAATAGTTTTATTTTTTTAAAAGTGGTAAAACATAAAACAAAACATATAAATTTGGTATCGCCGTAATTGTATCAACCTGTAGAATAATGTGAATATGTAGTATTTTTTTTTACAGCTTCCCAGTACATTATGTGGTAGAATAAATGGTGCCATGAAAAACTACAACTTGTCCTGCAAAAAACAAGCCCTTGTATGGCTATATAGATGGAAAAATAAAAAAAATTATCGTTTTTGGAATGTGGGGAGGAAAAAACAAAAGTGAAAATCCGAAAAATGGAGGAGGGAAGAGGTTAAAGCAGATATTACCAACCAGAAGGAATAATGTGCTAGATCTGGTCTTATCTTATAGACCAGATACAATATCAGATGTGGAGGTCCGGGAGAACTTGGGCAACAGTGATCATAATATGATAAGTTTAAATATAATATTTAATAAAACAATACGAAGAGGAGCTACAAAAACCTGTAATTTTAGGAAAACAAAATTAATTAACTAAGGTAAGAACTTAGTCTTGTTGAATGGGATCATGTAATGGTAAATAGCAATACTGAAGATAAAGAGGGAGTTTTTAAAAATATATTACATGAATCGTGTAGTAAGCTTATACCCACTGGTAACAAAATGTCTAGGACTAAAAGGAGAAAAATATGGATGAATAGGAAAGTACTAAATATAGAAAGACAAAAACAAAAAGCATTCAAAACATTGAAGGCTGAGGGCTCAGAAAAAGCTTTCAAGGTTTGCACAGATTTCAATAGGAAATGTAAAAATGAAATCAAGTTAGCAAAGTTATCCACAGAATAATAAATCGCTAACCACATTAAAATGAATCTCAAAACATTTTATAAATATATTAATGCCAAAAAGAAAATATCTGATAGTATTGGCCCTTTAAACATGACCATGGGAATATACTTGTAGGGGACAAAGGCAAGGCTGAGATATTCTGTATTCAATGATAAGCTGCCAGAGCCAGATAATCAGGAGGACAATAATAAAGGTTCTCCGCCCAATATTACCTGCTTAAAGAGGCTCTGTCACCAGATTTTGCAACCCCTATCTGCTATTGCAGCAGATAGGCGCTGCAATGTAGATTACAGTAACGTTTTTATTTTTAAAAAACGAGCATTTTTGGCCAAGTTATGACCATTTTTGTAGTTATGCAAATGAGGCTTGCAAAAGTCCAAGTGGGTGTGTTTAAAAGTAAAAGTCCAAGTGGGCGTGTATTATGTGCGTACATCGGGGCGTTTTTAATACTTTCACTAGCTGGGCGCTCTGATGAGAAGTAACATCCTCTTCTCTTCAGAACGCCCAGCTTGTGACAGTGCAGATCTGTGACGTCACTCACAGGTCCTGCATCGTGTCGGCACCAGAGGCTACAGTTGATTCTGCAGCAGCATCAGCGTTTGCAGGTAAGATCGACTTACCTGCAAACGCTGATGCTGCTGCAGAATCAACTGTAGCCTCTGGTGCCGATGTGGCCGTCACGATGCAGGACCTGTGAGTGACGTCACAGATCTGCACTGTCACAAGCTGGGCGTTCTGAAGAGAAGAGGATGTTACTTCTCATCAGAGCGCCCAGCTAGTGAAAGTATTAAAAACGCCCCGATGTACGCACATAATACACGCCCACTTGGACTTTTACTTTTAAACACACCCACTTGGACTTTTGCAAGCCTCATTTGCATAACTACAAAAATGGTCATAACTTGGCCAAAAATGCTCGTTTTTTTAAAATAAAAACGTTACTGTAATCTACATTGCAGCGCCTATCTGCTGCAATAGCAGATAGGGGTTGCAAAATCTGGTGACAGAGCCTCTTTAACACAGGAGGAAGTACAGTTGTGTCTGAGCAAATGAAATATTGATAAATCCCCTGGCCCAGACGGCATACATCCACGAGTATTAAGGGAATTGAGCTCAGTAAAGGACAGATCATTGTATCTCATCTTCTTAAACTCTCTGGTAACAGGATCAGTGCCACAGGATTGGAGGACGGCTGATGTTGAACCAATATTTAAGATGGGTAAAATGGTGTAACCGAGTAACTACCATACAGTAAGTCTGATATTTGTGGTATGTAAAATATTTGAAGGTTTTCTAAGAGATGAACTGCAAAAGTATATAGTGGTGAATAATCTAATAACTGATAACAGCATGGATTCATGAAAAACAGGTCATGCCTAACCAACATGCTTTTCTATGATTCTATGGGTTGGTAAGTGTAAATCTGGATGTTGGTCATGCAACTGATATAATATATTTGGATTTTGCAAAAGCATTTGATGCTGTACCATACAATTGTCTTGTCCTGAAGCTACAGAGGTATGGACTGGGGGACCATGTATGTACGTGGCTAAAGAATTGGTTAAGGGACAGAAAACAAAGAGTCGTTATAAATTATACTTACTCAAAATGGGCTGAAGTCAACAGCGGAGTACCACAAGGACTAGTGTTAGGTCCAATTCTTTTTAATCCCTTTATTAATAACATTGTGGATGGAATGGATAGTAAGGTGTCTGTTTTTGCTGACAATACCAAAACTTTGTAGGATACTTAAAACTCAGCTTGACTATAAAATAATATAGAAAGACCTAGATAAACTGGCAGCATTGGCAATTGCCTGGCAGATGAAATTTAATATTGATAAATGTAAAGTAATGCACCTAGGACGAAATAATAGTATTCATGCATGTACATTAATTGGAATTAAACTGGGAAAAACGGAACAAGAGAAGGACCTGGGTTTTTTGGTTACGAATAAGCTAAGCAGCAGCACTCAATGTCAAGCAGCAGCTGAAAAAGCAAATAGAATTTTAGGGTGAGATAAAAACCTGGATTGAAATGTAATATTACCCCTCTATAAATCCCTTGTAGGGCCACATCTTGCGTTTGAAATTCAGTTTTGGGTTCCAAATTGTAAAAAGGATATAGGAGACTAGAGAGGGCTCTAAGGTGGGAGATTAGATTATTAAATGGGATGGGAGGTGTCCCTTACAATGAAAGGCTAGAGAAATTAGGCATGTTAATTTTGAGGGAAAAAAGACGCCTTAGAGGGCGATCTTATTAACATGTATAAATGTATGTGTGGTCAATACAAAGAACTAGTACATAAACTGTTCTTTCCAAGAACTCTACAAAGGACCAGGGGGACATTCAGAGGTTTCAGACATTCAGACATCAATATAGGAAAAGGTTCTTTAAAAAATCCTATGCTTAAAAAATGCATACAAAATCTGCAGCAAATCTGCACTGTGTGAACAAGGCTTTAAAGTAAGGGGTGGACAATGCTGATATTCTGTAACCTAGCACTCACCAACACAATGATGACTACTGGTAAACCACTCGTTTGGAACCTCGCTATAAAAAGCTAAATTTGGCAGAATGTTTCTCCCACAGGTAAGCCACTCTATTCAACAAGTTTGTGTAAGTATTTTGTAACCAAAAGTCTCTTCTTTATGTCTGATTAGTCTGCCTTTCATTTTGAATTAATTAAATACATTCCAATAAGTAGATTATTGCATGAGTACATGGTAACTAATGGCATGAGTAATACACTATAGTCACTTTCTAGTTTCTCATGAAAACGGAATCATATGCATAATATACTTTATTTATTTTTTGTACCTTTTACACATATATGGTTATTACCATGAAGGACAAATTGCTGCCCAATCAAAATACGAAAGGCATCTGATTGCATCATTGTTTTGAAGAATAGTAATAGAGTTATAATGACAGAGTCATCAACAAGCTAGCGTTGATCATGTGCAAATGAAGAAAGTACGTTCTGAATCAGCAATTTATTTCAGTTTAACAGCATGTAGTGTTTGGTAAAATTAACAAAAAGATTCTTGAAGTGACCACGAACAATATAGCCAATCTTCGAAGTCAGCACACAGTCAGCTTTTATTGTGATTGAGATTCATTTATAGACAGGTGCTTAAAAAGAAAAGGCACATTACAAATCAAATACTTAAAGGGGTTATGCATGGACTGAAAAGTATTCGGAGTGTACTCACTGCAGTATGTGAGTACACTCGCTAATATACATTCTGGTCCCCCGTTGCGCTGATTATGATATTTTAATAGATTTTTATAGCGCTGGCTGGGCACCGGAAGTCTAGTTGCACAGTCTTCCTTGATGACGACATGACTCTTCGTCATGTGACCAGCCCCGCTGTACTCCATTCACTCGCTGTAGCAGTAGTACAATGAATACACGGGGTACTGCGGGGTCCGGTCACATGAAGAAGTGTCGTGTCGTTATAAAGGAAGACTGTGCAACTAAACTTCAGGCCCCCCGCCAGCGCTACAAAAATCTATTAAAATCTCATAATTAGCGCGACGGGGACCAGAATGTATATTAGCGAGTGTACTCACATACTAAAGTGCTAATACTTTTCAGTCCCCGCAAAACCCCTTTAGTCACTGATTAACTGAAATCTTGTCTAGTTAGGGTATATTGACATGATGCGGCCAAAAAAAGCACTGCAAAAACGCATGTGTTTTTACGCAGTGCATGTGGTTTTGCAGTGCGGTTTCCGCACCATGTGAATACACCTTTGGCTATATATACACTTGACATTTTTGCCACGTTTCCTTTTTTTCTAGCAATTTTTGCAGTGTTCTTTTGTCAGAAAATGAGGAAAAATTGGAAAATGCGAATACAGCCGTATGGGTGTTATATTTGAACTAATAAGACTTTTCCATTGTCTTTAACTCCTTAACACTCTATGACGAATATATTCGTCATGGAGCAGCGTTACTTAATGATCCATGACGGATCTATTCATCATGGCATCAAACCATCACCGTGTCTTAGGGCACAGTGACAGAGTTGGGATGGCAGCTGTCACAGACAGCTGACCATTACTGCTAGTCGACCGGGGAGCAATGAGAGCAGTCCAGGGTCAGCAATCGCTCTGATTGGTCCGTGAATTCTCACAGACCAATCAGAGCATTGTCCTATTCAAATGAGGTGGTGGGAGAACGGGAGATGTAATCTCGGCTGCCAGAGACAGCAGAGGGGTACAGCTAGCAGTCCGGGGTCGGCAATCACTCTGATTGGTCCGTAAATTCCCACGGACCAATCAGAGCACTATGCACTAATGTAGACGGTGACAGCTGTGATTAGCAGCTATCACAGACAGCTGCCACTCACGGATTGCCAGCCCAGGACTAATCAAAACAGTCTTGGGTTGGCAATTGTTCTGATTGGTATATGAGAATTCACAAACTAATCAGAGTACAGGGGAGGGCAGGAGTCTGGGTTGGTGGCACAAGTCCCTCTGATCGCTTCATTTCTGTTAGAGAAGTGTTCAGAGAGAGTCATTGTCGCTCAGAGCTCCTGTCAGATTCTGTCACAGTTGCACCAAGGACTACACACATTTGAGAGTATATAGGCGCATCAACCCGTCACTGGCCAGCGACTTTCAATCACTCAGCAAGTTAACCCCATCCTGCTTCTATTTTTTCAGGGCCGAGATATTTTTTTTCAATTTAACATACACTACCGTTCAAAAGTTTAGGGTCACTTAGAAATTTCCTTATTTTTGCAAGAAAAGCACAGTTTTTTTCAATGAAGATAACATTAAATGAATCAGAAATACACTCTATATATTGTTAATGTGCTAAATGACTATTCTAGCTGCAAACGTCTGGTTTTTAATGCAATATCTACATAGGTGTATAGAGGCCCATTTCCAGCAACCATCACTCCAGTGTTCTAATGGTACATTGTGTTTGCTAACTGTGTTAGAAGGCTAATGGATGATTAGAAAACACTTGAAAACCCTTGTGCAATTATGTTAGCACCGCTGTAAACAGTTTTGCTGTTTAGAGGAGCTATAAAACTGACCTTCCTTTGAGCTAGTTGAGAATCTGGAGCATTACATTTGTGGGTTCGATTAAACTCTCAAAATGGCTAGAAAATGAGAGCTTTCATGTGAAACTTGACAGTCTATTCTTGTTCTTAGAAATGAAGGCTATTCCATGCGAGAAATTGCCAAGAAACTGAAGATTTCCTACAACGGTGTGTACTACTCCCTTCAGAGGACAGCACAAACAGGCTCTAACCAGAGTAGAAAGAGAAGTGGGAGGCCCTGCTGCACAACTGAGCAACAAGACAAGTACATTAGAGTCTCTAGATTGAGAAATAGACGCCTCACAGGTCCTCAACTGGCAGCTTCATTAAATAGTACCCGCAAAACGCCAGTGTCAACGTCTACAGTGAAGAGGCGACTCCGGGATGCTAGCCTTCAGGGCAGAGTGGCAAAGAAAAAGCCATATCTGAGACTGGCTAATAAAAGGAAAAGATTAATATGGGCAAAAGCACGCAGACATTGGACAGAGGAAGATTGGAAAAAAGTGTTATGGACAGACGAATCGAAGTTTGAGGTGTTTGGATCACACGGAAGAACATTTGTGAGATGCAGAACAACTGAAAAGATGCTGCAAGAGTGCCTGACGCCATCTGTCAAGCATGGTGGAGGTAATGTGATGGTCTGGGGTTGCTTTGGTGCTGGTAAAGTGGGAGATTTGTACAAGGTAAAAGGGATTTTGAAAAAGGACGGCTATCACTCCATTTTGCAACGCCATGCCATACCCTGTGGACAATGCTTGATTGGAGCCAATTTCATCCTACAACAGGACAATGACCCAAAGCACACCTCCAAATTATGCAAGAACTATTTAGGGAAGAAGCAGGCAGCTGGTATTCTATCTGTAATGGAGTGGCCAGCGCAGTCACCAGATCTCAACCCCATAGAGCTATTGTGGGAGCAGCTTGACCGTATGGTACGCAAGAAGTGCCCATCAAGCCAATCCAACTTGTGGGAGGGGCTTCTGGAAGCATGGGGTGAAATTTCTCCCGATTACCTCAGCAAATTAACAGCTAGAATGCCAAAGGTCTGCAATGCTGTAATTGCTGCAAATGGAGCATTCTTTGACTAAAGCAAAGTTTGAAGGAGAAAATTATTATTTCAAATAAAAATCATTATTTCTAACCTTGTCAATGTCTTGACTATATTTTCTAGTCATTTTGCAACTCATTTGATAAATATAAGTGTGAGATTTCATGGAAAACACAAAATTGTCTGGGTGACCCCAAACTTTTGAACGGTAGTGTATATATATAGATATATATATATATATAGATATATAGATATATATATATATATATATATATATTTAAAAAAATAATAATTTAGGCTTCATGTACATGACCGTGCCTGTAATTACGACCCGTAATTACAGGCTTGGCTGGCCGCGGACAGCAGGCCATTTTTACGGACCGTGCTCCCATTATAAAGCATAAAACAGGAGCGTAGCTAGGGGGGCATGCGGTGCATGAGCCCCGGGCGCAACTAGGTGGTAGGGAAGGGGGGCACCATGGCAGATATCAGACAACTGCAGCAGCGATAAGCTTTAGGAGGAGCCAGGAGTTCATGCAGCGGCATTCTGACTGGGGTCTGTGATGGCCAGGAAGTGGACCAGTCCAATCACCTGACCTGTCACCTGACCTCACGTCAGTAACATGAGGTCTGATGACTCAGGTCAGGTGACTGGACTGGTCCACTCCCGGGCTGTCACCGACCCTCGTCAGAAGGAACTCCGCCGCTGCCTGCGGCGCTTGACCTCCTCGGCTCCTCCGGTAAGTCATGTCAGGCAGAGCGGAGAGCGGTAACGGTAGGCTACGGCTTGCTGCTCTGTTTACAGTGTGGCGCTAAGTACAAGGGGGAGTGTGGCGCTATTTAAAAGAGGGAAATGTGGCGCTATTTACAAGGGGGGAGTGTGCCACTATTTACAACGGATGGAGTGTGCTGCTATCTACAAGGGGGGAAGCAGGCTGTGTGTGGCACTGTCAACAATGGGGGCTGTGTTGCGCTATTTACAAGGGGGGCTGTGTGTGGCGCTCTCTACAAGGGAGGCTGTGTAATGCTGTTTACAAGGGGGCTGTGTGGCGCTGTTTACAAGGGGGGACTGTGTGGTGCTGTTTACAAGGGGGGCTGTGTGGCGCTGTTTACAAAAGGGGCAGTGTGGCACTATTTATGAGGGGGAGCAGTGTGGCGCTATTTACAAGGGAGGCTGCCTGGCACTTTATACAAGAGGGGCTGTGTGGCCCTATCTACAAGGTGGTAAAAACTAATGTGATTCTTCAACTGTGAAGTGCATGGATAAGTAGTGTAAAACTTGTAGAAATCAGTCACATACCTTTTTTCAAGTACAAAAATATTGTCAATGTTGGAAAAAGTGGTTGGTACTCTAGCAGCATGATTGACAACCTTTCCAATGAAAATACAGCAGAACACTAGCATAATTGCCTTGAAAATTTGCCCTAATGTGAAAAATTTGTAGACTTGATTTTTTTCAAAACAGAAAGTGTGAATTGTTAACAAACATATCGCAAAAAAAATAATGCCTGGTCACTGCAGTTTCTAAATAGTTTAAAAAGTGCAACTTCAATTCACATCAAAATAGAAAATCTGAAAGTAAATGTTTGCCCAAAAAATAGACACAAAGACACCAGGTGTCTTGCTGCCCTTGTGGTCCCCCAGGTGCCTTGTTGCCCTAGAAGCCCCCTCAGGTGCTTTCACAATTAAAAAAGTTGCAAAAGAAAATATATAAAAAAAATGATAATTAAGTACAGTATATGTCTCAAATATTATAAATATTTAGTAATCTCATAGCAACCTGAACAATAAAGTTAACACATGGTGAACAGTGAGTGGCTTAACCCCTTTGTGCACCTGGACATAATAGCATGTCCTGGTGCGGGGGGGGGTGATATATGAGGTGGCCTCACAGGCTGAGACCGCTTCCTACGCTACGAGTGTCAGCTATGTATTGCAGCTGTCGCCCAGAACTAATGGACAGGAACAGAGATCATGCTGTACCTGGCCGTTTAACACCTTAAATGCCGCAGTCAATCATGATCGTGGCATCTAAGGCCTTAAACAAAGGGGACGGCCCCCTCTGACGGCTCATCGTCCCCCTCGCATTGCGCTCGCGGGGTGCCGATGGTTGTCATGGCAGCCCAGGGGCCTAATGAAGAAGGATCTGCCTTCACCCTGCCTCTGTTAAGCCCAACAGTTAAGTAAACAGAAGCCTGTAAAAATGACAATATACCGCAATACATTAGTATTGCAGTGTATTAGGGGGACGAATAAAATGTGTAAAAAAAAAACAGTTTAACAAAGTTTTTAGTAGTGAAAAATAAATATTAAAAGTTTTTGGTTTTTTTAAAAACCCTTTTCCCATTTTCCTCTAAAGTAATGGAAACGGTGAATGCCATAAAAAAATAAAAATAAAAAAAAAAAGGTTTTTTGGTCACCTTAGCTCTAAAACAAATTTAATCAAAAAGTTGCATGTACCAAAATATGGTACCAATAAAAACTACAGCTCGTATTGCAAAAAATAAGCCCTCACACCACCCAATCGATAAAAAAATTTTGTTATGTCTCTCAGAATGTGGTAAAACAAATTTTTTTCTTTAACAAGTAGTTTATTATTTGGAAAAGTAGTAAACTATATAAATTTGGTATCACCGTAATTGTATTGAGCCGCAGAATGAAGTTAAGTTGACGTTTTTACCTCACGTGAAAGACGTAAATACGAAACCCAAAAAACAATGGAGGAATCAGTTTTTTTCTAGCCCACAAAGAATTTTCTTTCAGTTTCCCTGTACATCTCCTCCCACTAAAAAAAATAATCCCTCACACCACTCTATTGATGAAAAAATTTAAACTGTATGGCTCTTGAAAAGCAGGCAGTGAAAAACAAAAATGAAAAAGCAAAAAATGGCTCATTCCTGAAGTGGTTGAAAGCAATAATATAAAATACTTTCATTATTACTAGAGATGAGCGAATCAATTCTACACAAATCGAATTTGTTACAAATTTTCTAAGGGTTTCTGATTTTAGCAAATCCAAAACTTTTGGGTTTCGTCCCGCACGAAACGCTAAAAATGACAGCTGCCATTTTATAGATCAGAAGAAAACAAGAAAACAGAGAAGAAGGATCACATCCGCTCGGGTGGCCGCCCACGGACTTTCCCATAATGCCTCTAGCCTAGCTAGGGGTTAATGTGTGAGTCACTGATGACAGTCACATGAGTCATAGCCACTCTATCCCCCACACAACAGACTCGTATTCTTACGCTAGCACACAAGACACCTATTAGCTCCCGCTATCAAGAAGCGGGCTATAAATTGCTGACCCGATGGTACAGAGTTCCCACACCTCTACATTCCATTTTTCCAAGAATATCACCCATTTGCTGGAGATATAGTGTGGCGGAGGGTACTTTCATATTTTCTGATCCTGTCCAATGTTATCTTCCTTTTGGGAAGGAGTTATATGTGTGATCCGTGAAGTTACTGGCACGACCATTAACTTCGACTTGAGTCTATTGAGGAATCCATGAAAATGGACAAAAATAAGACAAATATAGGACATGTCCAATTTTTTCACGGGCCCTTCACACGGTTCTTCAAAACAACGGCCGTGTGAACAGCCCCATCGAACAACATGCAGCCGTGTGAAGGCCATTAAAAATACAGCCGTCATACGGACAACATTTACATTTGTCTGAATAAGCCCTTACAGGGATATCTCCGTGAAACATGATTGGACTGACCTCCCACTTTGATCCATCTATCTTGAGGGCTCACACCTCTAAAGCTTGAATATGGAGGAAATGTTTTCTTTTTTTATTTATACCTTTTTAATTTTATGTACTGTTTTAATTCTTTGTAAAATGCAATGATAAAATAAAGAATTTCAAAAGGAGAGTAATAGCCTCTATAAATAACCCAACTTTTAAATGCTAGAGCCTTGTGGGGATACAGATAGGTGAGGACATCAGACTGAGAGTAAGAGATAGTAACACAGAATACAGATAGAAAGTGGATTAGTGTCAGAGTGTATCATAGTGAGGAGAAGAGAATAGATAGATTTACAATAATTTGATAGAGAGATAAGATTTTAGAGAGAGATAGAAGTCACTCAGTGTCAATGTGATAGTTATGCAGGCACATGCAGCCATTGCTGTGAGTGAGTGCTATATAATACTTCAATTAACTAAATCACCAATCTTCATTAAATCATTCACAAATATTCTTCAAGAAGAAGACCTCAGACTGTCATACATGACTTTTCAGGGCATTCAGGGTAATTTTGACTCACAACAAATGTATTCAGACTGAATCGAATCTGTTGGCCAGTTCAATAGAAATATCGGGAAATTCGCTCATCTTTAATTATTACTTTTCTCTCTTTGTCTATGTGGCCACAACTTGGCACTGTTAAAGCACTATAGACAAACCACAACACTCTCTGGGCACTGTTTAGCACTGTGTTGGCTCTCTTTAGCTTTATCTAGGCAATTATGGTGCTCTGTGAGAAGTAGTATGCACTGTGTATTTGGAAAATATAAGGTACTGTCAGGGTAGCTTCCTTCTCCCTGTTATCTCACACCGAATAACCACCTCTGTAAATTGAAAGCTGAATGCATTCATGGAAGAAGTACACCACACAGACAAATGTTGGTAGACATCTTTCCCTCAGTCCAGTAGGAAGTGAACTAACTTTATTTGAACAAAGAACACAAAATAAAATCTTCTCTGTAGGAAGGTGGGACGTGCTTAAGCCCCATTGGCTCTACTCAGCTGTAAGTTCTTCTGTACACTCTTGAATTCCAGGGGCGGTGTCTTCCATAGGCGTGTCCGTCATGCAGACTCCTTCGTGTTCCATAGATCCAATCTCTTTGTGAAATACACTGATATATATATATATACACTACATATATGTAAGGATAATATTTTTGCAAACAATATACATGGTAATGATCCTTGACAGTCCCCCCTAAAAATATTATTACTCTATCCCTGAGTCTTGCCTATCAACCTACCACTGACCACTCAAACCAGGCGGGTAGGGGTTTTGATTTCTTCACCAGCTTGAGACGAGCTACTCCTGATGAGTAACCCCCCTTTGTACCTGGACTTCCAAGGTTTCGGAGTGGTCCTAACTGTCCCTATTCTCCTCAGGATACAGGATGGTTGTCTTGGTATAATCCACAAACCGCTGCTGGTTGTAATATATATATAATTAATCCAGTCCACATTTTTATTAATGGTAATAATTGTCGCACTGTCACTTACTGTCCTAATGGGACTTTTACCCCTGCAGATATAACAGGTCATGGGCAGCATCTTCCCCAAACCTAAAGACACCCAGATAACATAACCTCCGGGCTCTCATTGCTGCCATGTACTTCTTACATATGAGTGACAACAACTAGTGACCTTCACCTCACACCTCCACATAAAACTCCTCAGATTGGAATTCACAGTACCGTGGCATATTTACACACATTATAATTATAAACCTCAGACGATATAAACAATAGGGCCTCAACTAATAATATAATGCTATCACCAATCTCATGCTATCACCCTCAGGCTTTGGGTCCCATCAGTTCATTGCCAGTCCTGTATATCATCGTCCTCTTCTTCTCCTGTCTTCTGTCGAGTCAGACTGCACAGTGGTGTCCAGCGGGGGATTTATTACTATCCTCCACCTGGTCACTTACTTATTAAAACACTGGATACTGCTGACGGATTCACTCAGGTCTTTGGTCTTTACTTTGATCTTTGCTGATGTCATCAGGACTTGGTTTGGTCCTTCTCGTCTGTCAGACGCCGTCTCTTTTAGTATACGTCACCGGCCTGTACACAGCACCTCATACTATGAGCCTGGGGTGAGTTCCCACGTAGGCGGATTAGTGGAGTTTTATGGTGACTACCACAAACCCTCCGCATCTATCCTCTTCCTGTGGTAAGTTACTTGTCTGGGCGGCTGCTTGGAATTGTGACACTGCCGACAGTTCATGACAAACGCGTTGTATTGGCTCTGGCTGCGCCTGCCGCATCTCAGTGATGGAGTTCATCGTATTAAAAGTCTTTTAGTTCATATTTACTGGCACTTGCTGGGGACCCCCAACCCTTGTCAATTGTTAAAATAAATACTAATCTGGTGATATCATCTACGTAATATAAAAGTCGTTCTAAGTACATACAATAACAATGTCAGGCCCTTAAACTAAATCAAACAAACACCTTTATATAAGAAAAACTTCTCTGTTCCAATGGACATGGCACCTAGAAGATGTGTAATTACTGGGTACATTTCATTTGCACTTGGTGTCACTATTTCCAGCAGGATTTGTAACTTGATCTGAGCTGATTGCCTGGAGCATCTTCTACCCACAGAAATATACACAGATTCCACATGTTTATCTCACCAATGTCGCAAACCAATTTTTCTTACTCTAATTTGTATTGCATGGGGAGGCCTCTCAAGGTCGGTTCTCTTTGTGGGAGGCGGGTATGATAAGGTTGGCACCGGTCTGCCAGGACTGTTCTGTAGGCAAATCAAACAGCTCTAACAGAATTTACCAGCAACAGCTGTAAAGCCTGGGACATACCAATTTGATCTTACCAAATCGATCCTTGCAGTCTTGGGGCATATGTGAGGTCATACACCATCAATACAAGTGCCATCAAGAGTGCCTTGGGTGTTACCGGTTCACCTTCCTTTATCCGTCCACATTCTGTCAGAATCTGGTTCTCACGCCTCCATTCGGAGTTGGACTCTTCCTGTGGAGAACAAGCTTTTCATTGTATAAACATTAATTGATCTTAATCAAATAATTAACTTGGAAAAAAAACATTAACAAATAATATCTTTATATCAAATGTTCACATTGAGCAATAACTAGAAGTGATACATGCAAACTCATTTTTCTTCTTTTTATATATATATATATATATATATATATATATATATATATATATATATATATATATATACACTGCACAAAATTTTCCTTTCACAATAACAACAACAAAAAACAAATAAATAAAAAAAAATTCAAATGGGAATATTCCACTTCTGTGCCTTTATCTAATGCTAAGGCTGATCCAGAACTTTACATAAACTTAACCTCAGTATTTAATATTCCCACAACACTTCTTAAATACAGTTATTAAACAAACTAACTTTGGGACAACATCTGGAGAACTGCTGACATCTTATCATTGTACAAACACCAGTTCAATACTTGGGATAACACTATTCCCCTGAAGATACTGGCCGGGCTTCATGCCCCCCTGAGAACAGGTCTACACACACGAGCACATTGTCATACACTTCTACTTCGGGTAGTTGTATGTTCTGCAGTCGCTGGGACGGGTAATCTGGCCAGGCTGCACTATTCACAGGTACCTTTGCTGTTTTACCTATGTCATGCCATGCGCACATCATGCCGGCTGCTACAAACCTAGTGGTGGCATTATTGTATTCAGGGACAAGCCAATTTACTGACACCTGGCTGCACATACCCTTGTGGTCTGGCCTGTCTTCTCTCGCTCTCTCAATTGGCTTACCCGATGATCCAATAAAATTCCTACTACCAATGGGCCCATAATTGTGGGCGATGCCAAAAGCGTACCTAGAGTCAGTGTAAATGTCGGCCGTCTTACCTTCTGCCAGGTTACAGCCTCAATGAGCACCTTCAGCTCTGCTCCTTGAAATGCACAAGAAGGTGAGAGTGGTTTCTGGATGATTTACCTTGTGCCTCGTATCCTGTCTTGTACATACTATACATAATCAAGTATCTCTACATTACAAATTTACATTAAAAACCCATGTCACATATAGATAGAACATCTCAAAGGTGTGGCGTCTTCATTCTCTAAAATAAAAACAAATCTTATACACTTCTCCACACTCATCTGATAATCCAGAACACTTTGAGAATTCCACTTTTATCAGGGTCTGTAAATACTTGATTAATACAAAAACAAATAAAAATCTGTTACTGAAATCTGGCATAAAATAAACAATGTTCAGACAATTTTTATATATTTTTTTTTTGTTTTGCATTCTCCCCCATCTAAATCTATGAAGACTCATTTGTGAGTGACGTCACCTCTGCCTCCTGTGTAAATTTGCTGGAGGGGGATGGTCTTTTACATAATACCTCATATTGGGTGGAGACTACAGCACAGCATACCCAGTGCCAAATTCAACGTTCTGGAAGGATCTGGAACCATCTATACAGAAATGCCTCAAAATGTAGGTTACTGTCATACACATTTAATCTGAATTACTCATTGGGGTCTCATACACATTTTATAGATCTCCTGGAACCAAATTCATTAATTCAAAACAAACCAAAATTGTACCTGATCAGTTCCTTCACCATTCCCCCCTTTGTGGACTCTGCGAAAGAAATGTAGCAGAGTTCAAAACTACATCTCAACATAAGAAGGTCGGGCACTCTATCTGGGGGTCACTAGTTTAACCCCCTGTAATACACAACAGCCTGGAACAAAAATAACTTTCTCCTGACAAAAATACATTTTATCTTTAAAATGACTTGCAACCATTTACCTGTAAAACATCTCACATTTTCCAAAATAACATTTAGGCCGCACTATAGCACATGCCTCATGTGTGAAAACAAAACAATTGTAATTAGTTATTTAATAAAACGGAAAATATTATATCTGGTAATATTAATTACTGCAAACCAATAGACTGTATATAAAAATAGGGAACAGTGGGGGCACATACATTTTCAAGACCCCGTGTCTCACAATATCTGTAGTTTAATACATTTGAATTAACATCAAAACACATTAAATCTTATCACATCATAACACATAAATATGAAGCGTAACTGTAATCAACAACAGCGCATGCGCAAATATAAGAAACATTCTTGTACACAGGAGAAAAAAAAAAAAAAGGAAACTGATTTTAACCTCATAACACAAAACACTAAGAATTTTTGTTTTTAGACATTACTTCTGTTAACAATAAGAGCATAGAATATACCACTGCAGACAGCACACCGCCCACAGCACACAGCCCCCCTCCCCCTCCCCACCAAATTCTACAGGAGGGGGTCACACACTCACTCCTCACAGCTTCTATTCTCACAATCTTAACAATTTCAATGCCGGCAAACCAACGTACGTATCTGCAATCATTTAATTATCTACGTTCAAAACATTAAACACATAATCTGTAACAGTGTCCAATCTGTCGGCCACCATCTCTATATTATGATGACGTGTCTTCTCACCAGTGCACAGCGTCCTGCACACTGGGACAGAAGCTAAAATAGAAAAAAAACAAAAAAATACTGCAGCATATGTTACTGAGGGAAATGACAAACTTAACAAAGCTATCATTTCATACTGATTTGGTTGGGCCGGGCGTGACCTCATCAGGGGTGGGGGGGAGACACAATGAGGACACACTCAACATGAGGTACGGCGGCCATTACCGGGCGTCGGCTGGTCCTGTGTTTTCTAATACATATAACATACAATACCTTTCTTATTCCTTACTTCCATTCGCTTCACCAAATCATACGAATAGGTCGTCCGGGTACGGGTGATCCTGATGATTTGAATATGGACCGTAAACCATCCATTCTAACAGTCTATATTATACACGTAATTTATATAACAATTTTGGTCTACAACCTTCTAGTTTCTAGGTCTGGCCAACATATTACCTACAATTTATTACACGACTTATCAGTGCATTGCACCCCGCGTGCGCCTGTCCCACGTCTTATCACACGTCTTATCAGTGCATTGCACCCCGCGTGCGCCTATCCCACGTCTTATCACACATCTTATCAGTGCGTTGCAACCCGCATGCCCGCGTATAGGACAGGTTATAATACTATCCACGTCTTATCACACATGTATATTGTGCTCGCGTATTTTCTATCTAGTCCCTAATTACCCAGAGGATGGTTAGTCGGCCGCGACTAATTTCTTACGGGTTCGTGACCACACAGCGGGGATGTCGCCTCTGTCGCCTGAGATAATCCAGCTAATCGACAAGGGTTCTATAGACTCCCACAAGACCGTCCACTAACACAGATAAGTCGAAGATTTATAAAATCAACTGACTTACCGTGTCATGTTTATTATGGAGGTGATCATGCTCCGTCAGTGGGCAGCCCTGGGTCGTCTGTTTTACCCTGTGATTGTCGGTTGTCCGGATTCCGATATCCCCTCAAGTGTGTCCCATCACGTTGGGCGCCAATTGTCAGGGTAGCTTCCTTCTCCCTGTTATCTCACACCGAATAACCACCTCTGTAAATTGAAAGCTGAATGCATTCATGGAAAAAAGTACACCACACAGACAAATGTTGGTAGACATCTTTCCCTCAGTCCAGTAGGAAGTGAACTAACTTTATTTGAACAAAGAACATAAAGAAAATCTTCTCTGTAGGAAGGTGGGACGTGCTTAAGCCCCATTGGCTCTACTCAGCTGTAAGTTCTTCTGTACACTCCTCTTGCATTCCAGGGGCGTTGTCTTCCATATGCGTGTCCGTCATGCAGACTCCTTCGTGTTCCATAGATCCAATCTCTTTGTGAAATACACTGATATATATATATATATATATATATATATATATACTACATATATGTAAGGATAATATTTTTGCAAACAATATACATGGTAATTGTAGTGACCGGGGGGTAGGGAAACGGACAAGTGAGCCCTAATCTACCCGCCACTCTGTCCCTGCCTACTTGCAACGACCCGCCCTAGGCGACGGGGTACAACTGGGCGGCGGTCCCTGCACTCCGTAAGTGCACGACAAACACGACAAACATACAAGGGAATACAAGCAAGGGAAAGGGGCAGTTGCCCACGGCAACACCGTGAGCAACCAGAGTGGTGAACGAGCCGAGTCAAGCCAGGAGTGTGCGAGGTACCAAACGAAGAGCAGAAGAGTAGTCAGTAAGCCAGGGTCAGTATGGAGCAGGAACAAAATCGAAGGAGCTGTAGCTGGGCCAGGAAACCACACGAAAAAGAATAACAAGCAAGGAGGAACAGGAAATGCAGGTATAAATAGACAGAGGGCGGGAGCTAGCTGAGTCTGGCCAGGCTGCGATAGGCTCTCCCACTCCTAAGCCTGCCAGCCTGAGTGGTGGAAGCTGGAGTCAGTCTCAGGGATGTAGATTCAGGTGCTGACTGATTAATTAAGGGAGTTAACCCCGAAGCTGTGCCTGGCAGATCCTTTACAGTACCCCCCCTTTTATGAGGGGCCACCGGACCCTTTCTAAGTGGACCTGGCTTACTGGGGAAACGCAGGTGGAACCTCCTGACCAATACCCCAGCGTGAACATCCCGGGCGGGTACCCAAGTCCTCTCCTCGGGCCCGTAACCTCTCCAATGGACCAGGTACTGGAGGGAGCCTTGGACCATCTTGCTGTCCACAATCCTGGCCACCTCGAATTCCACCCCCTCAGGGGTGAGGACGGGAACAGGAGGTCTCCTCGAGGGAGCCAAGGACGGGGAGCAGCGTTTAAGGAGGGAGGCATGAAACAGGTCGTGTATACGAAAAGACGGGGGTTACTCCAGCCGGAAGGAGACAGGATTGAGGACCTCAATGACCTTATACGGCCCAATAAACCGGGGAGCAAACTTCTTGGACGGAACCTTGAGACGCAAGTTCCTAGACGACAACCACACCAGATCCCCGACCATAAACAGGGGGTTAGCAGAACGTTTTCTATCAGCCTGAGTTTTTTGTACGCTCTGGGATGCCTCTAGGTTCTTCTGAACCTGGGCCCAGACTGTGCACAGTTCCCGATGAACGACCTCTACCTCGGGATTGTTGGAACTACCAGGTGAAACGGAGGAGAACCGTGGATTAAACCCAAAATTACAGAAAAAGGGAGAGACCCCTGACGAGTTACTGACCCGGTTATTAAGGGAAAATTCGGCAAGGGGAATGAATGAGACCCAATCATATTGACAGTCAGAGACAAAACACCTTAAGTATTGTTCTAGAGATTGATTAGTCCTCTCCGTTTGACCATTGGTTTCAGGATGGAAGGCAGAGGAGAAGGACAGATCAATCCCCAACTTCATACAGAAGGATCTCCAAAACAATGAAACAAATTGTACCCCTCTGTCCGAAACAATATTGACAGGGACCCCATGGAGACGCAGGATGTGTTTGACAAACAAGGTAGCCAACATCTTGGCGTTGGGTAGTTTCTTGAGGGGCACAAAGTGGCACATCTTACTGAAGCGGTCTACCACCACCCACACCACCGACTTGCCTTGGGATGGAGGCAAATCGGTGATAAAATCCATGGAGATATGTGTCCAAGGTCTCTGGGGAATGGGCAACGAACGCAGTAAGCCCGCTGGTCGGGACCTGGGAGTCTTGGACCTAGCACAAACCTCACAAGCGGCGACGTAGGCCTTAACGTCTTTAGGCAACTCAGGCCACCAATAATTTCTGGTAATGAGGTGTTTGGTACCCAGGATGCCTGGATGACCAGATAGTGCGGAGTCATGATTTTCCCTAAGTACCCTTAGCCGGAATTGCAGGGGAACAAACAGCTTGTTCTCAGGAAGGTTCCCGGGAGCTGAACCTTGATCAGCAGCAATTTCAGAGACTAAATCAGAATCGATCGAGGAAATGATTATACCTGGAGGCAAAATACAAGCAGGATCTTCCTCCGAAGGAGGGCTGGCCATGAAGCTACGCGACAGGGCATCAGCCTTAATATTTTTAGACCCAGCCCTATAGGTAACCAAAAAATTGAATCTGGTAAAAAATAACGCCCATCGAGCTTGTCTCGGGTTTAGCCTCCGGGCAGATTCTAGGAAAACCAGATTCTTGTGGTCGGTAAGGACCGTTACCTGGTGTCTAGCCCCCTCCAGGAAGTGGCGCCACTCTTCAAATGCCCATTTAATGGCTAAGAGTTCGCGGTTGCCAATATCATAGTTACTCTCAGTTGGCGAAAACTTCCTGGAGAAGTAGGCACATGGGCGGAGATGGGTGAGGGACCTGGTACCCTGGGACAAGACAGCCCCCACTCCCACCTCAGATGCGTCAACTTCCACGATAAATGGCTCCATTTGGTTGGGCTGAACCAGCACCAGGGCTGAGATAAAGCACTTCTTAAGGACCTCAAAAGCCTGGACAGCCTCAGGAGGCCAGTGGAGGAGATCAGCACCTTTGCGAGTGAGGTCCGTAAGAGGCTTAGCGATGACCGAGAAGTTAGCAATAAATCTCCTGTAATAATTAGCGAACCCCAAAAAACACTGTAACGCCTTCAGGGAGGCAGGTTGGACCCATTCCGCCACAGCCTGAACCTTGGCAGGGTCCATGCGGAATTCATGAGGAGTGAGGATTTGACCCAAAAATGGTATCTCCTGTACCCCAAACACACATTTTTCAGTTTTGGCAAACAGTTTGTTTTCCCGAAGGACCTGGAGCACCTTCCTGACATGCTCAATGTGGGAGGACCAGTCCTTGGAAAACACCAGTATGTCATCAAGGTACACTACAAGAAATATCCCCAGGTAATTTCTCAAAATCTCATTTATGAAATTCTGGAAGACCGCAGGGGCATTACACAACCCAAAGGGCATGACGAGGTATTCGAAATGGCCTTCGGGCGTGTTAAACGCAGTCTTCCACTCATCCCCCTCTTTGATGCGAATAAGGTTATACGCCCCCCGTAGATCCAATTTAGAGAACCATTGGGCCCCCTGAACCTGATTAAAGAGATCAGGAATCAAAGGAAGGGGATACTGGTTCCTTACCGTGACCTTATTCAGGCTACGGTAGTCAATGCATGGCCTAAGACCACCATCCTTCTTCCCCACGAAGAAGAAGCCAGCACCTACCGGAGAAGAAGAGGGACGAATGTAACCCTTGGCCAGGGATTCCTGGATATACTCTCTCATGGCTTCACGTTCGGGACAAGAAAGATTAAATATCCTACCCTTAGGAAGCTTAGCTCCTGGTACCAATTCAATAGCGCAATCGTATTCTCTATGAGGAGGTAACACTTCGGAGGCCTCCCTAGAGAAAACATCAGCGAAGTCCTGAACAAACTCGGGTAGCGTATTCGCCTCCTCAGGGGGAGAAATAGAATTAACAGAAAAACATGACGTACAACATTCATTACCCCATTTGGTTAGCTCCCCGGTATTCCAGTCAAACGTGGGATTATGCAACTGCAACCAGGGAAGGCCTAGAACCAAATCGTACGATAATCCCTGCATCAACAGTACAGAGCATTGCTCCAAATGCATGGAGCCAACAAGGAGTTCAAAAACAGGGGTATGCTGTGTAAAATAACCATTAGCAAGAGGAGTGGAGTCGATACCCACTACCGGGACAAGTTTAGGCAAATCAATCAGAGGCATAGCAAGAGACATAGCAAATTCCACAGACATAATATTAGTAGAGGACCCTGAATCCACGAAGGCACTGCCGGTAGCAGACCTACCACCAAAAGAGACCTGAAAGGGAAGCAAGATCTTAGTACGTTTCCTATTTACTGGAAATACCTGTGCGCCCAAGTGACCTCCCCGATGATCACTTAGGCGCGGAAGTTCTCTGGCTGCATTCTTACGCTTAGGACAGTTGTTCACTTGATGCTTGTCATCCCCACAGTAGAAGCAGAGACCATTCTTCCTGCGGAATTCTCTACGTTGTTGGGGGGACACGGAGGCCCCGAGTTGCATAGGTATCTCTGTGTCTTTCGGGGAGGAACGAAGCAACGGAACTTCGGGAGGCATCATGGGGGAGTCGGAGGAGAAAACACATAAACGTTCATGTTGTCGTTCCCTGAGACGTCGGTCAAGTCGTACCGCTAAAGCCATAGCCTGGTCTAGGGAGTCAGAAGAGGGATAGCTAACTAGCAGGTCTTTCAGGGCATTCGACAGACCCAACCTAAACTGGCACCTTAAGGCAGGGTCATTCCACCGAGAAGCTACGCACCACTTCCTAAAGTCAGAGCAATACTCCTCAACAGGTCTCTTACCCTGACGTAAGGTCACCAGCTGACTCTCGGCAAAGGCAGTCCTGTCAGTCTCGTCATAAATAAGTCCGAGAGCAGAAAAGAAACAATCAACGGAGGAAAGTTCAGGGGCGTCAGGAGCCAAGGAGAAGGCCCACTCTTGGGGCCCTTCCTGGAGCCGGGACATAATTATACCCACCCGCTGGCTCTCAGAACCTGAGGAATGAGGCTTTAAACGAAAGTAAAGCCTACAACTCTCCCGAAAGGAGAGAAAAGCCCTCCGGTCCCCTGAGAACCGGTCGGGCAACTTGAGGTGGGGTTCAAGAGGTGCGGTGAGGGGAACTACCAAGGTAGCATCAGGCTGGTTGACCCTCTGAGCCAGGGCCTGGACCAGTAGGGAGAGACCCTGCATTTGCTGAGCCAGGGTCTCACGGGGGTCCATAGTGGTGTCAGGGACCAGGGTAGACTAGGTATGGGCTTGTTATTATGTAGTGACCGGGGGGTAGGGAAACGGACAAGTGAGCCCTAATCTACCCGCCACTCTGTCCCTGCCTACTTGCAACGACCCGCCCTAGGCGACGGGGTACAACTGGGCGGCGGTCCCTGCACTCCGTAAGTGCACGACAAACACGACAAACATACAAGGGAATACAAGCAAGGGAAAGGGGCAGTTGCCCACGGCAACACCGTGAGCAACCAGAGTGGTGAACGAGCCGAGTCAAGCCAGGAGTGTGCGAGGTACCAAACGAAGAGCAGAAGACTAGTCAGTAAGCCAGGGTCAGTATGGAGCAGGAACAAAATCGAAGGAGCTGTAGCTGGGCCAGGAAACCACACGAAAAAGAATAACAAGCAAGGAGGAACAGGAAATGCAGGTATAAATAGACAGAGGGCGGGAGCTAGCTGAGTCTGGCCAGGCTGCGATAGGCTCTCCCACTCCTAAGCCTGCCAGCCTGAGTGGTGGAAGCTGGAGTCAGTCTCAGGGATGTAGATTCAGGTGCTGACTGATTAATTAAGGGAGTTAACCCCGAAGCTGTGCCTGGCAGATCCTTTACAGTAATGATCCCTGACAGTACAAACTGGAAATTTGTGTACTAATTGTGCATGATACTCTCCACATTTGTGCACTATAGGATGAATAATAATGCAATAAAAAATGATTTTGTTTAGTAATTGTTATGAATGTAGTTCGCTTTGTAGAGGTTTGTTTTCACTTTGTCTTCTGTATCAAAAAAATAAATAAAAAATATGCGGTGATTTAACTCCTTCAGGACTGAGCCTGTTTTGGCCTCGTGGACACAGATGATTTTTTCAAATCTGACATGTGTCAGTTTATGTGGTAATAACTCTACAATGCTTTTACCTATCCAAGCGATTCTGAGAATGTTTTCTCGTTAAATATTGTACTTTATGTTAGTGAAAAAATTTGGTCAAATATTAACATTTTTTAAATTTAAATGTATCTACTTGTCAAACAGATAGTAATACCACACAAAATAGTTACTAGTTAACATCCCCCATATGTCTACTTTATGTTTGAATCATTTTTTTCACGTCCTTTTATTTTTCTAGGACGTTACAAGGTTTAGAACTTTAGCAGCAATTTCTCATATTTTCAAGAAAGTTTCAAAAGGCGATTTTTTTCAGGGACCAGTTCAGTTCTGAAGTGGCATTGAGTGCCTTATATATTTGAAAGTCCCCATAAATCACCCCATTTTGAAAACTGCACCCCTCAAAGTATTCAAAACCGCATTCAGAACGTATTTTAACCCTTTGGGCGTTTCACAGGAATTAAGGCAAAATAGAGGTGAAATTTACACATTTTTTTTGCTGAAATTCATTTGTAATAAAAAAAAATCTGTAACACAGAAGATTTTACCAGAGAAACGCAACTCAATATTTATTGCCCAGATTCTGCAGTTTTTAGAAATATCCCACATGTGGCCTTAGTGTCCTAATGGACTGAAGCACCAGCGTAAGAAGCAAAGGCGCACCTAGTGGATTTTGGGGCCTCCTTTTTTCAGGAATATATTTTAGGCACCATGTCAGGTTTGAAGAGATCTTGTGTTGCCTAAACAGTTGAAACCCCCCAAAAGTGACCCCATTTTGGAAACTACACCCCTCAAGGCATTTTTCTAGGGGTATAGTTAGCATTTTGACCCCACAGTTTTTTTTTGCATAATTTAGTGGAATTAGTCTGTGAAGATGAAAATCACCTTTTTTTCTACGAAAACATAGAATGTTTTCATTTTTACAAGGAATAAAGGAGAAAAACCTGCAAAGTATTTGTAAAGCAATTTCTACCGATTACGGCAATACCCTATATGTGGTCATAAACTGATGTTTGGACCCACAGCAGTGCTCAGAAGGGAAGGAGCACCTTTTTGATTTTGGAGCGCAGATTTTGCTGGATTGGTTTTCAGTGCCATGTCGGGTTTGCAACGCCCTGGAGGGACCAAAACACTAGAAACCCCCCAAAAGTGACACCATTTTGGAAACTACACCCCTCAAGGAATTTTTCTAGGCATATAGTTAGCATTTTGACCCCACAGGTTTTTTGCAGAATTTAGTGGAATTAGTCCGTGAAAATGAATATCAACATTTTTGTCCACTAAAATGTAAAATTTTTTAATTTTCACAAGGGATAAAAGAAAAAAAGCACCCCAACATTTGTAAAGCAATTTCTCCCGAGCACGGAAATAACCCACATGTGATCATAAATGGTTTTTTTTAATTAGAAATTCATTAACCCTTTCAGGACTCATCCTTTTTTGCTTTTTCATTTTCGTTTTTCACTCCCCGCCTTCCAAGAGCCATAACTTTTTTATTTTTCTATCAATAGAGTGATGTGAGGGCTTATTTTTTGCGGGAAGAGCTGTAGTTTCTATTAACATCATTTAAAATACCATAACATGTACTGGAAAACTGAAAAAAAATTGGCTCCCCTCCTATTCATAGTCCCCAACATGGCTCCAGTCTCATTTTTAATCTCCAGCAGGGCTCCCTTCTCATTCCTATACAGTACAGTACACCAGCAAGGCTCCCCTCTTTCTAAGATCCCAGTCAGACTCCACTCTCCATATCTTCCTTACTGCTAACATTAACATCTCAGTGGCAGGCCTCAGCATGGCTCCACTTTCATTCCTGGTCCTAAGCACTGCTCCTCTCTTGTTTCTCATCCCCAGCATGACATCCCATCTCATTCTTGGACCCCAGCATGGCTCCCGCTCTCATTCTCAGTCCCCGGGATGGCACCCCTCTAATTATTGACCCCCAGGGTGGCACCCTCTCAATTTTGGTACCCAGCATGGCTCCCCCACATACCTAGTTCCAAGCATGGCTCCCCTCTAATTATTATATAGTAAAGTACACCAACATGGCTCCCCTCATCAGTAGATCCCAGTCAGGCTCCCCTCTCCATATCCCTCTTACTGCTAACCTTGACATCTCAGTGGCACTCCCCAGCATGGCTCCACTTTCATTCCTGGTTCTAAGCACTGTTCTTCTCTTGTTTCTGGTCCCCAGCATGGCTACCCCTCTAATTCCTAGTCCCCAGCATGGCACCCCTCAAATTCTCGTTCCCCAGCATGGATCCCCTTTTGGTCCCCAGCATGGTTCCCCGCTCATTCCTATACAGTACAGTACACCAGCAGGGCTCGCCCTAAACTTACCAATGTTCCCTTCATTCTTAGACCCCAGTCAGGCTCCACTCTCCATACCGCACCCTCACTGCTAACCTTGACACCTCAGTGGCAGTCTGCAGGCTCCATTGCTTAGCAATTGCCCAGGCTGTTCAGTGCTGCACCCTCTTCCTCTCGCTCTCCCTCTTCCTCCTCCCCCTCCTTGGTGCTGGTAATGCTCCTCCTCCTGTTTTCTCTGCTTCGATGATGCGGCACATTGCTGGCAGCTATTTTCCTCTGATGTGCCATGCAAGTCTTCTCCTCCTGCTCTCTCCAGTCCAGTGATACAGCATGGTATGGCACAGACATGGTTGCCAAACTGACTTTTTTTTTTTTAGGACAATTTATCTGAAAATCAACATAGCCAAAAATGTTTACAGACAAATTAGAGACCCATAATGAATGATAAACATTATTATTAATATATGTCTATAGCTTAGAATATTAATATGAACACAATAGCAAGATGTACTGTGACCTCTAAAATTATGATTATTACAATCCCAATAATCTGTACAAGCTCCACTAATTTCAAACAAATCATGGAAGCATCCTTTTTTTTTCAGACACTGGAATAAAGTCCCCTATTTGTATGAATTATCCAAAAATTAAGGGACAGCTGGCAAACCTGGGCGCATCCTGCGTCCAGATGATTCACAGCAAATGTAAGTTCAATTTGTGGTCTTTTCAAAGGAATTCTCACTTCAAAATTTGCTCAAAAAGTGGTCTTTGGTCGTAATAAGGGGTAGTCTGCTTATAGAGGGGAGGCTTAAACAGACTATAATGATGAGAAAATCAGTCACAGAAAAGTTCGGATGTAAGGGTCTTCTCAAAGCGGTGGTAATCTCAGGAGGTTTCACTGTATATATATGTATGCATTTCACACAATGCAGTGCATGTGGTATCTGTATAGGAGTCTGTTTATTTATATATGTGTGTAACTCAGGTGCTGTTCCTGGTGTTCCGTTGTGCTGCCAAGGCCTAAAGGCTCCAACATACTCTGGGCACTATTTGACACTGTATGGGCAATTTTTAGCTCTTTCTGTACAAAGTATGGCAATAAGTGATCACCGTATGACTATTTGGGCAAAGTATGAAACTCTAGGCAATATTTGGCACTGTGGGTACTGTTTGGCTCCATGTAGGCACTGTTTGACACTTTATAGGCACTGGATGACTATGTTATCAAAGCATGGCACTCTGGGCCCTGTCTAGCATTATTTGGGTACTGTTTGGATTGACACAGCCACTGTTGGGCAGTATGTGGGTACTATTTGGATTTATGTGGGCATGTATGACACTACAGTATGTGGGCACTGTATGACTTTATATGGGCACCGTTTGGTACTATGTGGGTACATTGTGGAATCAATTTGGCTCTATGTAGGCACAGTATGAATCTATCAAAGTAAGGCACTTACTGGGGAAGGGTTGTACCTATCCTTTCTGCTACCTGAGACAAATAGTGAAATGACAACCTCCATGTCATGATTCGTTCCACGCACGTAAATTTGGATTTAAATAGATCCTGTTCAGATATGGTAGAATAAATCCACAGAATACAGTGTAGTATATGTTCTATATGTTGTGGAATTTTGCTGCAGATATGGCCTTAGATTTCACTCTTTGCAATGCATAGTCAAGTTTGGGGAAAAATCCATGTCAAAACCCACAGGTAACACATTGCAGATATTTGGAGCTTGTCCACAGCAGAAAAATTCTGCTGCATGTGGTAATATCTTTGGTGGTAATTGGTAGTGAAGGGGTTAATGGTAAAATTCCTGGGGGCCTACGGACAGTGGCATAGCTATAGGGGTTGCAGCGGACGCATTTGCGACCGGGCCCCTAAGTCTGGGGGGCTCCCGTTGCCACACAGTGCGCTAATACTAATTATGTGCCGTCATGCCAGTACTTCCTGGTTACGGGCAGGGCTCCTTTAGACATCACAGTCATATGGTACACTCAGTACACCATGTGACCGTGACGTCAAGTGGTGTTCCAGCCACTGAGGAAGAGCCTGTGTGGAAGAGCATGGAGGACTCCAGGTAGGCTGCAGTGGGTGCCCGTAATGTATGTGTATTGTATTGTACTGTTTGTGTTTGCAGTGGAGAGAGGAGAGGGGGGCTTTAAATTACAGGTCCCCATCTCCTCTCTCCACCGCAAACACAAACTGCATGATACAATACATTACAAACTGGGTCGCGACCTCCAGGGGGTCGCGAGCCACTCACTGAGGTCCCAGTTCCAACTGTATTTGCATCCTCAGGATGCAGATACAGTTGGCTTTAATGCTGGAGCAAGGAGCTGACAGCTCCTTCCTCCAGCATTCACTGTGCCATGAGCCATTAGCGGCTCGGCGCAGACCAGCGCGATTTAGTGATGTCATCGTGCCTGTCTGTCCTGAGTCACTCATAACACAGGGAAAAGGAGGAGAAGGATCTCCTCCTCCACCTGTCATGGGAACGGGGGTAGGTAAGTAATTTTATTATTTTTCTATTATGCACATATGGGGGAATGATACTGTATAAGGGGGGGCCTGATTTGGTGGCAGCTATGAGGGGCATTATCCTGTATAGGGCTGCTATGGGGGCATTATACTTTATGGGGGGCATTATACTTTATGTGGGGCTGATATGTTGGCATTATACTGTGTGGGGGCAGCTAAGGGGGCATTATACTGTGTGCGGGGCAGCTATGAGGGGAATTATACAGTATGGGGCTGCAATGGGGGCATTATACTGTATGGCGGCATTATACTGTTTGGGGGAAGTTATGAGGAGCATTATACTATGCTGGGCAGCTATGGGGGCATTACACTGTGGGAGGGCAGCTAAGGGGGCATTATACTGTGTGGGGCAGATATTAGGGGCATTATGCTGTATGAGGGCATTTATGGGGGGGCATTATACTGTATGAGGTCTGCTATGGGGGCATTATACTGTATGAGGGCATTATACTGTATGGGGGCATTTATGGGGGCATTATACCGTATGGGGTCTGCTATGCAGGCATTATACTGTGTGGGGCAGCTATGGGGGTATTATACTGTATGGGGAGCATTAATCTGTGTGGGGGTAGCTATGGGAGCATTATACTGTGGGGGGCAGCTATGGGGAGCATTATACTGTATGGGGGCAGTTATGGGGAGCATTACACTGTATGGGGGCAGCTACGGGGAGCATTATACTGCATGGCGGCAGCTACGGGGAGCATTATACTGTATGTGGGCTGCTACGGGGAGCATTATACTGTGTGGGGACAGCTATAAGGGGCATTATACTGTCGGGGCTGTTGAGCAAGGCGGCTGGACATAGGCACGGCAGGGGTCTTGTGGTGTTGGGAAGGGGTAGGGGGGCCCATGATGAATTCTTGCACCAGGGCCCATGAGCCTTTAGCTACATCCCTGCCTATGGAAGTGCATGGGTTAATAGCTGCAATACAGATTCAAGTATATGGTGTACACACATTGACTTATACACACTAAACTTGCCTTTTGACGTAAATGCCTTCACATGTGTATAGGCTATGCCCCCAAAGACTGCCAGACTAATGCGGTCCATTCTCAATGGTTGTCGGCTGTATGTTACAGCCATCACTCTGCTGTTAGACCGGATTCACATGAGCATGTTCGGTCCGTGATATATGGACCGTATGTAGGCAGCATTTCACGGACTGAACACAGGTCAGGGAGCCTGGCTCCAAGCATCATAGTTGTCTATGACGCTAGGAGTCCCTGCCTAGCTGCGGGAAAACTGTTCCATACTTTAATCATGTTTTCAGTACGGGACAGTTTTCCCGCAGCGAGGCAGGGACTCCTAGCGTCACAGATAACTATGATGCTAGGAGCCCAGCTCCCTGAACTGTGTTCCTTCCGGGAAATACTGCCGACATACGGTCCGTATATCACAGACTGAACATGCTCTTGTGAATCTGGCCTAACGGCCCGGATCAGAGTGAGCTCCGATCCTGAGCGTTTAACCGTATTTAGATGCCACTGTCAACAGTATCTGCGGCATTTAGGGCGTTAGTAAGGCGGAGGCCCTCCATCATCCTATCACCCCCCCCCCCTTCCCTGCTTTGATGTCCTGGGGTGCTGATGGCTGTCATGGCAGTCATCTTGGTGCTACTATTAAGCCCCGACAGAGGCAGAGCTTACTAGAAGGCGGTAAAAATTACAATACCACGCAATACATAGGTGCTGATGTGTATTGTACCAGCAATCAAATGATCGCTTGTTCAAGTCTCATAGGATGATTAAAGAAAATAGTTAAATAAAGTTTTTAGTAGACTCCAAAAAAAAATACAAAAAGCGAAAAGAAAAACCTTTTCCAATTTTTCCCCTTACGTAATGTAAAAAAAAACACATAAAAAAAACATAGTTCGTATTGCTGCGTCCGTAAAATTTCTAACTAATACAATACAACACTATTTAACCTACAGGATGAACACTGTAAAAAAAAAAATAATAATTATGAATCAAATAGTCATATGTACTCAAAAATAAAGAATTTTCATAAAACACAAAATAAAAACTACAGCTTGCCCTGCTAAAAACAAGCCCTCATACTGCTGAATCAATGGAAAAAAAATATTTTTATGGTTTTTTTTAATATGGCGACACAAAACACATTTTTCTTTTTTTGCAAAAAGTTGTTTCCTTATGGAAGTAGTACATCATTAAAAAAAACAATATAATGTTGGTATCACTGTAATCATATTGACCTGTAGAAGTTAACTTGTCATTTTTTAACGTATGGTGAATGCCGTAAAAACGAAACCTAAAAAAATATTTTGGAATCGCTGTTTTTTTCCCATTCCACCCAAGAATTTTTTTTTTATCAGATTCCAAGTACACATAATGGTACATTAAATGGTGCCATTAAAAACTACCACTCGTTCCGCAAAAACAAGCCCTCAAATGGGTATGTTGACTAAAATAAAAACGTTATGGCTTTTCAAGGGAAGGGAGGAAAAAACTAAAATGAAAAACCAAACAATGTCTGTGGTGACAAGGGGTTAAAGGCACAAATGTGTGCGGGGCTGTGCAGAAGTGCTGTGCTGGAGGTTAAACTGCAGCACCCTGCAGTCCTGGTTGAGCACCTCCTAAGATGCTCATTTATCTCAAGGCTCATCTTGTCTTGTTGCACAGCTATGGGTCGCAATGGCCGCAATTGCGCCCGGGCCCTGAATCCAGGGGGCCCATGCCCCCCCCCCCCCCCCGCACCTCGTCTTTTCACTGTTACTGTAGTAACTGGGGCCCTGTACATAAGCCCACCATGTGTGATACTGTCTGTTGAGCCATATATCTAAGCCCACCATGTGGGGTACTGTTTGCTGAGCCATGTATCTAAGCCTACCATGTGTGAGACTGTCTGACGGCCCTGTATCTAAGGCTACCATGTATGATACTGCCTGCTGGGCCCTGTATCTAAGTTTACCCTGTGTGATACGGTCTGCTGGGTCCTGTATCTAAGCATATAATGTGTCTTCCTGTCTGTTGGTCCCGGTATCCAAGCTTATCATGTATGATACTGTCTGTTGGTGCCCAGTATCCAAGCCTATCATGTGTGATACTGTCTGCTGGTCCCAGTATCTAAGCCTATCATGTGTGATTCTGTCTGCCAGGCCCTGTATCTAAGCCTAATCATGCATGATACTGTCTGCTGTACCCTGTATCTAAGCCTATGATGTGCAATATATTCTTCTGGACTGCTATATCTAATCCTATCATTTGTGATACTGTCTGATGAGCCGCTGTATCTAATCTTATCCAGTGGCAGAGCTATAGGGGTCATAGTCTTATAGATATGTTGTCTCCGATATATATACATTTTTGGGGGAAGATATATGTCTTAGGGCTTGAGCCTCTGATGTTTTAAGACCTTAGCACCCCTGGCTAACAGCTGCGAGTCGTCGGCCACCAATAGAAGTTGAGTGGGCCCAAGAACCACTTTTACACCGGGGCACATGAGCCTTTAGCTACGTCCCTGCCTATGGCTCTATGTACACAAGGTTTGATGACATTAGTTATTGTGTCTTTATATGGTCACTAGCTGGGAAAAGTATGGTACTTTTGGCAATGCACAATGAATATGGGCAGTATATGGCACCATCTGTGCGCTGTATGCAGTGAATAGTCAGTGTGGCTCCATGACTGTATTTTCATAAATACATATACAAATATAGGTGTTACTAATTTAGGACCAATGTTAGAAAATAATGCTCTGCCTTTCCTTTCTGTGCACCTCATAGAGACATTTCCTTCTAGAAATCAGTGATGTTCAAGTCTTCAACAATTTGATGTTTTCATTTTTTGACATATCAGAGAAGATCATTTTGACTGGATCTCCACGTTAAGTAAGGAAACCGTTTAATGCAATATATTACATTAAAATTAAATGGAATGAAATATGAATTGCTACACATTAGATATTCTGTTCTACTTTTTTTTTTTATCCATGAGTTTTAAATGCATTAAAAACCAATGTGCTTAAGAATCTGAATTTGCAAAATGTTTTTTTGTTATCTGAATGAATCCCTATAACAGGTTGTTTTACTTCAGTTTTTCCTATTGGGAGTCTCTCCTGAGGTATGCAGCAACATGCAGGTGTGTATTCATGTATTTTTTCTGCTTCAGGATGATTACTGTATTTGTGCTCCCTCAAAGCTTTCTAATTCACTGGCAACAATTCTTTTAATTGCTAAATTCAGCTGTCACTCAATCATAAAAGCAAATGGAATTTCCTTTTACAATTATTGTTAGGATCCAAACAAAAAAAAACAGTTATATGCAATTATATCATATGTTTTGTCAAAGTGGTTTCATGATTAAAATGCAGAGACGTAAAAACTTTCTTAAATGAATACCGAATGAATTAATACCTGTCCACATTTACAGAGCATGCAGAGCTACATTATTGCTTCTCAATGGCCAGTGGATAGGACCTGAATGGCCATCGATAAAATACATGGACCACTTGGATTCGCCAGAGTGGGAGCAACACTTATAAGCCTCAGACTTGCTGTTTCCGTCGCCATTGCCCTATTGTACCCCTGAGGACGCCATCATGGTGAAACATGTTGGGGGGGGGGGGGCTTTGTTGAATGTTTTTAACATACCATCAACTCAGAATCAATTCTGCGATACGATCTGCAGACGCTTCCCTCTAGTATAGACAATATATTAATTCTACTGCTGTTAGCAGAGACTGACCATTACATCTGTATGAGTGATAAAGTTTCTGGGCTCATGGGCTGTTTTTAGAATATAGGCTACGTGCCTTTAATAAAGGGTATCATTATTATTAGGAATTATGTGAATAAAACAATTCAATACCTTCTGTTAGGAGTGTGGAAATTAGGGTTAGTTGTCTTATAATTCTGTTTCATAAAGGGGGGACTTCTCTGTGACGTAGGACATATGGGCACTGTTTGTCTACATAGAGCCCTTTCAATCAAGAAATCATCGGAAGTCTGAGTTCACCGACTTCACTTTTGCAAAGAGGCAGATAGCTCATGTCAGGGGTGTAACTAGGAAAGACTGGGCCCCATAGCAAACTTTTGACTGGGTCCCCCTTGTAAATAGTGCCCCCTGTAGATTGTGCCATACAGCCCCCCTGTAGATTGTGCCATACAGCCCCCCTGTAGACTGTACCATGCAGCCCCCTCTGTAGACAGTGTAACACCTCCTCGTAAATAGTGTCCCCTCCCCCTTGTAGACAGTGCCATACAGCCCCATCTCTGCTGCTCCCATAGAGAATGAATAGAGCGGCAGAGCAGAGAAGCGACCTGCCTCTTGATTTAAACGAGGGGTTCGAGATCCCGTTCTCATAAATGGTGGGGGTGCCAGCTGTCGTCACCCATCGATCAGCGAGTTACCCCTTACCCTATGGATAGGGGGTAACATTGTAACGGCAGAGCGGGGAGATACCTCCCTGCTCTGCCATAATGTACAATAGTATCTGCTTCGTAAGGACGCAGGTACCATTAAATGTGGCATCGCTACCGCTGTAGTAGCCGTGGCGGCTGCTAGCGGCGCCGCTATGGCTGCTACAGCGGTAGTTACGCCACTGGCTCATATACAGAACACTGGAAAGAAGGCTCTGAGACTAATGCAAATAACATAGGATGATGAAAATCTGTCATTGATATTTGGTATCCCCACAACCGTAACAAACTTTACAGTAAATTTATAACCTAATTTATGATGATCAGGGTAGGACGCAGAAAAATAATAGTACTGATAAAGACTTTAGTGGAATTTCTTTTTTCTGCATATCTCCTAAAATGAAAATAATATAAATTAATATAAATTAAACAACACTGTATATGTACCAAATAATGGCACCTACATAGAGTACAACTTGTCCTGCAAAAAACAAGGCCTCGTACAGCTACGTTGACCAAAATTATGATCACCGGAATGCGAAGTGGCGAAATAAAAAAAATTGTTCAAGGGGTTAAAGGCTTATTTTTGTTTTAATTCTACTCATTTTACTATTTGAACTTATTTTGAACTGTTTCTGAGTTACAGCAGGTGTGGTAGTCTAGAGCTGCATTCCAAAGCTTGTCAACACACATCGTTAACAGCTTTTCTGAGGTCCTGTAAAGCAGAGAGTGAGTAAGGCTTCGTTCACATCTGCGTTAGGGTCCCGTTCTGACGTTCCGTCGTACCATAGGTTTCCGTTTGCATCACCATTGATTTAAATGGTGACGGATACGGTGCCAATGGTTTCCGTTTGTCTCAATTATGCAAGGGTTGACGGAATCAATACCGTAGTCGACTACGCTATTCATTCCGTCTAAATGACGGAACCCTTGCACAACGGAGACAAACGGAAACCATTGCCACCGGATCCGTCACCATTGAAATCAATAGTGATGGAAACGGAAACCTATGGTTTCCATTTGTTTCAGTCAGGGCTCCGTTCTGACGGAAAGTTCAGACGGAACGTCAGAACGGGATCCTGACGCAGATGTGAACGAAGCCTTGGGCTAAATTCTCAGCACGTTCACTATTTACATTCGGCAGGGCCATTTGAAGTGTTACCACTTAACATATAAATACATGGCCAGGATAAGGTTGATGGGGCCCCATCCCACCTTCTGGAACCCGGACCACCTGATCCATTATAGCAGCCCCTTATAGAAGAGGCATCAAAGCCTGCTCCTTGGAATTGGATAGATTACTGAACTGCAATCAGGGAATTTCCGTTTTTCTGAAAGGTGGGGGTCACAGAGGTAAAAAGTGTATACACTACCCATATAAACAGTGACAGAGCATTATTAAAAAATGAAGATAGATAGATAGATAGATAGATAGATAGATAGATAGATAGATAGATAGATAGATAGATAGATAGATAGATAGATAGATAGATAGATAGATAGATAGATAGATAGATAGATAGATAGATAGATAGATAGATAGAGGATGAGGATCTGGGATCTGGGAGCAGTGATCGAGCTCCTGGGACGTGCACCCACCTTTATTCCTGACTGGTGCTGCTGGATGGTGGACATTATAGATAGATAGATAGATAGATAGATAGATAGATAGATAGATAGATAGATAGATAGATAGATAGATAGATAGATAGATAGATAGATAGATAGATAGATAGATAGATAGATAGATAGATAGATGCATATGCCCCTTGTGCCCTCTAAATATCTTTATATATATATATATATATGTATATATATATATATATATATACATATATATATATATATATATATATATATATGAACAGACATAGGCAACCATATAGCCATATGGTTGCATATGTCTGCCATTAAAAAAAAGTATACAGTACCTCACGGTATAGTGTTTTTTGTATACAGTTGTATTGGAAAATGCAGTCAACAACTTTTCAATACAGTTGGGGTATCAGTATCTCGACGTATACTGGCTAAACGTATGCCCAAAAGGACATATGATTGGAATAACTTTATCCATTACAGTCTATGGATACATTGGCGTATGTTAATTGTGAAAAAAGCATACGTTTAGTCCCTATGAGATTACTGTACCGTGCCACTAAACTTCCTAGAATGTAAATCACTAGTGCAAGCTCTATGCAGACATTGAACCATCAAGAAACCTGGGATATGTAAGATCTGAAGCATGCAGAATTGTAAAATTAACTCTGGACTATCATGCAACTTTGTCAAAGTGTCCACAAATAGATTATATCTATGTGTAAACTGTAAAATGGTGTTCGAAGGTGAAAATCGTAATATAAATGTCTAAGGTTTATATCTGCCTTTATGTATCTATATTTGACTGACTGTTTGAAGATTGCTGTCTATGCATTTTGCTCATTTCATTAATTGATAGTACTCTTCAGATTAATCCTGTCTTAACACATCTGAACACTAGATGGCACAATTGTTCTTTCTTTTATAAACCCAATATTGTAAGCCTCTAAATAATGCATTATTATAAAACTCCTGTGTGATTCTGTTAGTATGTAGTCAGGAGATAAGCAAACAATATTAGATAGGAAGTTATTATTTACTATTTGTAGCCTTTATATCTAAATACACAAATTTCTTCTCAGTATAGATGATCAATACTTAAAAAATTGCTGATTGATTTGCTGGCAGTGTTACGCCTTATTCAGATGAGTATGTCCATTTAAAATGTATCACATGCATTTCAGTTCCGTGTGGCATCAGGGTGGTTTCCGTGTTGTGTCAGTGTGCTTTTCATGTGGCATCAGTTTTTCACGTCTTTCTCCTCTTCAGGCACTTCTTGAATTTTTTTCATCCGTGTGCTGATGTCATCCGTGTGCTGTCCGGTGTTTTTCACGCACCCATAGACTTCAATGGGCGACGTGTTCCGGAAAAGCAGACCTCACATGCAGTCAGTTAACGCAACGGACACACGCTGCATGAAAAAACACACGTGTGAATAGCCCCATTGTTTTGTATTGGTCAGTGTGCCATCAGTTATTTCAACAGACAGCACACGGACGTAAAATGCGCTCGTCTGAATAAGACTGTCTAGGGTCACACCACTAACTGGTAACACCCAGTTGTCAATGTATTAATACATTTCTATTTGGAATAATAGAGAAACGGCACAACAAAGACTTCTATGAAAAGATGCTTCAGAATATTTCAGAGGGAATGCAATTATTTACTAAAACGAATATGTTAGGAGAGTGACAGTTCCTCTTTAGGCCTCATGCCCACTTCAGTTTTTTCCTTCAGGGTGCTATCCGTTTTTGTCACGGATAACACCCTGAACCCATTAATTTCAATCGGGCCATGCACACTTCCGTTGTTTTAACGGAACCATGCGGCCGTTCTGTCAAAAGTAGTGCAGGTCCTACTCCTGCCGATTTTGACGGAACAGTCTCGGCCTTTGCATTTAATTTGGTCTGTGAAACAACGGACTGCACACGGAAGCGTCATTAACGGCCATACAACAGCCGACGGAAGTGTGCATGAGGCCTTAAAGTTAGAAAATTTGTTTCAAACACCTCACAAAATAGGAATGTGCAATGTTATGTTTTTTCTGTTTGAAAAAAGAATGACCTGTCATTGACAATATCAACATATGGTCATTTGCAGAGGTAGACATAGATATGGGCCCATTGTCATGTAGTATCTAGTTTGTTGAGAGTAAGGTGCTTGTCATAGAGTCCTTGAATGATGTGCCAATTCCTCATGTGCATTGTTAACCACCAGTAATTATCAGCCAGGACAACGGTTAATAGGCCTTTACATGCAGTCACGTAGACAGTAGGATGCATTGTTATTTTATAACAATAGTTAGCCCCTTAGGGTCCCTGCGCAGTTTAGTAGACCGGGAAGCATAAAACTATTTATGTACGTGTTACTGTAATACTATACCAAGTATAGGAGTTTAAAATCAATTTGACTCTGCAAGCAATGCAGAAAAAAAAAATAACAGACTCTAAGAGAAGGAGATTTGTGATAGTCCTAAACTTGTGTCTGTTTGTTATATGAAGTACCAAAAATAAATTCAAAAAGATTCAGTAAGCGCCGTAATATTTCTTTCTTCTGGCTTGCTACTTTGATACATTTGAGCAGATTTACTTCTTTGTCTTCTGTATCTCACTTGGCACTTGTAAAAATTTCTCCAAAAGAAGGAGTGGCCTATTGGAAAGAGGTGTGGCTTGAAATGTGCTAAAGTGAACCAAAACTACGCAGAAAAAAATGGCACAAAATTCTGGTGCAGAATAAACCAAATCAAAATTGGTATAAGGAAGAGAAAAGTGTGTAACTGTTAATGCCAAATACACCAAAATTATCATGCAGCGTGCACCACTGCGGAGTCTAAGTTTGCGCTGTCTTTCTATTAGGCAGCATTAGTAAATGTGGGCTATTGTGTGTCTTTTTGGAAACATACTAACATACTAAGAACTATGGAAATGCTGTGAAGCCGAGCTGCGCTACAAACTTTTGTTTACCGGGATCCTAAATGCAGTGTGTAGTGACTATTGCATATTCTCTATATGAATAAAGAGATATATGCCTTGGAAACCTGTTCAAATTATGGTACTCACTGTTTACTGTGCACATCCTGATGTCACATAGACATTTTCAACACGTTTGAGAAAGACTGCACCTGTCCTGCACATGTCAATACAGGTCATTGCACCTTTGTTTCAATCTGTGTTATGGTGAAATACACATGTCTTAAAGGGGTTATATTATGAAGACAACACCTTTTCTTAAAGGGTTGGGCTTCTCTCAGGCTTGGCGATCAGCTGCTATCACCGGGGGAAGCTGCGGCCAGCCACACAAATGTAGCATGACACGTAGATCATTCAAATGAATGGTTGTCCGTGTAATGATAGGGCCGCCCAGAACAGTATTGCTTGGGGGACACATGATGGCATAGGGGCATTCAGATTATCTAATTGTATTGCGGTTTATTTAATATTTAGTTTTTGCTAGGTGGTTTGGTCTGTCCCCCCTTTTTTGCCCTTATTTTTTGCAGTTGGTACTTACCTATCCTTCTGGAAGTTTCTGTTCGTCTGCCCAGTTCCTGGATACCGTCGCTGATTGGATGTCCACTTACCTGAGTGATTCTGGAAGTTTCTATACTTCTGCCCAGCACCTGGACTCTGTCGTTGATTGGCCATTCAGTTGGAACGGCGGGAAGAATTTGCTTCAAATACCCAGCTTTCCCGCAGCTTCGCTGTCAGTTTTGGATTTCCTTGGACCAGCGTCATGAAGGATTTCCTGCGGCAGCACATCGTTCGGGCAGAGTCAGTTGATGGAGAAGACTGGCGAACAACCGGAGCCACTCGCAGCACTGACGCAGGAAGAGGAGCTGGCGCCAGAGATGACTGCTTCCACCGTCGATGATGACATCCGGGAGGCGTCATCACGTTCAAGCTATGTCGCTGATGAAGGACATTGTGATCTGCCATCTAAGAGGCAGAGGAGGACCCGGGCTGCCGACACTCCACCTCCTGTTACCAGCAGACGTTGGAGCCCCTCTTCTCATTCCAGAGGCACTGGAGTGTGGTCGGCGAGGAGCAGGAGCAGGCGATCAGCTGTTTTTCGGGCAGCTGCTCCGACGTCTAGTCAGCAAAGCCAGCCTTCTCTTCGGGATGTCGCTATTCCAGGATCTTCGTCTGCAGTTTCAAGTCAGCAGCAGCAGCAACAATCTTTTCTGGACAGTGGTGACGTTCATCTGACCCAGCAGCAACCGATGTCTATGGATTTACCTCAGTCACAGTATCCAGTACAGAATATCGGCCTGGTACCTGGATTACTTCAAGGCAGCCATTCATCCTCTGGATCTTCCCAGGAGGCATCATCTAGGAGTGGTGAGATTCAAAATGTACCACAACCGGTTAACATTGATGTTATGTCTAGTTGTCTTCAGGTTTTTTTAATGAATTTTTCTTTGATTTCTCCTTTTTTTTCTAATATTTGGGTTACACCGCCAGTTGTTCCTATTTCTGTTAGTGCTAATGTTTGTAAGGATGTTACTTCAGTTCCTGTTAGTTTAGTTGTAGGTCAGGACAATAGATATTTGCCATTATTAGATAAAGGTGTTGGTGTTGTTGAAACCTGCTGTAAAGAGGCAATTTCCTGTGAAATTTCTCCTCTGGGTTTTCATTTAACTGTGGTCATAAAGGATCGTATTTGGAAGAATGAATTTATTGATATATTATCCTTGCTCTCTTCAGCGAAGGATCATGTCATTCGTAGTGCTAAAAAAGGACGACAAAGTTGATGAGGATAGAAAGCGTGTTTTTTCAAGATCTTTCAACAATTGGTTAGAGGCTTTCTGTATCTATCCTTCTGTGTTGGGAGAGCGTCATCCTGAATTTTGTTCTGGTTTATTTCAGCACATTGATATCATTTTGGAGGCTTATCGTAATTTTGGTGGTTTAGCATGGTTTAATTATGACAAGCTTTGCGTCAGAAATTAGCAGTACACCCGAAGATAAAATGGGGTGTGAAGGACGTTGGTTTTTGGATCAACTTGATGTTGCCACAAAGATCGGTGGCGGTTAAACAAAGCACTCCCCTTCAGGGTTCAATGAGAAAAGGGGTTTTGTTTTGCCTACAATGAGGCGACTTGTAAATGGTTGTAAATGGTTGCATAATTATAAGTACAAGCATGAGTGTTCCTTTTGTGGGGGAACTCATCCAATGTCAAGGTGTTTCAAAAGGAACAATCAAATCAACAACAGCTCAATATTAAAGAGCAATTATCCAAAACCACCAACTTCGGTGATAATACAAAGAATTCTCCCGTGGTTAGAGCATTACAACGACAGGGAGAAAGCTGATTTAATTTTTACAGGATTTTCAGAAGGCTTTGAAATACCTCAATATGAAGGTCCAGGCTGTTATTGGGTAAATCATTTAAAAACAATAGATATGTACAAGGATATTGTTAGAGTTAAAATTCAGAAGGAGTTAGATTTAGGGAGAATTGCCGATCCTTTTTCAGCTCCACCTTTTAAAAATTTAGATTATCTCCTTTGGGTATAGTTCCAACAAAGGAACCTGGAGAGTTCAGATTAATTCACCGCTTATCTTACTCAAAGAAGTTTCTTAATGATGAGGTTAGTAAGGTTCTTTCCTTGGATTATGCCTCCTTCGATCAGGCAGTTAGTATTTTACAAAGTTGTGATCAGGGTGCGCTTTTGGCAAAAGCTGATATAAATTCAGCATATCGTATATTACCTGTTCATCCAAGAGTTTTTAATTCTCTTGGTTTTCATTTTGATAATAATTTTTTCTTTGATAAATGTCTACCTATGGGTTTTTCTATGTCTTGCAGATATTTTGAAGCATTTTCTAGCTTTCTTCATTGGGTAATTGAATCGGGGTTATTAGGTGGTAAAGTTTTACATTATCTTGACAACTTTTTATTTGTTGGTCCCTCTGATTCTATTGTTTGTTTTAAGTTATTAGAAAAGTGTTTTGAAGTTTTTTTGGTGTCCCAATTGCTGAAGAAAAAACAGTTTTTCCTTGTTCTTGTTTAGAGTTTTTAGGTATAGGCATTGATTCTAATAAAATGGCGTTTAGGTTGTGGCTAAGTTGGACAAAATCAGAGCAATATTATCTTGTATGTTGTCGAAGAAGAAATGTACTTTAAAGGAGATGAATTTGTCTATATGTTAAGACAGCACCACGTGGAAGAATGGGGTTTTGCACGGATAGGGGCCCAACCCAAATATGAGTATAAAAGAGTATCCGGCACACCAATTTTTAAACAAAAGGTATTTTTATTTTGTTTTTAATGCCAGTGGCAGAGTGCGACGTTTCGGTCTAAGTGACCTTTATCAGGCACTGAGCCGTGCTGGAAAACTGCATAGACGAGCGCTAGTGGTGCTGATAGCGGCTCGTCTATGTAGTTTTCCAGCACGGCTCAGTGCCTGATGAAGGTCACTTAGACCGAAACGTTGCACTCTGCCACTGGCATTAAAAACAAAAACAAAATAAAAATACCTTTGTTTTAAAATTGGTGTGCCGGATACTCTTTTATACTTAAAGGAGATGCAATCGTTATTGGGTCTGTTAAATTTCGCCTCCAGAGTAATTCCTATGGGACGGGTTTTCTCTAAAAGATTATATTTCTCCACTAGAGGGCTTAAATCTCCTGGTTCTCATATTAGGATTACTAAGCATTTGAAAGAAGATTTGAATTTATGGTATGATTTTTTTGAAAATGTTAATGGACATAGCTGTTGGCAGTTTGATTTTCAAGATTTTTATTAGCTTTTGCTATTCACGGATGCAGCAGACAGTATTGTATATGGAGCATATTGGAGGGGTAAGTGGTCTGCAGAGCAGTGGCCTTTATCACGAATGGCGTTACAAAGAATATTGTTTCGCTTGAGTTGTTTCCAGTGGTTGCAGGTATTGTAATTTGGGGTTCTTATTTCCGAATTAAACCTGTTCTGCTTTTCAGATAACAAAGGTGTTTGCTTTGCTATTAATACCCTTTCTTCTAAATCTGATCTAGTTGTTAAATTACTTCGACTAGTTATATTGAAGGTAAGCTTAACGTTTTGGCTGACTGTTTATCTCGTTCTCAGTGGTTGTGATTTTGGGAGCTGGGTCCAGAGGCGGACCTTGTTGGCACGAAATGCCCTGTACACTTAGGGGATTTAATCTGGGACTAGTGTTTGATAATATTCGGGCTTCTGTCTCCCCTAGAACATGGGTTGATTATTCAGCCGCATAGAAAATATGGACACAATTTTGTTCCTCTCTTCAAGTTAATCATTTTCAAGTTGATATTAGTTTGTGCTTATTATTTTTATCTGACTTAATTCACAAGAATTGTTCTGCTTCGTATATGTCCAAGACTTTAGCTGGTATTTCTTTCTTTTTGAAGCTTTTTGGTACCCAATCGTTTTCTAGTTTCTTTCCGGTAAAACAAGTGTTGAAAGGGTATCGTAAAGCTTTTGCACATCCGGATATGAGAAGACCTATCTCTTTTGAATTATTAGGTCAGCTTTGGGTGAACCTAGAGAAAGTTTGTGTTAATAAGTTTGAGTTATGTTTATTTCGAACAGCTTTTGTAGTTGCATTTTTTGCAGCTATGAGAATAGGTGAGTTAGTCGCCGCTAATAAGTCTGTCTGTTCTGGTTTTCCTGTTTCTGACATTAGAGTAGATGTTTCTGTCATGTCTATTCATTTGAAGAAATAAAAGACTGATCAGTTGGAAAGAGGCTCTTTTATTTCTTTATATTCTTTAGCTGGTTCTGTTTTATGTCCAATTTTAAATATAAAAAATTGGTTGGATATTAGACCAGTTGTTCAAGGCCCCTTTTTATTACACGAGAATTTGTGTCTATTAACGAAGTACCAGTTCAATTCTGTTTTAAAAAAGTGTTTATCATTATTACATTTAAAATATCTTCACACTCCTTTAGGATCGGGGCTGCAACCGAAGCAGCTAGATTGGGTCTAGATGAAGAAGTAATAAAACGAGTTGGTAGAGGGGAGTCTAAAAGATATAGAATTTATGTCAGGCCTGATTTATTGCTCACTTTTTGATTTATTTTTCTTTAGGTTCTTCTTTAGTTGTTTGGATGCTTAGCCATTCGTTTTTATATTGGGCTCCAAAGAACGCTAAAAGACAAATCTTCACTGAGAACTTATCATTTGATAGCAAGACCGTTCATATTTTCTGGTGCGGAATCAGGGGCCTCCTTTAGAGCCGAGTTATGGGAGAGATTAAGAAGCTTTCTGTTTATTGGTCTAACCCTAATGTTATTATTTTTCACGTGGGAGGTAATGATTTAGGAGAAGTTGAAACTTTGGATCTGTTATGGAATACTAAAAGGGATCTGGCCGTATTCAAATGCATGTTTCCTGACACTGTTTTGGTTTTCTCTGAAATAATTCCTAGATTTTTATGGTCGAACAGGGATAATTTTTTCCTTGAATCAGGAAACGCGTAAATAGAGTGTTCGCAAAATATCTTCACTGCATAGGTGGTTTTAGCTACAGGCATACAGATTTGGAAAGTTTTTTGCCTGGGTTTTACAGAGTACATTTATCTGATGTCAGAATAGATATATTTAATCTTAGCCTTCAAAATATGGTGGAAATGTCGCTGCAGTGTTTTTTGGGGGCCTTGCCTTGCTAAGTCAAGGCTTGTGGGGTTTTTATCTCTCAGTTATTGCTGGGTTGACTGATTTTTTAACTGGATTAATATTATTATGGTGATTTTAATTTTTGGTTCAAGTATTAATTATTTTATTGATACAATTATTCATATTTTGGTAACCCTTAATAAAAAACATTGCTGCCTTTTTATCCACACATTTTGTGTCTGGTGTCGTTAATTTTGTTATTATTAAATCGTATGAATTAGGCCTTGTGCCATCATGATAGGGCCCCACAGAGCAGTATTGCTTGCGGGACCGATGATGGCATCGGGGCATTCCGATTATCTAGTTGTATTGCGGCTTATTTAATATTTAGTTTTTTCTAGGGGGTCTGGTCCGTCCCCCCTTTTCCCTTATTTTTTGCAGTTGGTACTTACCTATCCTTCTGGAAGTTTCTGTTCGTCTGCCCAGCTCCTGGATACCGTCGCTGATTGGATTTCCACTTACCTGGGTGATTCTGGATGTTTCTATACTTCTGTCCAGCACCTGGACTCTGTCGCTGATTGGCCGTTCAGTGTGAACAGCGGGAAGAATTTGCTTCAAATACCCAGCTTTCCCGCAGCTTCGCTGTCAGTTCCGGATTTCCTTGGACCAGCGTCCCGGCCCTCCCTCCCGATTTTATGAATATTTATGCTGTCGCAATTTTTTATTAGTGAGGTTTTTGTCTCCCAGGGTGGACTGATTTTATAACTGGATTATTATTATTATTATTATTATGGTGATTATAATTTATAATGGTTTTAATTTTTGGTTAAAGTATTGATTATTTTATTGATTCAATTATTAATATTTTGGTAGTCCTTAATAAAAAACATTGCAGCCTTTTTATCCACATATTTTGTGTCTGGTGTCGTTAATTTTGTTATTATTAAATTGCATGAATTGGGCCTTGTGCCATCCTGCAAGAACCTGCCAAGTCCACCAGAATCTGGTCTATTATTCTGGAACATAGAGGGGGTCCCCTACTTTGGGTAAATGGACAGGGGTTGTCCGGATGGGATAACCCCTTTAATTTACCTTAATGAGCAATTGTTTTTTTAAATTTATGTCGATGATGGGTTCTATTCATAATAAAAGCCTACACAACACCCTTAGGTCTTATTTAGACAAACGTGTAATACGTCCATGCAACGCGCGTGATATTCACGCGCCTCGCACGGACCTATGTTAGTCTATGGGGCCGTGCAGACTGTCCGTGAGTTTCACGCAGCGTGTGTCCGCTGCGTAAAACTCACGACATGTCCTATATTTGTGCGTTGTTTGCGCATCACGCACCCATTGAAGTCAATGGGTGCGTGAAAATCACACACAGCACACGGAAGCACTTCCGTGTGACACGCGTGATTTGCGCAACAGCAGTAAAAAGTATGATTGAAAACAGAAAAGCACCACGTGCTTTTCTGTTTACAAACATACAAACAGAGTGTCATAATGATGGCGGCTGCGGAAAAATCACACAGCCGCGCACCATATGGTGATGACACACGGAGCTGTTAAGTACCTTTTGCTCGCGTAAAACGCCACGTTTTTTGCGTGCGCAAAACACACATGCTCGTGTAAATCCAGCCTAATAGTAATTATTTGAAAGCATTTATGGTACCACTGCATGCCTGCATAAATCTAGGTAGTACCTGCTTGCTGTGCTGCATCACTTAACCCCTTCGCGCTCAGCGACGTAATAATCCGTCGCGCTAACTGTATCGTTAGCGCTCAGCGACGGATTATTACGTCGCGGGGATAACGGCCATTTCGGCCGTCCTCCCGACACATACAGGAGCTGTGACGCTGCTGTCTCGTACAGCAGCTGTCACAGCTCCTACAGCGGGGACCGATCGCTGTGTCCCCGCTGATTAACCCCTTAAAAGCCGTGTTCAATAGTGATCACGGCTTTTTAGGGGTTAAGCTACAATCGCCAGCCTGCTACGCGATAGCGGCTGGCGATGGTGGCTATGGCAACCGGACACCAAACAATGGCGTCCGGCTCTGCCATCGACGGAAGCCTAGTGGGTCCTGACAACGTCAGGACCCACTATGCTTGCTGTCAGTGAGTAGCTGACAGTTCTAATACACTGCACTACGCATGTAGTGCAGTGTATTAGAATAGCGATCAGGGCCTCCTGCCCTCAAGTCCCCTAATGGGACAAAGTAATAAAGTTAAAAAAAAGTTAAAAAAAGATGTGTAAAAATAAGAAAATAAAAGTTTTAAAAGTTTTAAAAGTAAAAATCCCCCCTTTTCCCTTATCAGTCCTTTATTATTAATAAAAATATATAAACAAACAAATAAACTATACATAATTGGTATCGCCGCGTCCGTAACGGCCTGAACTACAAAATTATTTCGTTATTTATCCCGCGCGGTGAACGCCGTAAAAGAAAATAATAATAAACCGTACCACAATAACAATTGTTTGGTCACTTCACCTCCCAAAAAATGGAATAAAAAGAGATCAAAAAGTCGCATGTCCCTAAAAATGGTACTGTTCGAAACTACAGTTCGTTACGCAAAAAATAAGTCCTCGCACGGCTTTATTGATGGAAAAATAAAACCGTTCTGGCTCTTAGAATAAGGTAACACAAAAAGTGAATGATTGTTTACAAAACGTATTTTATTGTGTAAACGCCATAAGATATAAAAAAAAACTATAAACATCTGGTATCGCCGTAATCGTATCGCCTCGCAGAATAAAGTGAATATGTCATTTATAGTGCACGGTGCACGCTGTAAAAAAAAATAGATTAAAAAAACAATAGTAGGATTGCTGTTTTTTAGTCACCACGCCACCTAAAAATAGAATAAAAACTGATCAAAAAGCCGCATGCACCCCATGAAAACTACAATGGATTCCTCAAGGGGTCTAGTTTCCAAATTGGGGTCACTTTTGGGGGGTTCCCAATGTTTTGGCACCACAAGACCTCTTCAAAGCGGACATGGTGCCTAATAAAAAGGATGCCTCAAAATCCACTAGGCGCTCCTTTGCTTCGGAGGCCGGTGCTTCAGTCCATTACCGCACTAGGGCCACATATGGGATATTTCTCAAAACTACAGAATCTGGGCGATACGTATTAAGTTGCGTTTCTCTGATAAAACCTTTTGTGTTATAAAAAAAATGGTATAAAAAGGATTTTCTGACAAAAAAAATTTTTTAATTTCACCTCTACTTTGCTCTAAATTCCTGTGAAACACCTAAAGGGTTCATAAACTTTCTAAATGCTGTTGTGAATACTTTGAGGGGTCTAGTTTCTAAAATGGGGTGTTTGATAGGGGTTTCTAATATATAGGTCCATCAAAGCAACTTCAAAACTGAACTGTAACCTAAAAATAAATAAAAAATCAGGCAATACTTGGCTTCTTACATCATACTGATAATGAGCCGTGCCCACCCCGAGATGACCCCAGTTTTGACCGTTTGTATAAACGGAGACCAATATTAGACCGTTTCAGTGCCCGGTTTTCCCAAGCATACACCCCCAAGAAGTGTATTTCTATTGATGAGTCCTTGGTGGATTTTAAAGGGAGGGTTCAATTCCGCGAGTACCTGCCGGGTAAGAAGGCAAGGTATGGCGTGAAGATGTATGAGCTGTGCGAGAATGCATCAGGGTATACATACAGGTTTAGGATATATGAAGGGAAGGACACCAGTGCTCAGCCCCCAGAATGCCCCCCCTTACTGGGAGTTAATGCAAAAATTGTGTGGGATTTGGTGCACCCACTGCTGGACCAGGGTTACCACCTCTACCTGGATAATTTTTATACCGGCGTCCCACTCTTCAACTGCCTCGCTTCCAGTCCTGTGGCATGCGGCACTGCTAGAAGAAATCTGAGAGGCCTCCCTAAGACTCTGCAGGGCAAACAAGAAGGGGTGAGCGCAGGGCACATTCTAGCAGCAACATATTGTGTGTCAAGTACAAGGACAAGAGAGATGTCACACCAGTACCCATGTACCTGTACGAGGTACCAGTACAGCGACCCCTAAACCAGACTGCATCCTGTACTACAATAGGTACATGGGAGGGGTGGACTTGTCAGATCAAGTCCCGAAGCCCTACAGCGCCATGCGCTGTGGTATAAGAAGCTGGCCGGGCACATCATACAGATGGCATTGTACAATGTGTACGTGCTACGTCGATGTACAGGCCAGAGGGGAACTTTCCTGGAATTTCAAGAGGTGATTATCAAGAACCTAATCTTTAGGGACCAGGAACGGGGGGGGGGCACCCAGTACTTCTGGAAGCGAGGCCACACGCATCGTACCAGGGCAACACTTTCCAGGAGAAGTTCCCCAAACTGGCAAGAAGGGAAAAAGTCAAAAGAGGTGCAAAGTCTGCTATAAGAGGGGTATAAGGGAGGACACAATATATCAATGTAACGCGTGTCCCGAAAAACCAGAGCTCTCTATGAAAAAGTGTTTTAACATTTATCATACATCCCTTGTTTTATAATTTACCCCAATTCTATTTACCCTGATGCACTCCGCACAGCTTATCCCCCCTTATCTTTCCCTTCTGAGCCCTGCTGTGTGCCCAAGCAGCTGATAACAGCCACATTGAGGGTATTGCCATACCCGGGAGAACCCACATTACAGTTTATGGGGTGTATCTCTCCGGTCAAAATGCTCACTACACCTCTAGATGAATGCCTTAAGGGTGTAGTTTTTAAAACGGGGTGACTTCTTGCGGGTTTCAACTGTACTGGGGCTTCTGCACACATGACTTTGCACGAGAAAATCCCCAGTAGGCCAAATGGTGGTCCTTTCCTTCTGAGCCCTCCCATGGGCCCAAACGGCAGTTTATTACCACAAATGGGGTATTGCTGCACTCAGGACAAATTGCGCAACAGAATGGGGTATTTTATTTCTTGTGAAAATAAGAAATTTTCAGCCAAAACTACATATTATTGGAAAAAATTAATTTTGTTTTAATTCCAAGCCCAATTCAAATAAGTTCTGTGAAAAAACTATTGAGTCAAAATGGTCACAACACCCATAAATGAATTCCTTGAGGGGTGTAGTTTCCAAAATGGGGTCACTTCTGGTGGGTTTCCATTGCTTTGATACCTCTGGGGCTCTGCAAATGCGACATGGCACCCGAAAACCAAACCAGCAAAATCTGTACTCCAACCAACACATAGCGCTCCTTTCCTTCTGAGCCCTCCCATGGGCCCAAACAGCAGTTTATCGTCACAAATGGGGTATTGCCGCACTCAGGACAAATTGGGCAACAAAATGTAGTATTTTATTTATGGAGACAATAAGAATTTTTGAGCTAAAACGACATGTTATTGGAAAAAATAATTTTTTTTTAAATTCCCAGCCCAATTCAAATAAGTTCTGTGAAGAAACTATGGGGTCTAAATGGTCACAACACCCATAAATGAATTCCTTGAGGGGTGTAGTTTCCAAAATGGGGTCAGTTCTAGTGGGTTTCCATTGCTTTGATACCTCTGGGGCTCTGCAAATGCGAGATGGCACCCGAAAACCAAACCAGCAAAATCTGCACTCCAAAGAACACACAGCGCTACTTCACTTCTGAGGCCTCCCATGGGCCCAAACTGCAGTTTATCGCCACAAATGGGGTATTGCTGCACTCAGGAGAAATTGGGCAACAAAATGGGGTATTTTGTTCCCTGTGAAAATAAGACATTTTGATAAAAAATGACATCTTATTGGAAAAAATGAAATTTTTTTCATTTCACAGCCCAATTCAAATAGGTGCTGTGAAAAAATTGTGCGGACAAAATTGTAACAACAACCATATTTGAATTCCTTGAGGGGTGTAGTTTCCAAAATGGGGTCACTTCTGTGGGTTTCCATTGCTTTGATACCTCTGGGGCTCTGCAAATGCAACATGGCACCCGAAAACCAATCCAGCAAAATCTGGACTCCAACAAACATATAGCGCTCCTTTCCTTCTGAGCCCTCCCATGGGCCCAAACGGCAGTTTATTACCACAAATGGGGTATTGCCGCACTAAGGACAAATTGGGCAACAAAATGGGGTATTTTGTTCCCTGTGAAAATAATAAATTTTGATCACAAATGACATCTTATTGGAAAAAATGACATTTTTTTAATTTCACAGCCCAATTCAAATAGGTGCTGTGAAAAAACTGTGCGGTCAAAATGGTAACAACAACCATAAATGAATTCCTTGAGGGGTGTAGTTTCCAAAATGGGGTCACTATTGGGGGATTCCTACTGTTTTGGCACCTCAACACCTCTTCAAACCTGGCATACTGCCTAAAATATATTCTAATAAAAAAGAGGACTCAAAATGCACTAGGTGCTTCTTTGCTTCTAGGGCTTGTGTTTTAGTCCATGAGCGCAGTAGAGCCACATGTGGGACATTTCTAAAAACTGCAGAATATGGACAATACATATTTAGTAGTGTTTCTCTGGTAAAACCTTCTGTGTTACAGAAAAAAAATGAATAAAATTGAAATTCAGCAAGAAAAATGAAATTTGCAAATTTCACCTCCACTTTGCTTTAATTCTTGTGAAATGCCTGAAGGGTTAAAAAACTTTCTAAATGCTGTTTTGAATACTTTGAGGGGTCTAGTTTTTAAAATGGGGTGTTTTATCAGGGTTTCTAATACATAGGCCCCTCAAAGCCTCTTCAGAACTCAAGAGGTACCTTAAAAAAAAGGATTTTGAAATTTTCTTAAAAATATGAGAAATTGCTGTTTAGGTTCTAAGCCTTGTAACGTCCAAGAAAAATAAAAGAATGTTCAAAAAACGATGCCAATCTAAAGTAGACATATGGGAAGTGTGAAATAGTAACTATTTTGGGTGGTATAACCGTCTGTTTTACAAGCAGATGCATTAAAATTCTGAAAAATGCTATTTTTTCCAAATTTTCACAAAATTTTGCAATTTATCACCAATAAACACTGAATATACCGACCAAATTTTACCACGAACATGAAGCCCAATGTGTCACGAGAAAACAATCTCAGAATCGCTTGGATAGGTTTAAGCATTCCGACGTTATTACCACATAAAGTGAAATATGTCAGATTTGAAAAATGGGCTCTGAGCCTTAAGGCCAAAACTAGGCTGCGTCCTTAAGGGGTTAAGAAACACAGCCTTGAAGGTAAAATTCACAGGCGTCAGATTATGTTGCTGCATTTTTGCAACAAAATCTGGCATGCATGACTGCACCCGGCTATTTTCACATATTGCGTAAACACTGTGGAATTTCCGAACGTTTTATCTGTGCGAAAATTCTGCTGCATTTTCACAACAGTATGCTGAAAAATGAAATTCTGTTTAGAATTTCAATTTCAGACCGTTTTTTTTCAGGTTTTATATGCAGCGTTTGGATGAGATTAGTTAGGCCTCATGCACACGACCGTAAAAACTCCCGTTATTACGGGTCGTAATTACGACCCGTAATAACGGGCTCATAGACTTCTATTGGCCACGGGTACCTTCCCATTTTCTTACGGGAAGGTGCCCGTGCCGTTGAAAAAGATAGAACATGTCCTATTTCAGGCCGTAATAACGGCACGGGCAGCTCATAGAAATCTATGGAGCTCCCGTAATGACGGGTGGCTACATGTGTGTACCCGTCATTACGGCAGCGTTGCTAGGCGACGTTAGTAAATAGTCACTGTCCGGGGTGCTGAAAGAGTTAACTGATCGGCAGTAACTCTTTCAGCACCCTGGACAGTGAATTACGATCAGAATATAGAGCAACCTGTAAAAAAAAAAAAAAGACGTTCATACTTGGTGACGTGTCCCTCTCGACATCCGGCCCGACACCCCTGGATGGCGTTTCAGCCCATGTGACCGCTGCCGCCAATCACAGGCCAATTACATGCTGCAGCGGTCACATGGACTGCCGCGTCATCCAGGGATGTCGGGCTGGATGTCAAGAGAGGGACGCGTCACCAAGGCAACGGCCGGGTAAGTATGAATTTCTTTTACTTTTACTTCGGAAAGGGCTGCCCCTTCTCTCTATCCTGCACTGATAGAGAGGAGGGGCTGCTGATTAGTGCAGTGCAATTTTGCATCGAAAACGTGCCCGTAAATACGGGTGGAATACGGGTGACACCGGACCCGTATTTACAGGCACGGGTCCGTAAATACTGGTGCAAAATGGGTCGAATACGTGTGACACCGGACCCATATTTACGCCAGTATTTACGGGTGGGAAAAAATACGGTCGTGTGCATGAGGCCTTAGTCTGTAATACGCTTTCGAATTTCCACACAAAAAATCTGGTCTGAAATTCTGCAGTGTTTACACTGCGTGTGAACATGGCCTTAATCTAACTAGGACCTTAACAGTCAACTTCATTTGATAGAGACTCCAAAGGTTAAGAAATTAAAAGAGAGACAGGCATATTACAGCGATATGACAAGTTTAGTATTACAAGATCCCCAGAATTCTGTCACAAACATCTTTGATCTTTTGCTCTAAGGGTATGTGCACACAGGTCGGATGCGCTGCAGAAAAGTAAGCAGCGTATGCGAACTAACACCCGAAAGGAATTTTGGTCGAAAGACCGCACCAAAATGTAGTGCAGATTTTGGATCGGAATCGTCGCTGTGGAAAGCAGACGAAAAAAATAAAACTTATCTTCACTGGCGTTGCCATAGGGACGAGTGCCTGCTCCTCACCTCTAGTCTCCTAGCAGCCTGTGATAATGCTGCAGCCCATGTGACCACTACATCCTGTGATTGGCTGCAACAGTCACATGGGATGAAACGTCATGGCAGGAGGCCAGCACGTAGAACAGACAGAGGAACAAGGTTCCATAGCTATGACAATGCCAGGGAAGTACGTTCGGACATTTTTATTAAATTTAAACAAACGTTTTTTGCGGCGGAATCACTGCGAACCCACCGCAAAAAATGCAACCACTGCTATTTGTTGCGCGATTTACATCCCCATTGAATTCAATGGGTAACTCCTGCAACAAATAAGCAGCATTTACACGAATACAATTCACATGCTGCGGAATAAAATTTCACACCGCAGGTCAATTTCTGAGCAGTTTTTCTGCTTGGTATTTACGAAGCATGTGGATGAGATTGTTTTGTCTCATCCACTTTGCTGTCAATGTATCTGTTGCTGATTTTCCGCAACAAATTCCGGGAAAAACCACAGTATTTAGTCAACATGTGAACTGAACCTAAGGCTGCAATCAAATGAGGCAGATTTTGTTGCAGAAATTTTCTGCGACTGAAAATCAGTTCCATTCATCTGAATGGAATTTTGAGAAATCCATGCACCTGCTGCAGAAACAACCATGGAAGCGCTCATACTTACCCCCTCCGTCATCTCTGTGCGTGTAATCTCATCCACTTTGCTTCTACTGTAAGGGCTTGTCCACACGTAACGGAATTGCTGCAGAAAATTTCTGTAGCAATTCCGCAGAAACTAGCAGAAATCCAGTTGTGGAAAAACTGCACCATTTCCTGCGTTTTGTACTGCAGAAAATGGTGCGTATTTTGCTGCGTTTTTTTCAATGCTGGAAGATGGTGACATCTCCTCTGAAAAACCCAGTAATTCAGTCCACTTTTCGCAACAGGAATTGACATGCTGCAGTACGGAAAATACGCATCGCAGGTCAATTTCTGCACGGAAATTTTATGTAGCATGTGGATGAGATTTTCTAAATATCACCCACTTGCTGCTACTATATTCTGCTGCGTAATTCTATGTTTTTTGTTGCTTGAGCTGCATGTTTATATTTAGTCTTCCTTGCTATGGAGAATATGGATAAATATTTATGTTTTTTTGTGTGAAAAGGAGCTTAGCCTTCGTTCACATCTGCATCAGGGCTCCGTTCCGACGCTGCTTTCCGTCGGAACGGAGCCCTGACTGACACAAACTGAAACCAAAGGTTTGCGTTTCCATCACCATTGATTTCAATGGTGACGAATCCGGTGCAAATGGTTTCCATTTGTCTCCGTTGTGCAAGGATTCCGTCATTTTGATGGGATGAATACCGTAGTCGACTAGTTGGAAAGCTCCGAATGGAGCCTTGACGCAGATGTGAACATAGCCTTATTATCCTTGAGAGTCTGGAAAATAGTTTTGTTTACTGTAAGGGAGGGGGTTTTGGAAAAACATGGTTTTACATTTAAAAAGTCTTCTAAGCCTATGATTGGTTCAGGACAAGTCATATTGTCATTGTATGCTATTGGCTAAATCAAATCAAAATTAACATCACATTGTAAATGATTGAATGGAATCAAGCTGCTCCTTTTCTGAAACATATTATTGTAATTGTTTGATGAATAAAAGTCATAGAAGGATATTTGAGTATACAAGCATGGTCTCTGTGTCTTCCTTCTCTCCAATATATCGATATAACCTTTGACCTTTGATTTGGATCTGGATAAATTCACTGGGGGTATCAGTTGATATACCCATTACGTATTTCAGTCTAATATATTTTGGGCCATGATTGCGTCAACAGTTACATAGACCATAACTGGATGGAACAACTGCTGAATGGCACCTTTACTCCCAATAGGCTGGGGTACCAGAGGTAGGATTCCTACCTTTCATACATTTATGGCTGATGGGAAAAACATTTAGCTTTCATGGTACAACTTGAGGGATGAGATTAAAAAAAGGAAAATGTATGTGCAATTAATTTACAGTTAAATGTCATGTATTAGCTAGCATTTATTAGTATTCCAGTTACATTGATAGAGGGCATTCATCTCTTTTAAGCTATTTTTCATTTCGCAAACTACTGATTCACCCTGACAAGTTCTTGGAGTAAAAACATAATATAAGGTTTTTTTTATCAAATGGGATTGGTGCTAAATTAAATATGGAAGACAATAAATTCATACTTATTCTGGAAAATATACAAATGTCTCGGTTTTGACATGGAGTCTAACAAATATTGATTGTCGCAACTTGACACTATATTTGCAATAAATCGATTATTAATGTGACAAATTCTAAATTCTAGGACTCTAGATTTAAACAAAAATATGAAATTTATAAGATTATAATATAGGATTTGCTAGAAAGTCTTCCAAATCAAACTAGAACTCATAATCTTGAGCTATTACATTTCTTTTAGCTGGTTCTAAGAGGCACAAAGTCATCAGGGAGTTGTTCTCCTTATATATACAGAAAAATGTTTCACAGCAGAGTTCTGCTTTTAACTATGACATTCCAATAATGCTTTGGTTTGCTGGAGGGTACAATAGCTCTGCAGGTGCTTCTGTAACTACGGAAGAGGCAAGCTTCTCTGATACTAACAGGTTGCAGCCTTGAGATATGGCCATGCTCATCTACTTTGCATGACTTGCGTTGACTCTTCTTGGTGCTAGTGTTTGATTCACACTTCTATTTTGTTTATTTTCTTCTTTCTTATCTTCTTCAGATATTTGCTGGACTGCTTGTAAAATTACAGTTTCTACAATCTGTTTACTGGCATTTTGTAGCTTTACTTCTTCCGGTCCTTTTCCAAGTTTCTCTCCTAGGAAAAAAATTATATTGAAAGATAAAAATGGAACAGATTTAGAAGAAATATACATGATGTGATGCAAATAGCCTTTGCGTTCAAAAATAGCTCAGAAGGAAATGGGTGAAGTCACACATAGCGTATTTGTTGCACATTTTTATGCAAATATTTTAGCCAAAGCCAAAATTGGTTTCAAAACAAATAGGAAAAAGGAAAAACGTATACTTCTCCTTCCTCCTGGATTCACTTCTGGCTTTGGCTCAAAAATCTGCATCAATATCTGCAAAAAAATCAGAGACAATTACACAACGTGTTAATCCTGTCAAAGGGAGTTAGTAGCAGAATAACAAATTATTTTGCAATTAAAGGAGTTGTCCACATTTGTTAGAAAGGTCCCTCGATAATAATCGAGTGCTTAAACCCCCAGCAATGAGCAGTAATCTGCAACAAGTGTTCTATTCTTCAACAGCGACACCACAGGGAAAATGAAGCATTACATGCTGCTCATTTAATTCAATGGGCTGTCCATATATAAATGTGTCCTCCCTTGGGCTCGGTTTACATCTGCGTTTGAGGCTCTGTCATTTTTGGCTGACAAAATAGCGCAACATGCAACGCTATTTTGTCTGGCAAAACAGACATGATGGAAAGCCAAAGGAGCCAATTAAAGTCAATGGGTTTTGTCGGTTACCGTTGGTGCCCCTCATGCAACAGATTCCGCACTTCCTTTTTCTTGTTGTTCTGCTAATGTGACAAAGCAGTACAACAGAAAACTTTGAAGCAGTTGTGAAAAGACCCTAACTTATCTCTAAACTCAACATATCCTGAGATGTATGGCGTGAGATGTTAAACAAACATGTAAAAAAGCATAAACCTACAACAGATGCTTTTGATGGATGGATGCATACATTAACGTATACATTCTTTTTTCTGGATGGTGCAGGATTGTATTGAATTGGTATCATGATATATTGTATAACTTAACACAATTCAAGAAAAGCTAGAGGTGGACACACCTGTAAAATGCACGTGCTGGGCACTTAAAAAGAGAGAGATACTTTTGCAGCCACTCTTCACTTAGGTTAAATTGATGGTGGTCCCAATTTAGGGACTCTATTCACTCATAATCGCCTGATAGGGTATTTGACACTGGACTTTTAAACCAGACAATCCCCATTCCAAAAATGTGTACTGCGTGCTGTGATTTTACAGCATATAGGGTTCACAATAGCATATAAAATCTTTGAATCAATGTCTAGTGTATCAACTCACTGGAAATAATGTCTTTGCTGCAAGGCCATGATGTCACATGTAAAGAATCAAGAGTAAGAGAGAAAGAGAGACACTCTTTATAGCCACTTTACACTCAGGTTAATTGATGGAGATCTAAAACAGGACTGCTCTCTATTAGCTCAGAATGCACTAATAGGGTATTTGTCAATGGGTTTTTCTAAACCGGACAACTCCTCTAATATTATTCTAAAAATATGTCATGTGTTTGGCCATTTTACAGCATACAAGGTTCACATGAACAATAAAGAATCACGAATCTCAAACATAAACATGAAGAATCACGAAATAAATTTTTAGTGTAATATTAGATCTCAGGAGCCCACTGGAAGCCACATCTATCTGATGTCACTTGGAACAATTGATCTTCACAAACATGTGTTGTGAAGATCAGACTTTGATAGATTCCTGTTCTTTAAATAAAACAGGTCGCCCCCTCACACCTGATTGTCATCCCATTGATTGAAAACACCTGACTCTAATTTCACCTTTAAATTATCTGCTAATCCTAAAGGTTCAGATACTTTTGCCACTCACAGAAATGTGATATTGAATCATTTTCCTCAATAAATAAATGACTAAGTCCAATATATTTGACTCCTTTGTTTGAATTGGTTCTCTTTATCTTCTTTTAGAACTTGCGTGAAAATCTGATGTAGTTTTAGGTCAAATTTATGCAGAAATATAGAAAATTCTGAAGGGTTCACAAACTTTCAAGCACCACTGTATCTTCTACAGGGTGGGCCATTTATATGGATACACCTAAATAAAACGGGAATGGTTGGTGATATTAACTTCCTGTTTGTGGCACATTAGTATATGGGAAGGGGGAAACTTTTCAAGCTGGGTGTTGACCATGGCGGCCATTTTTAAGTCGGCCATTTTGTGTCCAACTTTAGTTTTTTCAATGGGAAAAGGGTCATGTGACACATCAAACTTATTGAGAATTTCACAAGAAAAACAATGGTGTGCTTGGTTTTAACGTTACTTTATTCTTTCATGAGTTATTTACAAGTTTCTGACCACTTATAAAATGTGTTCAAAGTGCTGCCCATTGTGTTGGATTGTCAATGCAACCCTCTTCTCCCACTCTTCACACACTGATAGCAACACCGCAGAAGAAATGCTAGCACAGGCTTCCAGTATCCGTAGTTTCAGTTGCTGCACATCTCGTATCTTCACAGCATAGACAATTGCCTTCAGATGACCCCAAAGACAAAAGTCTAAGGGGGTCAGATCGGGAGACCTAGGGGGCCATTCAACTGGCCCACGACAACCAATCCACTTTCCAGGAAACTGTTCATCTAGGAATGCTCGGACCTGACACCCATAATGTGGTGGTGCACCATCTTGCTGGAAAAACTCAGGGAACGTGCCAGCTTCAGTGCATAAAGAGGGAAACACATAATCATGTAGCAATTTCAGATATCCCATGGCCTTGAGGTTTCCATTGATGAAGAATGGCCCCACTATCTTTATCAGAAACTTGTAAATAACTCTTGAAAGAATAAAGTAACGTTAAAACCAAGCACACCATTGTTTTTCTTGTGAAATTCTCGATAAGTTTGATGTGTCACATGACCCTCTTCCCATTGAAAAAACTAAAGTTGGATACATAATGTCCGACTTCAAAATGGCCACCATGGTCAACACCCAGCTTGAAAAGTTTCCCCCCTCACATATACTAATGTGCCACAAACAGGAAGTTAATATCACCAACCATTCCCATTTTATTTAGGTGTATCCATATAAATGGCCCACCCTGTATAACTGCTTCTATATGGGTGGAGCCTCCCTGCCCTGGTCTCTCCCATGCCCTTATTATATTTATTTGGTTAAGAGGATGACATCAGCAGTAGGGGGCTCCAAGCAGGAAAATGACTGCAAACAATCTTGAATTATATTTTAATCTATTATCTAGAACAGGGGTGCACAACCTTTTCTGACCCAAAGGCCACATTGTCTAATTGTACCGCTCCCAAGAGCTGCAATAAAACTTAAAGAAGTATTCCTATCTGTAATATCAACATTATATGTCATAAATGTCTAACATGGGATGCCCACTCATAGGAAAAATGGGGGTCCCTTGCTTCTCTGTGTGGAACTCGAGATGAGGAGACCCGAAACTGTGCGACTCCCTCTGTTGTACTTTGTGGGAGTTGGGAAAACATGTATGCATGTATGGCCACCTCTCCACCTAACCTCTTTAATTGCCTCAATGTTATTATCAGTGAATAATAGATTCATTGTGAAATAAGCCAAAAAGTGGTAGAACCAATCTGAAAATTATCTGCTCCAAAAGTCTGGTTCAGATGGGGTTGTTAGTACTCAGTAGATTGGCCCCATTACTATGTCAGAACCTGGGTCCACTGGGAAAACATGATTTGACTGACGGAGTGGTATAAGTTGAAGTTTAAAACACAAAAGGGGTCTACATAGGAAAGGCATAGTCTTGATTCCTTTTTTTTTTTTTTACATGGGAGCCTATGGACAACATATGCAACTGTACCTTATAGAGTTGCATACATCAGGGCTCTACATTTGGGGCATGTTTCAGGAAAATGTTCTTGCTGAATGAAAATTTCAAACACAATATGAACAGAGACTTATCCTGTAGGTGTGTTTCTCTAAAGCAGGACCTGAACTGTCTGTGGATGTACAGAGCAAAACAAGTGCAACAAAATACAGGGACATTTAGGGCGGGTTCACACATAGCGGAATTTCACTTAAATTCCGCTGCGGACACTCCGCAGCGTTAATCCGCAGCGGAGCCGTTTCTCCATTGACTTTCACTTTAATTTAGCAGTGTTCGTTTACACGATGCGTACAATTCCGCTGCGGAGCATAGGCTGCGGAGCGGAATTTGGTGTCCGCAGCATGCTCTGTCTGTTGCGGAGCAGTGGCGGACTGGTTGCGGACTCATGGCGGAATTTCTCCATTGACTTCAATGGAGAGTCAAAATTCCGCAATGAAGTCCGCAGATCTTATGTGTGCTGCGGAGCGTATTGTTTTTACTACCATGACATTTCTTCATTCTGGCTGGACCTATGTATTTCTAGGTCTACAGCCAGACTGAGGAAGTCAATGGGGCTCCCGTAATGACGGGAGCGTTGCTAGGAGACGTCTGTAAATAGTCACTGTCCAGGGTGCTGAAAGAGTTACGCGATCGGCAGTAACTGTTTCTGCACCCGGGACAGTGACTACCGATCTCAATATACATGTATCTGTAAAAAAAAATATAAGTTCATACTTACCGAGAACTCCCTGCGTCTGTCTCCAGTCCGGCCTCCCAGGATGACGTTTCAGTGTAAGTGACGGCTGCAGCCAATCACAGGCCAAGCACAGGCTGCAGCGGTCACATGGACTGGAGCGTCATCCAGGGAGGTCGGGCCGGATGCCGAAAGAGGGACGCGTCACCAAGACAACGGGCGGTAAGTATGAATTTCTTTGACTTTCACTAGGGAAAGTGCTGTCCCTTCTCTCTATCCTGCACTGAATAGGGAGAAGAGAAGCACTTTTCCTGCAGTCCGCAGCGGCCAGTCCGCATCAATTTTCTGCACATTTTGTGCAGATCCGCTGCAGAATCTGCAACGCAGATTCTGTGCGGCATTGATGCGGACAGTTGCGGAGGAATTCCGCCATGTGTGGTCATGCCCTTATGGGAAGAAACTTCTTCGGTCTGGAAGACAACAACCCTTATAAATCAAAGCTACACAGTAAGGGCGGGTTCACACATGGCGGAATTCCACTTAAATTCCGCTGCGGACACTCCGCAGCGTTAATCCGCAGCGGAGCCGTTTCTCCATTGACTTTCACTTTAAATTAGCAGTGTTCGTTTACACGATGCGTACAATTCCGCTGCGGAGCATAGGCTGCGGAGCGGAATTTGGTGTCCGCAGCATGCTCTGTCTGTTGCGGAGCAGTGGCGGACTCATGGCGGAATTTCTCCATTGACTTCAATGGAGATTCAAAGTTCCGCAATGAAGTCCGCAGCTGTCATGCACATGTCATGTGTGCTGCGGATACGTCTTGCTTTTTTAACTTGACATTTCTTCATTCTGGCTGGACCTATGTATTTCTAGGTCTACAGCCAGACTGAGGAAGTCAATGGGGCTCCCGTAATGACGGGAGCGTTGCTAGGAGACGTCTGTAAATAGTCACTGTCCAGGGTGCTGAAAGAGTTAAGCGATCGGCAGTAACTGTTTCTGCACCCGGGACAGTGACTACCGATCTCAATATACATGTATCTGTAAAAAAACATATAAGTTCATACTTACCGAGAACTCCCTGCGTCTGTCTCCAGTCCGGCCTCCCAGGATGACGTTTCAGTGTAAGTGACGGCTGCAGCCAATCACAGGCAAAGCACAGGCTGCAGCGGTCACATGGACTGGCGCGTCATCCAGGGAGGTCGGGCTGGATGCCGAAAGAGGGACGCGTCACCAAGACAACGGCCGGTAAGTATGAAAATCGTTTCCTTTCACTAGGGAAAGTGCTGTCCCTTCTCTCTATCCTGCACTGATAGGGAGAAGGGAAGCACTTTTCCCGCAGTCTGCAGCAGCTAGTCCGCATCAATGTACTGCACATTTTGTGCAGATCCGCTGCAGAATCTGCAACGCAGATTCTGTGCGGCATCGATGCGGACAGTTGCGGAGGAATTCCGCCATGTGTGGTCATGCCCTAAAAGTCAGAGTCCAAACTTCAATCCAATTAAGAATTTATGAATGGAATTGAAAAGATCTGTTTCCTCACACTCCTGATGCAACATGATACGTGTCCACATGTAGATCTATTCATAGCAGTTTGCCCTTTTTCTGTTGAGTGTCTAAAATGCCTTTTTAAATTCACTGTGATTCCATGTTGTTACAGAATAAAATGTGAAAAATCCATAGTGCGTGAATACATGAAGACACTATAATTGCTGACAATTTACTTGTATTATTGAGAAAATGTGGGATGGAAGATTTATTCATTATGGCTGACTGTCACTTCAGATCTATTTGCATATGTTATACAAATGACTAACCTCTTATATCAGTCATCGGGGTACCAACATCCTTTTTGAATGTTTATGGACAATAAGGCTAGACAGACAAAATCTTTTACAGACACATTTGGAAAATGAAAAAAAAAATTAATGATAAAGATTATAAGTAATACATCTATTGCTCAGATACTAGTATTAGAATGATCACATTAGAAGCATTTGCTGTCCACTATAAAATGATGATAATTATAGCCACAATAGACTTCACCAGATAAAAAAATAAATAAAAAAATCACGGACACATTTCTTTTAATAAGGGACACTAGAAAAAATTTCAGTATTTTATGGACTGTCCTGTTACTATTGTCTTATTAAATGACCTTGGCTATATGAATGGGAGCACTAGGACCAAATCACAATGGCCGATACTTTAAGGCATTACTTCTCAAACTATTAAGCGGGATCACTGGTGGGTCGCACCCCAATTGTTGGTGAGGCACAGCTGGGGAGTCAGTTTTGACAGAAGTGATTATTGGCTGCAAATGCCTTTCTATGGTTGCACCAATCTCTGGTTCAGCAAAATACTGTAACTGACTTCTTGTATGCCTCTATTGTTCTGCTGGTCTCAGGTGACACATTTGAGGCACTTTTTTTGCATGGACTACGACTAATGATGAGGCTCAGGCATCACAATGTTCTAGCTGTAAAGGCCCCAGTAAAAAAAAGATTGAGAAGCCCTGCTTTTGATGGATTTTCTCATTACTACGACATTCCTTATCCATATACTCTTTTAGGATGTCTATGAGCAAGAGTGAAGAGCTACTGCAAACAGCACGCTCTAGCAGACTCTGCCCTTCCGCGTATATTAAGGCAATAACAGTTGATTGCCGGGCCAGCTTTAATATAAAAATGAATTCTCGTCTTGAAACAACCCCTTTAAAAATTAAAGCCTTCCACCATAATTGTTTCTTTAATAGTTACTATAACTGTATGCACACGATCATACATACCAATAGTGTTAATACATTAGAATTTATCCTATCATTAGGACTGGGCACTCTTGTAACTTTCCATTACTGCACTACACATAGAGACAAAGTTAATGTCCTTCATGATCACTTATTGTGATATCTTGATATATGTAATTTAAAAACCAATAATGCCCAAAATAATAGTGACATAGTACATGTTTATATATGGTTGCTCAACAATTTTTAGAATATGGGAAAGCTATAACTAGAATCTTATGTTTATGCATTGGGATCTCAATCCTACAAGGTATAAGCAAGCAAAAAAAACAACAAAAAACTGTCCATTTAACCAGTGTACTGTTAGGCTCAGAAAATAAAAGCATATATAAGCCCATCACATGATATGTATTTTAGCAACAAAAAATAATTGTAATTTCCTTTTATGTTTTTTTTTTCTTTTAAATGACTCTGAGCATGCATCAAAAAGTAAAGTTTGCAGCACCATATGTAGAGGTTTCATATTTCAAATGTTATTCTGTGAAGTGGTAAAAAAAATACTCTGTAAAAAGTAAGCACAATCGCTGTGCTTAAATGTGAGAAACATCTGGGCTTGCAGATAAGACGGATTACATAGTCACTGTGCAAAGTGGTAGAATCTAGAAGATCTTTACCTACAAACAATTAGTTTTAATCTAAAATCTATGCTACAAGCATGCTATTATGCAATAAACAACATTCATTATGACCTTGATATCCATAGATAGTTATTTTACAGGAAGCTCCTCATTAGCCATAAAAGCAGCAATACAAAACATAGTGACCTGACAATGGCAGCAAACTTTGTCTTCTACAAATGCCAGCAAAGCACATAAAACCCTGTTTTGTATAACATTGATTTTATCTGTATACCAGTTACAATACAAATTTTACAGTACTTATTCATCTCCTTTTCAATAAATAAAGTTTATTTGCAGAGTAGTCACCTTCACCGATAACAAGCCCAAATTGTAATGTTGAGAATATTATGTGTAAATTCTTTGCTATTCAATAGTAATATAATCTATCTTCTGTGCAACTTTTTAGGTCACAGATGTAAAAAGCTGACCTATAGGGCGCAGACGTAACAAGCAGATCTGACTTAGTCATGCGGTCCTACTTATTGTGATCTTATGATTTGTTATCAGTGGTTTTGCATAGGACTGCAAGTAAACAAATTGCTTTATCGCAGAGCCAACACAACTGCAAAGAGTTAATTAACAAACTCGGCTCTGCATAAATCCCCATAAAATATTATTAAATACAATAGATTTTTATTATGATCTGATGTCTCTATGTATTTTCCCAGCATATTAACCCTTGCCAAGATCTCATAACACAGCTAGTGATAGACTTACTCCTATACATTGGTGAGCAGGCAAGAGATATCTTTCCCCAGCAGCAGTCCCAGTCTTTCTTCCCGTGATATTGATAGGCTTCTTGTTTTTGGTTTTCTGCTGTGCTCTCCTCCCTCCACTGGGAGTCCGGAAGATCACAAGCTTATAGCTTCTAAGTCTGCAAAAGGTTAACTCCCCTTCTCCTCTTGTATCTGCCTTTCACTGCCTTGTTCCTCTACCGGGGCACTAAAAAAAGAGAATAGAAATGCAAAGGCCACGATGAAAATGCATTTACCTGGAGAATAGACCATGGTTATCTTGGAAGCAAGAGACTGAGGAGGAAAGAGACCTTCACAAGGAGGAAGGGAGCCTCTGGTACCTAGAAGTGACTTTCAGCACCTCGGACAGTTCCCAGAAATACAGCTACACCTCTACCGCTCAGCCTGCTCCAGCACTTCCCTGACTCACTGCGCTCTGGGGAACGTTACTGAAGCTGTCAGCACCATCACATTACATAGGCAGAGAGCGCACATCTTCTCTGAATGATGGAGAAGATTAAGTTGTAACACAAGCTTATGTTGAGTGCAGAGATACCACAGTAGGCAAGCAGTTAATTGTTTCTAATTATACCAAGGCACCAGAATTGTGACATTTAAATGTTTAACACCCTAGCTTGACTTAACATTACTTATTAGATGCATGTATAGATTGAGCATATTAATTATTAATATGTCATTACTGTGTGTGGTGCACTGACCTTTAGTCTCGTAGTCATCTAAAGAACTGGAATGTCAGATTTAGATAATTAATCCACATGCATATGATATGATATTGTGTTCCCTCTTCATATTATTTTAACAAATATGATGTTATTCAATTGAAGCCCTGGGTTAGGCAGATTAGACAATTAGACAATTGCATAAAAAAACAGCTCCGAAAATAACCTACATTAGCAGACCTAGGATATGTCGTAAATGTCAGATAGATGCGGGTCCCAACTCTGGGACCCACACCTATCTCTAGATCGGGGCCCCCTAAACCCCGTTCTAGCTTTGTCTGATCTCGCTGCCTCTCGGCCACTTCCTGGTTATGGTTGGGAGTTACGAAAACAGCGTAGCTCCCTGAGCTACGCTGTTTCTGTAACTCCCATGGTAGTGAATGGCAGTTACGGAAGCAGCGTAGCATGTGAGCTACGCTGTTTTCATAACTGCTATTTAGTTCTATGGGACTTACGTAAACAGTGTAGCTCAGCGAGCTACGCTGTTTTCGTAACTCACGACCATATAACCATTTTCATGGTCGTAATTCGCCTGATTCAGCCGCAACACAGAGCAGCAAAATGGGGTTTAGGGGGCACCGTGCTGGAGATAGGTGCGGGTCCCAGTGGTAGGACCCCCATCTATCTGACATTTATGACATATCCTGTGGATATGCCATAAATGTCTCTCATGGGAAAACACCTTTAAGTCAGTGGAACCCGTTCTCCCAATAGTTGAGTATCCCAGAGGAGGCATTTATAGGATATCCTGTGAAGGGTTCACACATAGAGGCCACAGTGTGGCTGAAAACTGTGGCGGCATGCGGTTTCATAGCAAAACGGTGCAGATTTAAATTTGATTGTTAATGGTTATGTGATTTTGCAAGTAAACCGCGTGACCATCAAAATCAATTTAAATTAAAAAAACTGCATGTTAACGCGGTTTTTGGCCACATTGTGGCCTTGCTATGGTCACTATCTATGAACTCATCCCTAAGAAGGTTTCTTGTGGAATGCAATCTGTGGGGACATGTACAGAGAGTCTGCAAGTCGAAAAAAGGAAAATACAAACTGTTGGGGAAGATGCCATTGTAATATAATAACATATATGATAAAGTTTTATATATTCACATGCATGACTGATCTATGCAAATAAACAATGATAATAATAATTAAATTTTAATTAAATTTTACAATTCTTCACAGAACCCGGAGGCTATATTTGGATCATTTTCACTTATAAAAATTGTGCATTTCCCAAAATAATATTATAAAAAAGGATTTCTATTTTTACTTCTTACACATCAGACTACATAGTATTACATAGTATTACATAGTTAGTACGGCTGAAAAAAGACACATGTCCATCAAGTTCAACCAAGGGAAGGGAAAAGGGAAGGAAAAATTTCTACACATAGGAGCTAATATTTTTTTGTTCTAGGAAATTATCTAACCCTTTTTTAAAGCCATCTACTGTCCCTGCTGTGACCAGCTCCTGCGGTAGGCTATTCCATAAATTCACAGTTCTCACTGTAAAGAAGCCTTGTCGCCTCTGCAGCTTGAACCTTTTTTTCTCCAGACGGAGGGAGTGCCCCCTTGTTTTTTGAGGGGGTTTTACAAGGAACAGGATTTCACCATATTTTTTGTATGTGCCATTAATATATTTATATAAGTTAATCATGTCCCCCCTTAGTCGTCTTTTTTCAAGGCTAAATAGGTTTAATTCTTTCAATCTTTCCTCATAACTTAAATTCTCCATGCCCCTTATTAGCTTCGTTGCTCTTCTTTGTATTTTTTCCAACTCCAGGGCATCCTTTCTATGAACTGGAGCCCAGAACTGGACTGCATATTCTAGATGAGGCCTCACTAATGCTTTGTAAAGTGGCATTATTACATCCCTGTCCCGCGAGTCCATGCCTCTTTTAATACACGACAATATCCTGCTGGCCGTTGAAGCAGCTGATTGACACTGCATGCTGTTATTGAGTTTATGATTTACAAGAACACCCAGATCCTTCTCAACAAGTGAATCCGCCAGTGTAGCGCCCCCTAGGACATATGATGCATGCAGGTTGTTGGTACCAAGATGCATAACTTTACATTTATCTACATTAAACTTCATTTGCCAAGTGGACGCCCAAACACTTAGTTTGTTTAAATCTGCCTGTAATTCATGAACATCTTCCATAGTCTGAACTATATTACATAGCTTGGTGTCATCTGCAAAAATAGAAATAGTGCTATTAATCCCTTCCTCTATATCATTAATAAATAAGTTGAATAATAGTGGTCCCAGCACTGAACCCTGGGGTACACCACTTATAACCGGGGACCATTCAGAGAAGGAATCATTGACCACAACCCTCTGGATACGGTCCTTGAGCCAATTCTCAATCCAATTACAAACTATATTTTCTAAACCTATAGTCCTTAATTTACCCATTAGGCGTCTATGGGGGACAGTGTCAAATGCCTTTGCAAAGTCCAAAAACACTAAATCCACAGCGGCCCCTCTGTCTAGACTTCTGCTCACCTCTTCATAAAAACAGATTAGGTTAGTTTGACAACTTCTGTCCTTAGTAAAACCGTGCTGGCTGTCACTTATAATGCTATTTATTGTCACATAATCCTGTATATAGTCCCTCAATAGCCCCTCAAACATTTTCCCCACGATGGATGTTAAGCTTACTGGTCTATAATTACCCGGGGAAGACCTAGAGCCCTTTTTGAAAATAGGCACCACATTTGCGCTGCGCCAGTCCCTTGGCACTATACCTGTCACTAGAGATTCTCTGAATATTATGAAAAGGGGGACAGAAATAACTGAACTAAGCTCTTTAAGAATTCTAGGGTGTAACCCATCTGGTCCCGGAGCCTTGTGCACATTTATTTTATTTAATTTAGCTTGGACCATCTCTACATTCATCCAATTCAGTATATCAACTGATATATTAACAGCACTGGCACCGGCTATATCAGCTGCTCTTTCTTCTGTTGTATATACAGAGCTAAAGAACCCATTTAGTAACTCTGCCTTCTCTTGATCCCCTGTGATCAACTCCCCATTACCATTATCTAGGGGTCCTACATGTTCAGACCTTGGCTTTTTTGCATTTATATGCTTGAAGAATTTTTTAGGATTTGTTTTACTATCCTTGGCCACCTGCCTTTCATTTTGTATTTTTGCTAATTTTATTACATTTTTACAGATTTTATTAAGCTCTTTATATTTTACAAAGGCTACAGCTGTACCCTCAGATTTGTATTTTTTAAATGCCCTTTTTTTGTCATGTATTGCCCCTTTCACAGAAGGTGTAAGCCATGTGGGGTTTAATTTGAGTCGTTTATACTTATTACCTGTAGGAATAAATTTTGCACTATAATAACTCAAAGTAGATTTGAAAATCTCCCATTTATCATTTGTTCCATTATTTGACATTAGTTCTTCCCAGTCTATATCCTGAATTGCAGCCCTCATCCTGGGGAAATTGGCTTTCTTAAAATTAAATGTTTTTGCCCTCCCAGCCTGCGTTTGTTTTTTACAGTATAGGTAAAATGTAACTATATTATGATCACTGTTACCGAGGTTTTCACGAACATTGACATTCCCAACAAGATCTGCATTATTAGAAATGACCAGATCCAACAGAGCTTCACCTCTAGTCGGGTCTTCCACAAACTGGCCCATAAAATTTTCCTGCAACAGGTTGAGGAAATGTCTCCCCTTTGCAGTTGAAGCCGAACCATGACACCAATTAATATCCCGGAAATTAAAATCTCCCATTATCACTACAGTACCCGCCTGTGCAGCCCGCTCCATCTGTTTATATATCTGACCTTCCATCTCCTCAGTTATATTGGGGGGTCTATAGATTACACCAAAAGTAATTTTTTCAGTGTTTACCTCCCTTTCTAGTTCCACCCACAAGGTTTCAACCTCCTCACAGTCTTCACCCACTATTGTCTCTTTCACACTCGCCTTCATATCACTTCTCACATACAGACATACACCACCACCTTTCCTATTTGTCCTGTCTTTACGAAAAAGTGTAAAACCCTGTAGATTTACAGCCCAGTCATGTGAAGAGTCCAGCCATGTTTCAGCAACACCAACTATATCTATATTTTCTTCCAGTATCAAGGCCTCCAGCTCCCCCATTTTGCTTGCTAGACTTCTGGCATTTGTGAACATACACTTTAACTTGCCTGTCAGTTTTTCACTTTTATTATCAGAAATGTGATTTGACATTAATCGGTCCTTTTTATTTACACTGATGTTTTGTAACGAAAGGATCTCCTTATCTTGTTGTCTAGTCCTCTCCCCACATTCTGTTTCTCCCCCCACCAATATAGTCTGACCCCTCTCTAACCTGGCTACCCCTTTTTTTTCTACATTGACCTCCCTCCTCAGCCCTAGTTTAAATACTCCGCCACCCCAGCTAGAATTCTCTCCCCCAGCACAGCGGACCCCCTTCCATTTAGGTGCAAATCATCTGCAGAATACAGTTTGTACCCCAATGAAAAGTCAGCCCAGTGCTCTAGGAACCCAAATCCTTCTCCTCTACACCAAGACTTCAGCCATGCATTTAACTCCCTAAGCTCCCGCTGTCTTTCCTGTGATGCGCATGGCACAGGCAGTATTCCTGAGAATACAACCTTGGAGGTCCTTCCCTTCAGCTTGTAGCCTAGTTCTTTAAAATTATTCTTAAGGCTCCTCCACCTACCATTTATTCTGTCGTTGGTACCGACATGGACCACGACAGCTGGATCATCACCAGCCCCTCCCAGCAATTTGTCCACCCGTTCCACCACATGCCGAACCCTGGCACCAGGGAGACAGCAAACCATTCGGTTGAGGCGGTCTTGGCGACAAATTATTCTATCCGTCTTCCTGATTATAGAATCCCCTACAACTATCAATTGTCTTGGCTTGCCTGCATTACCATCCCGCCGACTACTAGCTGGGCTGTTCTCCCGGCTGTTAGGGAGATCAGTATCCACTAGGGCTGCCTTTTCTGAGACTGACACCCTCGCATCATCACCCAACCTGGCAATTTTGCTTGGAATGCCAGAAACCGGATCGGCCTTCCTTGTCTTTGACCCCTTTCTACTGCCCCTAACTACATTAACCCAGCTACTTACCTGATCCTGCTCACCCATGTCTTCACCCTCCAGTTCTAACCCACTAACTGCATGCTCTGTGAGCAGCAAGCTCCGCTCAAAATTGTCTATCCTCCTCAGTGTTGCATTCTGCTCCTCCAGATCTCTAATACGAGCTTCCAGGTGAACAACATGCTCACATCTGCCACAGAGATATTCACCCTGGAACTCCGGCTCCAGTCGTGTATACATATGACAAACTGTGCACTGAAGAAAACCTCCAATCTTGCTATCCATTATCCAAGTTACACCAAAACAGCGAACAATTGTCAAAGAAAAAGAAGAGTACTTACTGGGGCTTCAACTCCTCTTTTCAAATCCGGTTTTAGAACTCCACTTAGTTCACAAGCCACTTAAACCACCAAGCTCAGAAAGAGCAAGCTCAAAATGAGGTCTGATGACTAATTTATACCACCTGTGTCCAGTTAACCCCTTCCCCCTCGTCAACTGCTCAGCTGGAACGAATCTGCAAGGGAAAAAAAAAAAAAAAAATTTACAAATTTTTTTTTTTAAATTGTGTGAGTTTTTGCTATCTTCTATTTGCTAGCAATCAAAACAGATTCACAAACACAGAAATACAGCAACACAATACAGAACTACAGCAACACAATCCGGTTTTAGAACTCCACTTAGTTCACAAGCCACTTAAACCACCAAGCCAGGGGCGTAACTAGGAAAGACTGGGCCCCATAGCAAACTTTTGACTGGGGCCCCCCCTCCCCTGGGTGTCACACAACCCCCCCCCCCCCTTGTAGATAGTGCCTTTTTTACAGCCCCCCATGTAGATAACGCCATACAGCCCCCCCTCTGTAGATAGCGCCATACAGCCCCCTGCAGATAACGCCATACAGCCCCCCTGCAGAGAACACCATACAGCCCCCCCCTGTAGAGAACACCATACAGCCCCCCCTGTAGAGAACACCATACAGCTCCCCCTGTAGGGAACGCCATACAGCCCCCCCCTGTAGAGAACGCCATACAGCCCCCCCCCTGTAGGGAACGCCATACAGCTCCCCCCCTGTAGGGAATGCCATACAGTCACCCCCCCCCTGTAGGGAACGCCATACAACGTTCCCCCCTGTAGGGAACGCCATACAGCGTCCCCCCTCCCAAAAAAATGCGACCTACAGTGTGCCGTACAAGATACATGTATCCCCTATCCACAGGATCTCCACAGGATAGGGGATACATGTGTGATCGCTGGCAGCGATAGGGAGAACGGGGGACTGAAAGTCCCCTGAACTTCTCCATCACAAACCTCTGACTTCCGGCGTCTGCGCAGCTCAATAAAAATGAAAGGAGCGCTGGTCACACAAGCGCACAAGCACGACCGGCGCTCCATTCATTTCTACGGAGCTGCCGACACAGACCCCGGAAGTCCGAGGTTTGTGATGGAGAACTTCAGGGGACTTTCAGTCCCCCGTTCTCCTTATCACTGCCAGCGATCACACAGGTATCCCCTGTCCTGTGGATATCCTGTGGAGAGGGGATACATGTATTTTGTTCTATTTTGCGCCTTCAGGACCAGACACCGTTTAGCCATTTTTAGCACATGTTAGTTAAATGGCTATAACTTTTTTATTTGTTGGGCTAATGACGTGATTTTTGCGACGTCTTTTCCGTAGACAATGCAGGTTTCATTTTTTATCGTTTTTATACACACCTTTTTTGCTATTTTAGAATTTTTATTCATAAACTTTGAAAATAATAGTAAAAAAATAAGCTTTTTTACATTTCAGCAATTTTTTTTTTGGTAATAACATAGTTTTACCCTAAAATAGACCTTTTATTTGTGATCGCCATTGTCTACCGTAAATTTTTATATATTACATGTCTATATTAGGGTAATTGGGTCAGCGCTAGCATTACAACAATGATTGGCGGGGGGGGGAACGTTTTTTTTTGGGGTGGGTATTTTATGTGTATTTATTATTTACATTTTTTTTGCACTTTACTTTATTATTTTTTTATTACTATGGTCTGTCCCTCAAAGGTCAAAGAAGACCTTTGGGGAACTTTATATATTTTTTTTCTTTCTTTCACACCATGTCTTTCCACTGTAATTGGAGCTGCACAGCAACCCCAGTTACAGGGGAAATCAGCCCTCTCATAGTGACGATTGTCACTAACTGGGCTGTGCTGGGTCTAGTTAGACCCAGCAGCAGCCTGCCACTAACGGCACTCGGCGATCATGTGACCAGTCATATGATCACCGGGAGGAATAGAGACAGCGCCGCTGCTGCTGTCTCTATTCCTATACACAGCGTTCATTGAACGCTGTGTGCAAGTGATCGGAGAAGACAGAAGCAGCGAAAGCTGCTTCTATCCTCTCCTCAGGGTCCCCGGCAGTCACTGACTGCCGGAGACCCGACATTCAGCTGCCCGATCGCGCGGGCAGCAAGTTAAAACCCGAGCCGTAGAAAGTCTATGGCTCGGGTTTTAAGGACCCTGACCGCTGGCCGTAAAAATTCAGCCAGCGGTCGGGAACCAGTTAATGGCAGAGCGGGGAGATACCTCCCTGCTCTGCCGTAGTGTTCAGTGGCGTCCCGCTGTAGCAGCCATAGCGGCTGCTAGCGGAGCCTCCGGCCATGGTGGGGGCCCGTGCCGGCGGGCGACACGGGCCCCCTCATGCCGCGGGCCCCGTAGCAGCCGCTACTGCTGCTACGGCGGTAGTTACGCCACTGCACCAAGCTCAGAAAGAGCAAAAGCTGTGTGCAAAAGCTGTGTGCTTTTAAAGTGTACCTATCATGTTATTCCATATTAATAATTTAGAAGTACATTTGAATATATAAATCTTTGTAATAAATAGGATTACGGCGAAAGTGACATCTTTCTCACCTTCCAGCAGCCTGTAGTTTTCTGCACATTCAAAAACATCTTCATTCACCGAAAAAAAATCCATTTAGATTAAAATAGTAAATACTAGAGTGGAAGTAGCAGCAATGAGACTTTAGGCTACATGCACACGTTGCGTAATTTGATGAGGAAAACCGCAGGTGTACGAATGTAATTCCGCAGCTAAAAAGCACCGACGGGTGCGTTTTTTGATGCGTTTTAAGGTGCGGTATTTACATTTTGATGCGGAAAAAAGTGCGTATTTTGATGTGTTTTCTTTTAAAACTAGCCAGATACCATTCACAAGCAGAAACGCAGGATAAATTGACATGCTGCGGATTTTAAAATAAGCATCGCAGGTCAATTTACGTGCAGAAAAAAAATTAAATCTGCATTGTGTAAATGAGATTTCTTAAAATCTCATTTACTTTACTGGTACTGTATTACACTGCGGATTTGCCGTATGAAAATCTGCGTAGAAAATCCACTCGTAATACGCAACGTGTGCATTCAGCCTTAAGGGTATGTTCACACGGCCTATTTACGGACGTAAATCGGGTGTTTTTGCCCCGAATTACGTCCGAAAATAGCGCCTTAATAGCGCTGACAAACATCTGCCCATTGAAAGCAATGGGCAGACGTTTGTCTGTTCACACGAGGCGTAATTTACGCGCCGCTGTAAAAAGACGGCGCGTAAATAGACGCCCGCGCCAAAGAAGTGACCTGTCACTTCTTTGGCCATAATTGGAGCCGTTATTCATTGACTCCAATGAATAGCAGCGCTAATTACGCCCGTAATTGACGCGGCGTTCAAGCGCCTGCACATGCCGTGACGGCTGAAATTACGGGGATGTTTTCAGGCTGAAACATCCCCGTAATTTCAGCCGTTACGGACGCCCTCGTGTGAACATACCCTTAGGCTATGTTCACTTGTTGTGAATTTCTGTCTGGATTTACGTGCGGATTCTGCACATATATGTAGATAGAATTGCCAGTAAAGCATTTTAATGAGGATTTTTATTCAGATTTTACATGCTCTAGAAAAATTTCAGCACAAAATAAAGACCTCATGAATCTTATAATCCACAGCATGCTCATTATTACCACAGATTTCGTGCTGAAAAAGCTGTGGATTAGCTCCATTGATCTTCAATAGAACTAATCTGTGTGTAAATCCGCATGCAAATCCAGTGCAAAATTCCTGAGCTTCAGCCATGGATTTCTGCCGTGGATTTACCTGAATGTTCACAATGGATTTGTTTCTGCAAATTCTAACCTTGCGAACATGGCTTTACACAAGCTGTGAGAGGGGAGGGCAGGGAGGGGAATCATGTTACAGTCTCTCTATCTCAGCCTGTGTATGCGACTGCATGATGGGGAGAGGGTAGAAGAAAGAGATCTGATTAGCCCAGAGCATACAGCACAGCACTGACATCATACCAGGAAGAGCCTGCCCAGTCAGCGGGCATGGAGTGAAAAAAATGTGCATTTACACAAATCAGCAGAAGGAAAAAAGGGACTAAATATAAAGGGTTAAAAGGAATTAGGATTTTTGTTTTGTAAGAATAAATGCTTTATCACACTTTCCTAATCTTTTCCATAATCTTTAAAGGAAGCAAATTCATACAGAAAACTTCAGTTCAGTTATAGTATTAGAAATGCCTTGTCCCTGTATCAGATTTGTGATGGAGGCCTCATACTTTCAAGAAAACTTCCATACATCCAAACAAAGTTCCATTCACTAGAATGAATCTGTACATCCAACTTTGGACACTATTTTACAGTTTACATATAGAATTATCCCCAAAAAAAGTTAAGTAACTTTGTAAATATATTACATTACTTATCTTGTACTGATCTCAGTATACCACAAGTTATAAGGTGTTTTGTTTTGTTTTGTTTTTTTGCAAGATGCCTTTGTATTGAGAAACATCGACTCTATTCACACTGCATTTGCAGTGCATATTTGGTGCATGCACCAGAAAAAGCTTCTGGTGTATATGGTGAACCTGCCCATAAGTATGTATGGACACAACATATTCCAAAAGAATGTCCTTTTGGCATACATTGGGGCGGTATGCGTTGACATACCTTTTTTTTAACTGTATTTAAAAGTGAAGTTGACTGCGCTTTTTAATAAAGGTATCCTGCAAAAAAGACAATTACATACAGTTTCATACCTCCAGATTATACATTCGGTGTATAAGATTTTCCCAGCGCATACACAGCATATACACTATAAACGCAATGTGAATAGAGATTTAGTCCAAATGGCTTTTTAATGCATTTAAAAAACAATTGTGTGCCAAAAGGACAATGTTGCATACGTCGGGTTTATAGAAGTCTGCAGAGCATTTCTTCACATTAGACCAAACGTACTGTACACTGCAAAAGCGTCATGGCCCATGGCCGCGGGCCGTCAGGTTCACTCACCTCCTGACGCCCGTAGCCATGGAACTGTGAGCGCTGGTCCCCATCTCCTCCTCAGGAGATGCCAGCGCTCACTTCAGCTTCTCCCAGCCGGGTAATGTAGGGTGCGCACGCACGCTCGTGCCTGCTCTTAAAGGGCCAGCGCGCACCTGAAATTAGTACAAATTAGCCCATGAGCACCCTGGACTATAAGAAGGGTCCAGCCCTTTCCTGCTATGCCTGAGCGTTGTTGTCATACCCAAAGTTTGTCAAAGCAAATGGTCTCATGGTGTTTTCTAGTTCCCAGTGTTCCCTTGTTCATGTACCTGTGTCCCGCGCTATCCTGGTCAAGTGCCGCGCTGAGCTGAAGTCATGCTGTGCTGTATACCATGCCTGACCTGCTACACCATGCCTGACGTCTGCCTGCTGCCTAGTCCCAGCCGAGCCTGTCTTGCTACTGTCTGAGCTGCCACAGGTACACTATACGAACTATAGACTGTGACCGGCGTCCTGTTGGCCAGCTGCCATTCCGTCAATGCGGTACGGCGCAGTGGGTCCACGTACCCAACATGACAAAAAGCAATGAGTGACTATAATAACACTGTAATAGAGGATTACTCAGATTGTAATTCCCTGACATAATAAAGTCGTTTCAAACAGCAACCTCTGAAAGGCTATGGACACCTTTCACATGGAATTCTTTTTTTTTTTTAACATAGATTAATGGTTACCTAGAGATAAAAAAAAAATGCACTAAGTTTCAGGCTGTGGACCCACTGGGCCGTACCGCATAGCGGGATGGCAGCTGGCCAAACAGGTAAAGTGCAGAGTACAATAGTTCAGTGAGGATACCTGATGCAACTTAGACAGTAGTGAGGCAGGCTCGTCCAGGACCAGGCGGCGGGAAGACGTCAGGTGAGGCGTAGCAAAGCAAGCATAGACTGTAGCACAGCACGGCAACAGCTCAGCACAGCATTAGAACTGGATAGCACGGAAACAGGATACAGGAACAAGGTACACTGGGAAACTGGAAGACACTGGAAGACCATTAGCACGACAAACTATGGGTAACAAACAACACTCTGGCATAGAGCAAGAGAGCAGAGCTCTTTTTATAGCCCAAGGCATCCTGGGCTAGTTTGCAGACTTCCTGCAAAATGTGTGCACTGGCCCTTTAAGACCGTGCATGCGCGGGCGCGCGCGCCCTCCGGAGACAGTCTCGAAGTCCGGAAGTGAGTGCCGGCGCCTCACAGGAGGACGACGCTGCACAGAGGTAAGATGTCCATGGCCACGCCCGTCGAGGTTAAAGTCAGAACGACGAGCCGTGGCCATATACGTTACAGTATCCCCCCTCTTCTTGGGACGAAAGCGGGAGAGAAACTTCCTCACGAGAACAGGAGCATCGATGTTCTCCTCTAGCTCCCAAGACCTCTCTTCTGAGCCGAACCCCCTCCAATCCACTAAATAAAATGTCCGTCCTTCCTCCCACCTTCTTGATGGCCAGAATCTCCTTTACTTCGAAAGTCCCAGATGAGCCACCAGGGACCACTGCGGAACTAGGAGTCCTGGAGTAGCGGTTCAGGACCACAGGTTTCAGCAAGGAGATGTGAAGAGAAAAGTAGATCCGGAGTTTTTTGTATATAAAATATAGCTTTTACTTGTTTCTCTTAAAAAATTACTTTCGAAAAAACACAATTGTACAGACAATATATAAAAAAATTTACTGAAGTTTTGATGCTCATTCAAAGCCTGTATCCAGTATCGTGAGGTGATACGACATTAACAGCAAACAGGAAACAGGCGCCAGATAAGGAACTACAGACGTACCTGAACGATTTCTTGCCACTGCAAGCACGCCTGCAGACACACAGCCTGTTTATTTTGCTCTAGCACTCCTGAAAACTTGGATCTAGCTGGATATGGCCCTTCTCCCCTGAAGAATCATGTGGCCGTGAGGAAACGCGTTGGGAGATTGTAACTACACTAAGAGAGTTCACAGAGGAGATCATTTATACAGATAAGGAGAGCCTTTTCCTGATCCATCGGACAGCAAGCTCTAAAGGTTGTCAGAGAAAACGGATGACATCCATACGGGTAGGGGGGCACTGAGCCCCATACTCTTGTACCTGTTGGTCACCCATTATTATTACCTGTTGGTCACTAACCTGAAAGGATCTCTAGACACGAAAATTGATGAACACTCTTTATTCATTATACACACGCATGAACTGCTGTTAATGTCGTATCACCTCACGATACTGGATACAGGCTTTGAATGAGCATCAAAACTTCAGTACATTTTTTTATATATTGTCTGTACAATTGTGTTTTTTCTAAAGTAATTTTTTAAGAGAAACAAGTAAAAGCTATATTTTATATACAAAAAAACTCCGGATCTACTTTTCTTTTCTATTTATATTACGGAGAATTCATTAAAAAGAAGTCTGGATGGTGGACTTTATCTTTCATCATCATTCATTACTAGCAAGGAGATGTGGAAGGAGTTAGGAATCTTGAGGGTAGGGGGGAGTCTCAGCTTGTAGGATACCAGATTGATCTGTAGCAGGATTTCGAATGGTCTGAGGAATCTAGGGGCAAAGTTGCACGACGGCACCCTCAGCCGAATATTCCTAGAAGACAACCAGACTTTAGTCCCAGGAAGGAACTGTGGAGGAGTCTTCTAGTATCTGCCTTTCTCTTCATGCGGTCCACCACCAACAGGATAGAAGATCTGGTCTGTTGCCAAATCTGTAGAAAGTCCCTGAAGGTCGAATCAACTGCAGGAACCTGGGACATAGTAGGGACAGGAAGAGGTATATGAGGCTGCTGACCATAGATGATGAAGAATGGACTGGAAGTGGTCGACTCACTGGTGTGGTTATTATAAGAGAACTCTGCCCACGAGAGCAACTGCACCCAATCATCATGCCGTCTGGAAACAAAGTGACGTAGATAGTTCTCCATAATCTGGTTAACTCTCTCAACTTGCCCATTGGACTGGGGATGATAGGCCGAAGAGAAGTCCAACTTTACACCGAGGAGGCCGCAGAGTGCTCTCCAAAACTTAGAGGAGAACTGGACCCCTCGGTCCAAGACACTATGCAGGGGCCAGCCGTGCAGACGGAATATGTGTTGGATGAAGAGGTCAGCCAATCGGGTAGCAGACGGCAGGCCGGTCAAGGGGTTGAAATGAGCCATCTTGGAAAATCGATTCACCACCACCCAGATCACACAGCAACTCGCAGAAGAAGGAAGATCCGTGACAAAGTCCATAGCGACATGTTGCCAGGGGGCAACGGGCACAGGCAGTGATTGGAGCAGGCCAGCAGGTCTAGAGTGAGCAACTTTATTTGCTGTGCATACCGTCCATGACGTCTTTGGGTAGAGTGGCCTACCAGAACTGACGGGTGATTAGATCTTGGGTCTTACGAGCACCCGCGTCACCTGCCAGCTTGCAACTGTGACCCCAGCGAACAATTCTTCCTCTGTCTGACAGACGCACAAAAGTCCTTCCCAGAGGAATGTCTCTAACTTGCAGGGGATTTACAGAGAAGATGCAGGATGGATCAATAATATTCTGTGGAGATTCCAAAGTGTTCTCAATTTCAAAAGATCTAGACAAGGCGTCGGCCCTCACATTCTTGTCGGCGGGTCGGTAGTGGAGTTCAAACCGGAACCGAGCAAAGAACAACGACCACCTGGCTTGACGTGGATTTAACCGCTGGGCCGTCTGTCCGTAGGTCAAATTCTTGTGATCCGCGAAGATCAGGATAGGATGAACCACGCCCTCCAGTAGATGTCTCCACTCCTGCAGAGCCAGCTTGATGGCCAGTAACTCCCGATCCCCAATCGAGTAGTTGCGCTCTGCGGAAGAAAACAGCTTGGAATAGTAGCCACATACCACAGCCTTGCCTTTCGATCCTCTCTGGAACAACAGTGCACCAGCACCAACAGAGGAAGCGTCCACCTCTAACGAAAACTGTAGGGGTACATCAGGATGGTGCAGAATGGAGGCAGACGTGAAGGCTTTTTTTAAGGATTCAAAGGCGGCTTCAGTCTCCGGAGTCCACATTTTGGCATTCATACCCTTCTTAGTGAGAGTAGAGATGGGGGTTGTCAAAGATGAGAAGTTGGGATTGAACAGCCGGTAGAAGTTGGCGAATCCTATGAAGCGTTGTATGGCCCTTAAACTTTGGGGGCGTGGCCACTCCAGGACAGCCTTTACCTTCTGGGGTCTATCTTGAAGCCCTGATCGGAGATGATATAGCCCAGGAAGGATAGAGACCTCTTCTCAAACACACACTTCTCCAGCTTGTCATAAAGGCGATTCTTTCTTAGACAGAGTAACACCTGGCAGACATGACTTTGATGAGTTACTGGATCTGGGGTAAAAATAAAAATGTCATCGAGATACACCACAACACAAACATAAAGGAGATCACGGAAAATGTCATTGACAAATTCTTGAAATACTGCGGGGGCGTTACACAGGTTGAAGGGCATAACTAAGTATTCGTAGTGCCCATCACGAGTATTCAAGGAAGTCTTCCACTCGTCACCTCGACAAATCCGAACCAGATTGTAGGTCCCCCGCAGGTCCAGTTTAGAATTTTTTTTAGACCCCCATATGCAATCAAACAGTTCAGAGACCAAAGGCAGAGGGTACCTGTTTTTCACCGTGATCTGATTTAGGCCTCGGTAGTCAATGCAAGGTCATAGCGATCCATCTTTTTTCTTAACAAAGAAGAACGCGCTCCGGCCGGGGATGAGGATTTACAAATGAAACCCCTCTCCAGGTTCTCCTTAATATAGGCCGACATGGACTGGGTCTCTGGCAAGGAGAGAGGGTACACTCTACCACGAGGAGGAGACGATTCAGGAACCAGGTCGATCGAACAATCATATTTCCGGTGTGGCGGCAACGTCTCAGCCTCCATTTTATTGAAGACATTGGGGAACATGGAGAAACAAGAAGGCAACCCTGTCAATGGCTGAAGAGGAGCAGACTGTGGCGACTGCATATGACTCAGACAGCAGTCAAGACACTTCAGGCCCCACTGGAGAACCTCTCCAGAGTTCCAATCCAGGACGAGAGCGTGCAGGCGGAGCCAAGGCAAACCCAGCAGCACGGGGTTGATGGCCTTGGACAGGACGAACAGGGAGATGAGCTCAGCATGAAGAGCTCCCACTTAGAGTCTCAACGGCTTGGTTACGGACACAACTGGGTCAGGCAATGGCAGTCCATCCACCGAGGCAACGATCAACGACCTTTCAAGCAGGATAGTAGGCAACTAAAGAAGATCCACCAGGTCTTGACAGATGAAGTTGGCTGCAGAGCCGGAGTCCAGGTAGGCAGAGACCGGATGGGGCCTCTCACCAGCTATGATGGTTACGGGAATGAATAGTTTGGAAGAGAGTTCTTGATTCAATGTGTTGACGCCCAGGGTTGTCTCTCCAACCAAACCTAGGCGCTGGGGTTTTATGGTCTCTGAGTGTACAGACGCACAACATGGCCAACGAGGCCGCAATATAAGCAAAGTCCAGAGGTGTGCCTGCGCTGTTTCTCCTGGACCAATAGTTTTAGTCGGTCTACTTGCATCAGGACCTCGGGCAAATTCATAGCAGCGGGCAAGAGGGGTTGCTGGAAGCTGGGCGCCTGTCTAGGCCGTCGCTCCTGACGAATCAAGTGAGATCTCTCCCTCAGCCTTATGTCTACCCGACTAGCAAGCAGAATTAAGTCATCCAAGGCAGGAGGCAGGTCTCGAGCGGCCAGTTCGTCCTTGATCTCGTACGACAGGCCATGCCAAAAGGATGCCACCAAGGCCTCATTGTTCCAGGATAGCTCTCCTGCCAGAGTCCGGAACTGGATCGTATATATTCGCCCACGGAGGTGTCCTCTTGGCGTAAGTTGAAGATGGCAGTGGCTGCCGACGAGATTCGACCTGGCTCCTCGAAAGAAGTCCGGAATATTCGTACGAACCCCTGGAAATCTGGGGTCTTGGTCCCTGACGTTCCCAGATAAGATTAGCCCATGCCAGGGCCTTGCCAGTCAGAAGGGATATGATAAATGCGATCTTGTCTCTGTCCGACGGGAATGCTCAGGAGTGCAGGGTAAAATGAATGTGGCATTGGTTCAGAAACCCCCGACATGCACTGGCGTCTCCATTGAACCGAGAGGGCAATGGCAGCGAGAACCGAGGATCCAGACCAGAACTGCCAGGAGGAGTAACAGGGGGATCGGCTTGAGGAGCTTGCTTAGAGGCAGGAAGAGAAGCAACTAGCATCTCTAGCTGCTGCGCCATAGAGTCCACTGCCACAAGGAGTTGGTCCTGCCTAGCTCGCAGATCCAGCAGGTCCGCCTGAATGGCTTGGGAGGGTGACATGCCTTTGAATTGACCAGCGGAGTCCATGGCCAGAGCGTACTGTCACGAAGCCGGGCGTGGACCCACTGGGCCGTACCGCGTAGCGGGATGGCAGCTGGCCAAAGAGGTAAACTACAGAGTACAATAGTTCAATGAGGATACCTGATGCAACGTAGACAGTAGTGAGGCAGGCATGTCCAGGACCAGGCGGCGGGAAGATGTCAGGTGAGGCGTAGCAGAGCAAGCGTAGACTGTAGCACAGCATGGCAACAGCTCAGCACGGCACTAGAATAGGATAGCACGGAAACAGGATACGGGATACAGGAACAAGTCAGAACAACGAGCCGTGGCCATAGACGTTACACCCTGATGTGCAGTTTGCAACCGTCTCCTAGTTTCAGACTTTTCTCATTTGGGCATGTCACTCCCAGTAATACATGCTGGATGTGAGTTCTGGGAGTCCAGGATGTTGCTGCTGCCTTCACAAGCTTACATGTATTATCACAGCTTAATTCCTATACTGATTTATCCTTCTACAGCCCATGAAGTATCTCTTCTTCCTTGTCCTGACAGACACTGATGCTGAGAGGTGTTTGCCCCCCCCCCCCATACACTTCCCCTGCACAGTCTGCCATAGATGCTCTCTATATATATATATATATATATATATGTATATATATACAGCGCCCACCAAAAGTTCCGGAACACCCTCATAATTTTTGAACGGTTCGAGGTAGAGGGTTGAAATTTGGTGAGATTTAATGGGGTCATATATATATACTGATACACAACCTGTGTGATTAACCCTTTCCTGCTGTGTGAATTCCTAACTATCTACACTCTGATTTTGTACAACTTTGTACAACCTCCTTTCCCTCCCTGCAATCTCGAATACTGAGAGAAATGAGGGGGAGAGCAAAGTGGGCTGACATAGCGAGGCGCAGTGTGCTGATGGAGCTATGTCAAAATCAGCAGCACAGCCAGCTAGGTAAAGTAGTTACATAGACTCTATAGCAGCACATTCGTAGAAAATTTAAATGTAGACTATTTAGAAAGTTGCTTACTTTATTTTTATTTAGGAAGCAATAAAACGTGTTATTAGCCTTTAAGTCACTTTAAGAAAACTAATATAAATCATTTATTTAGGACTAAACAGACACTTTTATTAAAATTTGGTAAATACTTTTTTGGGTAAAGAAATACTTCCAATTATGCAGCATATGCCTCTTTGTACGCTACATTGAATTCAATATGATATCAGTATTCTGGGGTAATTTATCGTAGTCACCAGCCATTGCTCAGACGGTGAATTTATTAATGGTTGTAAGCCTGGGAAAATCAAGGTCAGGGGCTTTGCTCTCAGACAGAACTGTTATGTTATCAGGGGGGATTTTAGTTTATTACAGTCTTTATACTTTATTTTACAGGCTGCAAAATGGTGCAGCATGCATTAGGCTGGGTTCACACGACCTATTTTCAGGCGTAAACGAGGCGTATTATGCCTCGATTTACACCTGAAAATAGGGCTACAATACGTCGGCAAACATCTGCCCATTCATTTGAATGGGTTTGCCGACGTACTGTGCAGACGACCTGTAATTTACGCGTCGTCGTTTGACAGATGTCAAACGACGACGCGTAAATTGACTGCCTATGCAAAGAAGTGCAGGGCACTTTTTTGCAACGTAATTTCAGCCGTCCTTCATTGAAGTCAATGAAGAGCAGCTCAAGATATACGAGCGTCACAGATGCCTCGCATAATGCGAGGAGGAGCTTTTACGTCTGAAACGAGGCAGCTGTTTTCTCCTGAAAACAGTCTGTCTTTTCAGACGTAAAAGCCTCTCATCGTGTGCACATACCCTTACAGTTCTTAAATATCCATAGTGGACACATTAGAAGATATTTTATGTACGATCATGGGATTCCATGTTGATTGTGGCTTTGAAATGAATGAGTTACCACTAGAAGGTATGTCTCCCTGCCTTCTTAAAGTACACACATGGCGGATTTCCATTGCAGAAATTTCTACAACTGGAATCTGTCCCATACATTTTAATGAAGTTAGTAACACTACTAATGCTCAACTCATCTTAACCCTATTAAAATTAATGGGACGTATTTCACTCCCAGAATATGTTATTTGTGAACATATTCCAATGTATTAAAATATACAGGAGTACATCATTTGACAAATTCTCAGAGGATATTCTCATAGTAGATACTTAGGCATATAAACTGTATATAGGCATGAACGCCACAAGAACTCTGTTGGTGTCCTGTAAACTATTTTCATCCCATCTATGGCATAGCATTGGGGAAAAGGATACCTTTGGGAAAAAAAAACTTGGACCGTCAACCTAAGGTGTACGTATGAGCGGTAAAATTTTTATATTATAATTTGTTCTAAGGTAAACTGGACTGTGCCTTTATTTTACCTGCTCCAGCTGAACTTTTTACAATAAGAGTTTAATTAGTTGTGCTGATTTTGTGGTCCTGTGGTATTTGCCACCAAGGTGTTAGCAGTAGATCCTTTAAATCCTGTAAGATTCAAGGTGAAGCCTTCATGGGTTGGACTTGTTTTGCCTATACATCGCACAGATGATTGATCAGACTGAGATCTGGGGAATTTGGAAGCTAAGTCCCTGTTATGCTCCTCAAACCATTCCTGAACAATTTTTGCAGCGTGGCAGGGAGCATTATCCTGCTGAAAGGGGCCACAACCTTTAGGGAATACTGTTGCCATGAGGCTGGGTTCACACGACCATGTTACGTCCGTAATGTACGGAACGTAATTCGGCCGGAAGACCCGGACCGAACACAGTGCAGGGAGCCGGGCTCCTAGCATCATAGAGATGTACGATGCTAGGAGTCCCTGCCTCGCTGCAGGACAACTGTCCCGTACTGTAATCATGATTACAGTACGGGACAGTAGTTCCACGCAGAGGCAGGGACTCCTAGCATCGGACATCACTATGATGCTAGGAGCCCGGCTCCCTGCACTGTGTTCGGTCCGGGTCTTCCGGCCGAATTACGTTCCGTACATTACGGACGTAACATGGTCGTGTGAACCCAGCCTGAAGGGGCATACTTGGTCTGCAATAATTTTTAGGTAGATGGTATGTGTCAAAGTAACATCCACATGAATGCCAGGACCCAAGGTTTTCCAGCAGAACATTGCCCAGAGTATCACACACTGCCTCCGCCAGCTTGTTTCTTTTCAAAAGTATATCCTGGTGCCATCTCTTCTCCAGGTAAGCAACGCATACGCACCCGGCCATCCACATGATGTAAATACACTATGTGTTCTGACACCTTTCTATAATGCCCAACATTAACTTTTTAGCAATTTGTGCCACAGTAGCTCTTTTGTGGGATCAGACCAGATGGACTAGCCTTTGCTTCCCACACGCATCAATCAGCCCTGGACACCCATGACACTATTGCCGGTTAACCAGTTTTGCTTCCTTAGACCACTTTTGGTAGATACTAACTGATACTAACTGTGGCGTCCATGGCCGCCGACCGTCGGGATTACTCACCCCCGATGGCCGCAGCCATGGATATGTGAGCGCTGGCCCGCATCTCCTCCACAGGAGACGCCAGCGCTCAAGCGCCCACTCCTGCCCGGCCTTAAAGGGCCAGAATGCGCACATGGGAATCTTCATTAATTAGCCCATGATCACCCTGGACTATAGGAAGGACCCTGCCCCTTTGCTCATTGCTTGAGGGTTGTTGTGTTTTCCTATGTTAGTCTTGCAAATGGTTCCTTAGTGTTATCCTGTTCCCATTATTCCCGTGTCCTGCTACCTGTGCCCTGTATCCCGTACTATTTGTTCCTGTGCCTTGAACCTATTGGAGTCATGTTGTGCCACCGGTTCCGCCTGCTGTGTTACACCACGTCTGGTGTTTGCTGTCAAGGTCCCATCTGTGCTTAGACTATGCTACTCTCTGAACCACTACAGGTATCCTTGTGCTTGGACTATTTATATATTGACTTGGTACTCTGTTGGCCAGCTGCTACGGCGGTACGGCCCAGTGGGTCCACATACCCACCGACACTAACCGTGGCATACCGGGTACACCCCACAAGAAATGCTATTTTCTGAACTAGTTGTCTGGCCAACACAATTTGGCCCTTGTCAAAGTCACTTAGATCTTTACGCTTGCCCATTTCTCATGCTTCCAACACAACTGACTGACAAGAACTAGCTTTTCACTTGCTGCCTAATATATCCCACGCATTGACAGGTGCCATTGTAATGAGATAGTTAATGTTATTCACTGCACCGATTAGTGGTTTTAATGTTGTGGCTAAACGGTGAATAGATAGAAATAAAAGCAAAGATTTAATTGACGTGTTGGACTATCAAAGACTTTGGAACTCATCAAGTTGTCTGTGCAGCCTCCTTCTATTATCCGGACGAGATGAACAAGGCAAAGACTCCTCCCTGGGTTCGCTGACTTTATATCTATTTTATTACGGTTTACAGTTGCAGTATACAAAGCAGAAACAGTTCATTTTTATCCAGCTCACCAACCAATAGATGCGCGGAGGGTGCAGGACTGCACCAAATTGTAGCAGAAAAGGTAAGAAGTCCAGCATCAATATCTTGAACAAAATGCGGCTTTTATTGAGGTTCCATAAAATCAGGGACAACGCATAGAACAGAAGCTGGCCGGTTTCAAGCCCAAGTGGCCCTTAGCCAAGTGGCCCATAGTCAACTGTAAAGCTATTTTTTTTTTATAAAAGTACATATTTATTAACAAAACAAGTTTTGAATATACTTTATGGAAAATTGCGTTTAATTTTTGGGATTGCATCTCGGCACTTTCAGCCGCATCCATCAGTGAACTGCACTGGCGGCTTGGCTATTAGCGCTTATGTGTCCCTCTGATACCTTCTATGGCCCTATTACCGATCATATCTAAGTTGAGCAACTTAGCCTTAAGGACGGTGATTTCACGTGTCGTTTTGATGCAGTTGTTAAAGTCAAAACTACCACTTCTAGTTTTGGCCTCAAAAACTACATTAAAAAAAAACAACAATCTATAAGCCATGTGTAAGGCCAGGGCTACACCTCGAATTTTGTAGTACTACTGATTGATTTTTTCTCTTGAGCGACAGCTGCTGTTCACAAGATGCATGCAACTCAATGTATTCGTTTGAACTAAAGCTGTAGCGCAATAGTTAAAATCAGATGCACTATACAAAGTCTCAGTATAGCTCTGGCCTAAATGCACCCTCATTAAGGCACAGAATTTCACCATGTTTTCTCAATTAGACAATAAAACTCAAAAAGCAGCATCAATTAAAAAGATGCACCAAAAAAAAAGCACATGTAAGGGTATGTGTAATGGCCGGAAGGAGGTGAAGGGAAAGTGAGCCCTAATCTACCCACCGCCCTGTCCCTGCCTACTTGCAACGACCCGCCCTAGGCGACGAGGTACAACTGGGCGGCGGTCCCTACGCTGTCTAAGTGCACAGGGAAACAAACAGGGAACATGCAAGGGAAGGGGCAGTAGCCACGGAACGCCACGAGGAAACGGAGCGGCGAACGGACAGTCAGGACCAGGACGAAGTGAGTACACCCAAGCGGGCAAGGAGACAGAAGCAAGCCAGGGGCAAAGCAAAGCAGGTCAAGCAGAACTGCAGCAAGGCAGAAGCACGGCAGAAGCAGGCTGGAGCAAGCAGCAGTGGGGCCAGGAATCCAAAAGAATTACAAGCACTGAGGGAGAGAACAGGGCAGGTAATAAAGGACAGGGGGCGGAGCTAACTCCGACAGACCAGGCCGCGATAGGCTCTCCCACTCCTGAGCCTGCCACCCTGGTTGGTGGGAGATGGTGTCAGTCGAACAGGTCTGGCCTCAGGTGTGGATTGATTAATCCCAGGAGTATACCTAGATGAAGTACCTGGCAGATCCCTAACAGTACTCCCCCTTTTATGAGGGGCCACCGGACCCTTACTAAGGGGACCCGGTTTAGTGGGGAAGAGAAGGTGGAACCTCCTGATCAATACCCCAGCGTGAACATCACGGGCAGGTACCCAAGTCCTCTCCTCCGGCCCGTATCCTCTCCAATGGACCAGGTACTGGAGGGAGCCCTGGACCATCCTACTGTCCATAATCTTGGCCACCTCGAATTTCACCCCCTCAGGGGTGAGAACGGGAACAGGAGGTATCTTCGAGGGGGACCAGGACGGGGAGCAGCGTTTAAGGAGGGAGGCATGGAAGACGTCATGTATGCGAAATGATGGGGGGAGCTCCAGACGGAAGGATACAGGGTTGAGGACTTCAATGATCTTATAAGGTCCAATAAATCGGGGAGCAAACTTCCTGGACGGGACCTTAAGGCGCAAGTTCCTGGACGACAACCAGACCAAATCCCCGACGACAAACCGGGGGTTAGCAGAACGTCTACTATCCGCCTGAATCTTTTGTGCGCTCTGGGACGCCTCTAGGTTCTTCTGAACCTGGGCCCAGACAGTGCACAGTTCCCGATGAACATCCTCTACCTCAGGATTATTGGAACAACCAGGGGAGACGGAGGAGAATCTTGGGTTAAACCCGAAATTACAGAAAAACGGGGAGACCCCTGACGAGTTACTGACCCGGTTATTCAAGGAAAATTCAGCAAGGGGAAGGAATGAGACCCAATCGAATTGACAGTCAGAGATGAAACATCTTAAATATTGTTCCAGGGATTGGTTGGTCCTTTCCGTTTGGCCATTAGTTTCGGGATGGAAGGTGGAGGAGAAGGACAGATCAATCTCCAACTTTTTACAAAAAGCTCTCCAAAATAAGGAAACAAATTGTACCCCTCTGTCAGAAACGATATTGACTGGGGCCCCATGGAGACGCAGGATGTGTTTCACAAACAAAGAAGCTAACGTCTTGGCGTTAGGTAGCTTCTTAAGGGGCACAAAGTGGCACATCTTGCTGAAGCGGTCGACTACCACCCACACCACCGACTTGCCCTGAGATGGAGGCAAATCGGTGATAAAATCCATGGAGATATGGGTCCAAGGTCTCTGGGGAATGGGCAAGGAACGTAGTAGGCCCGCAGGTCGGGACCTAGGGGTTTTGGACCTAGCGCAAACCTCACAAGCGGCGACGTAAGCCCTAACGTCGTTAGGCAACCCAGGCCACCAATAGTTTCTGGTAATGAGGTGTTTGGTGCCCAAGATGCCAGGATGACCAGATAGAGCGGAGTCATGGTTTTCCGAGTACCCTCAGCCGGTATTGCAGGGGAACAAACAGTTTGTCCCCAGGGAGGTTCCCGGGAGCTGCACCCTGATCAGCCGCGATATCAGAAGCTAAATCAGAATCCGTGGCAGAGACGATTATACCAGGGGGTAAAATACAAGCAGGATCCTTCTCAGAAGGAGGATTGGCCATGAAACTACGTGACAGAGCATCAGCCTTAATATTCTTGGACCCAGCCCTATAGGTAACCAAGAAATTAAATCTGGTAAAGAATAGTGCCCACCGAGCTTGTCTAGGATTAAGCCTCCGGGCCGATTCTAGGAAAACCAGATTCTTGTGATCCGTAAGGACCGTTACCTGGTGTCTGGCCCCCTCCAGGAAGTGCCGCCACTCCTCAAAAGCCCATTTAATGGCTAGAAGTTCGCGGTTGCCAATATCATAGTTACTCTCCGTGGGCGAAAACTTCCTAGAGAAGTAAGCACAGGGGCGGAGATGGGTGAGGGAGCTGGTACCCTGGGACAAGACGGCCCCCACTCCGACCTCGGATGCGTCAACCTCCACAATAAATGGCTCCTCTTGGTTGGGCTGAATCAGCACGGGGGCCGAGATAAAGCACTTCTTGAGGGTCTCAAAGGCCAGGACGGCCTCAGGGGGCCAATGGAGGACATCAGCACCCTTGCGGGTAAGGTCCGTAAGAGGCTTAGCGACGACCGAGAAGTTGGCAATAAATCTCCTGTAATAGTTGGCGAACCCTAAAAAACACTGTAACGCCTTAAGGGAGGCAGGTTGGACCCATTCCGCCACAGCCTGAACCTTGGCAGGGTCCATGCGGAATTCATGAGGAGTGAGGATTTGCCCTAAAAATGGTATCTCCTGTACCCCAAAGACACATTTTTCAGTCTTAGCAAACAGATTATTCTCCCGAAGGACCTGGAGCACCTTCCTGACATGCTCCACGTGGGAGGACCAGTCCTTGGAAAACACCAGTATGTCATCAAGGTACACAACAAGAAAATTACCCAGGTACTCTCTCAGGATTTCATTAATAAAATTCTGGAAGACAGCAGGGGCATTACACAACCCAAAGGGCATGACCAGGTATTCGAAATGACCCTCGGGTGTGTTGAACGCAGTTTTCCACTCATCCCCCTCTTTGATGCGGATAAGGTTATATGCCCCCCGTAGATCGAACTTAGAAAACCATTGGGCTCCCTGAACCTGATTAAAAAGATCCGGAATCAAAGGAAGTGGGTACTGGTTCCTTACGGTGACCTTATTCAGGTTACGATAATCAATGCACGGCCTAAGACCACCATCCTTCTTCCCCACGAAGAAGAAGCCAGCACCTACAGGAGAAGTCGAGGGGCGAATGAAACCCTTGGCCAGGCATTCTTGGATATACACCCTCATGGCTTCACGTTCAGGACATGAAAGATTAAATATCCTACCCTTAGGAAGCTTGGCACCAGGCACCAAATCGATAGCGCAATCGTAATCTCTATGGGGGGGCAACACCTCGGAGGCCTCCTTAGAAAACACATCGGCGAAGTCCTGAACAAACTCAGGAAGCGTGTTTACCTCCTCCCGGGGAGAAATAGAGTTAACAGAAAGACATGACATAAGACATTCATTACCCCATTTGGTGAGATCCCCAGTATTCCAATCAAACGTGGGATTATGCAACTGCAACCAGGGAAGGCCTAAAACCAGATCAGACGATAATCCCTGCATCACCAGTACAGAGCACTGCTCCAAATGCATGGAGCCAACAAGGAGTTCAAAAACAGGAGTATGCTGAGTAAAATAACCATTAGCAAGGGGAGTTGAGTCGATTCCTACTACAGGGATAGGATAAGGTAAATCAATACAAGGCATCTTTAGAAACATAGCAAATTCCGCAGACATGATATTAGCAGATGACCCTGAATCCACGAAAGCACTGCCCGTGGCAGCCCGGCCAGCAAACGAGACCTGAAAGGGAAGCAAAATTTTATTGCGTTTCACATTAACGGGAAATACCTGTGCGCCCAAGTGACCTCCCCGATGATCACTTAGGCGCGGAAGTTTTCCGGCTTTTTATTCTTGCGCCTGGGACAGGTGTTCAGTAGATGCTTGTCGTCCCCACAGTAGAAGCAGAGACCATTCATTCTGCGAAACTCCCTACGTTGTCGAGGGGACATGGAGGCCCCGAGTTGCATAGGTACCTCCGAGTCCTCCGTGGAGGGGCGAGGAGAAGGGACCTCGGGGGGGATCGCAGAAAAGTCAGAGGGGAGCACACTGAAGCGTTCTAGCTGACGTTCCCTGAGACGTCGGTCAAGTCGTACTGCTAGGGCCATAACCTGGTCAAGGGAGTCAGACGAGGGGTAGTTAACCAGCAGATCCTTCAGGGCGTCAGATAATCCTAACCTAAACTGGCACCTTAGGGCCGGATCGTTCCACTGAGAAGCTACGCACCACTTCCTAAAATCAGAACAGTATTCCTCAACCGGTCTCCTACCCTGACGTAAGGTCACCAGCTGACTCTCGGCTAAGGCAGTCCTGTCAGTCTCGTCGTAAATGAGGCCGAGGGCAGAGAAAAAACGATCAACAGAGGAAAGTTCAGGGGCGTCAGGAGCCAAGGAGAAGGCCCACTCTTGGGGCCCTTCCTGGAGTCGGGATATGATGATACCCACCCGCTGGTTCTCGGAACCTGAGGAGTGGGGCTTTAGGCGGAAATACAGTCTGCAACTCTCCCGGAAGGAGAGAAACGTCTTACGGTCCCCTGAGAACCGGTCAGGTAACTTGAGGTCGGGTTCTAGAGGTGAGGTGAGGGGTACTACTAAAGCAGCGTCACCCTGATTGACCCTTTGGGCCAGGGCCTGGACCTGTAGGGAGAGGCCCTGCATCTGCTGGGCCAGGGTCTCAAGGGGGTCCATGATAGCGTCAGCGTAGGAGAAATGGTAGACTAGGTAAGGGCTTGTAATTATGTAATGGCCGGAAGGAGGTGAAGGGAAAGTGAGCCCTAATCTACCCACCGCCCTGTCCCTGCCTACTTGCAACGACCCGCCCTAGGCGACGAGGTACAACTGGGCGGCGGTCCCTACGCTGTCTAAGTGCACAGGGAAACAAACAGGGAACATGCAAGGGAAGGGGCAGTAGCCACGGAACGCCACGAGGAAACGGAGCGGCGAACGGACAGTCAGGACCAGGACGAAGTGAGTACACCCAAGCGGGCAAGGAGACAGAAGCAAGCCAGGGGCAAAGCAAAGCAGGTCAAGCAGAACTGCAGCAAGGCAGAAGCACGGCAGAAGCAGGCTGGAGCAAGCAGCAGTGGGGCCAGGAATCCAAAAGAATTACAAGCACTGAGGGAGAGAACAGGGCAGGTAATAAAGGACAGGGGGCGGAGCTAACTCCGACAGACCAGGCCGCGATAGGCTCTCCCACTCCTGAGCCTGCCACCCTGGTTGGTGGGAGATGGTGTCAGTCGAACAGGTCTGGCCTCAGGTGTGGATTGATTAATCCCAGGAGTATACCTAGATGAAGTACCTGGCAGATCCCTAACAGTATGTTCACACGTAGTCAACAAAAACGTCTGAAAATCCAGAGCTGTTTTCAAGGGAAAACAGACCCTGCTTTTCAGACGTTTTTTGACCAACTCGCATTTTTCGCTGCGTTTTCACGCCGTTTTCGCTGCGTTTTTTACGTCCGTTTTTGGAGCTGTTTTCATTGGAGTCTATGAGAAAACAGCTCCAAAAACGTCCAAAGAAGTGTCCTGCACTTCTTTTTACGAGGCGTAATTTTACGCGTCGTAATTGCCGTACGACGCGTAAAATTACGCGTCGTGTGGACAATACAGCGTTCTACCCATAGAAAGTAATGGGCAGATGTTTGACGACGTATTTGAGACGTATTTCCAGACGTAAAACGAGGCAAAATACGCCTCGTATACGTCTGAAATTTGGCCGTGTGAACATACCCTTAAAGTACCCTAAGGCTGGGTTCCCACGTAGCGTAAACGCTGCGGAATTTCCGCAATGGAATTCTGTGCAGAAATTCCGCAGCATTTACAGTAGCAGCAAAGTGAATGAGATTTAGAAAATCTCATGCCCACGTTGCGGAAACCCCCCCCCCCAAAAAAAAAAAGTAGTGCGGAAAGTGTTGTGCAGTGCATTTTTCAATTCCTCAGCATGTCAATTTATGCTGCCTGTTTTGCCCATAGACTTCAATGGGAGCAGAAATTCCGCAACAGATTTATGTTGTTGCGGTTTTTACAACGCTTACACAGCGGAAACGCAGTAAAAACCTCTGTAAATCCGCAGGTGCACATATACTTTGCTATAACCAATTTTTAACACTAAATCCGCAGGTAAAACCGCTGCAGAAAAACGCAGCGTTTCCGCAGCAATATAAGCAGTAAAAAAACACTATTTGGTGCGGATTTCTGTGACAGATTTACCAGCGTTTTTCTACAGATTCTGGTGCAGATTTTCGGCAGCATATGTGTGGGAACATACCCTAAGGCTGGGATCACATTATGTATTTTTTTTTGTCTGCGTTTAAAAACGCAACAAAAATAGACAACGCGATCCCAGCCATAGGGTACTTTCACATGTGCATTTTTGTGCTTATTTTGGTGCATCTTTTTCATTTATTCTGCTTTTTAAATGTTTCAGCTGTAGGCTGGTTTAAATTTCATGGTACAGTTGAAAAATGTTGTTAAAAAATCATGGGTATTCAAAAAACTCATGCCTAGCAAAAATGCACAATCTGAACCCAACCTAACATAAGTTCCCTGTTTGCCTGATTGTCAGTGAAATACTCGCACATGACCGTAGATTTTATCCGTAATTACGGACCCATTCATTTCTATGACTGAAAGACACCTTACCGTATCTTACCAGGAAGGTGTCTGGGCCGTAGAAAGCCTCTGTAAAAAATAGGACATATCCTATTTTTTTTGTTACCGACCATGCTCTTATAATTTACGGGTGACTGTCCACGGCCGGCTGTGCCCATGGGGCTTAATTGATTAGACTGTTTTAGATTTTCTGAGGTTGGTGTTGATTAAAGTATTGAAAATAAAAGGTTTGTATTTTCATTGTTAAAATATTTCATGGCCAACACATCGGGTTGATGTGTGGTTGTTTAGGAACCTGTGAAGTAAAGGATCACAGTTCATTTGACAGTTATTGGTCTTACAAAGCTTCCATAAGCTGGCTAGCCTAATTTTATGATTATCTTGTAGAAAACCAATTAAACAATTTAATTACATCGGCTTACGACCTAGGAACTTCTATTTCAATTAATTTTAGCAAAGGTGAGTTATCATAAGCTCAAGTTTTAAAGTAAAGAGCTAATGAATTGAATATTGCTCAGTTGACAATGCTTGGATCTCTAACTGAAGTCTACGTAGAGCCTCAATTCAGTCAGAAAACATCATTTTACTTAAGTAACAGATAAAACATGCCATGTAACATGATGCAGTAATTGTCCTGTGTGATGACCTCTTCTGTTCCAAATAATGTCCTACTGTCTTATTCTGTCAATCATATGACTTCCTGTCTCAGTAACCACAGAGGCTACACCTAGAATTTATGTAGTACGACATTACTGATTTTACCTATTGAGTGACAGCTCAATGTACTTCAGCTGTAGCTCATAAGCTAAAATCAATTATGTAGTACTACAAAATGTCTAAATGTTGTGGTCACAGACAATAAGGCCTCATGCACATGGCCATGCCCGTAATCACAATTAATTATATTCTATGTCCCAATTTTTTTGCATATCTTAGATTTTGGAATGAAAAGTTCCAGGTAGGGACTCGCAAGTGTGGGGATCCGTGACGAAGATTGCGTGCTTGCGTTGTTTTGGCCAAAACGACAACCAATACCACATGTATTTTCATGGTTACTTACACTGTACATACTTTTTTTCAGGACGCGGCCATGTCTTATGGTGCTGGGAGAGCATGGTGTGCAGGTGTTTGGCATTGCATGCAGGGCAGCCCGCTCTATCTTACAGTGTGGGCATTCTAAATAGGCTGCTATTTGGCGATATATGCTGTGCCTCACTATCCAAACACTATACCTCCATGTTTTACACACTGCATTCACATCTTTGTATGACTCACAGCCCTGACCCCTACACACTACACTTAGTAATGTCCCCTAAATTTCACATGTATACTATATTGATATGGACCATAGACATCGCTTCCAGCCAGGACGCGGTGTCTATTCACAATCCCGACACTTCGGTAACGTTTGTGTGGGACTTACAGCACAGCAAGCGTGATCTCGTGATTTACAGTGTCATTAAGTCCCACACAAACGTTACGGAAGTGCCGGGATTGTGAATAGACATCGCGTCCTGGCTGGAAGCGATGTTTATTCACTGTCAATACACTTCCGTAACGTTAATGTGTGAGTATTTGACTGCACATCGTGATCTAGCAAGATCACTATGTGCTGAGTAAATGAATGGAGAGAAGTGTATTACGCTGATTGGTCACTGATTGGTCAGCATCATACACTTCTCTCCACAACGCCCACTTGGTCAAAAAGTAAAAACACGCCCAGTTGTCTATTAAGAAAGTCATTAGCATAATTCTAAAATAGGTCACAACTCTGTCGAAATTTGTTTTTCTAAATAAAAAACACTGCTGTAATCTACATTACAGCGCCAATCACATTATGTAGAAGATAGGGAACTTATAATGTGGTGACAGAGCCTCTTTAAGTTGTTTTTAAGTTTCAAGACCTATGGTATTTGAACCAATGACCTTTATATTCTGCTAAATAGATTACAAAGGCTAATGACATGTTAACAACCCAATGACGTTTGTATTCCATTGAAACGTAAGGCTAAAGATTCATACTGACGAGATTGGACGATTCTGTAGAATACCATATGTAGAATGTATATGTGTAAGTATGAGAGTAACGCTTACTCTAGTATTGTCTTAAAGGGAATGTGTCGCCAAATAAATTATTTTTTTTAAGTAAGTTACTTATTTTTATTATATTTTTCAAGTTTTTTGCTGTATTTTTTTTTTCTTCCACAAGGTGGAAAATATTCAAAATTAAATAATAATTTGACATGTTTTCCTATGTTGGCCACGAGAGGGAGCACTTCCCAGAATTACAGCAAGGTGAATAAGGCAGAGCAGCCTGACCTACAGTAGCTGCTGTAAATGTGGGAGGGAGACTCACCCCCTCCCTATTTTTGGCTACAAGCCAGGAAAAGGTGTCTTCAAATTGCTAAGCAAGGAGTGATTTTACAAATGGTAGCTGGCAGAGCTCTAGGACACACCAAAAGGCTAAGAATTATGAAAGTAAAGAGGAAAGACCCCGTCATGAATTTTCTTAGGGTGTATTCAAATAGTGCGGTTTTGCCGCATTTTCACCACGCAGCCGAAAACCACATAGCAAAAATTGTGCCACACGGGAAAGACGCAGCAAAACTGCGCTGTGTGAATACACCCTTAGGCCCTGTTCACACAGTTTTTTGCAGGCAGAAAAAAAAATGTGCCTCAGAACTACATCAGGAATTTTGAAGACAATTTTAAACTGCCTGCACTTTTCTTCCGTTGCCATTGAAGCCAATTCAAGAACCATGGGGAAAAACGCCTCCGAAAAGATTTCAATGGGAGGTCAGAGGCAGAAGCCGCAAGAAAGGAAACTACACTTTTTTTCCCTGTTATCGGTCAAAAGCCACCCGAGAAAAAACTGCCTCTGTCTCTCATTGAAATCAATGCGTGGAAATTTCGGAGGTTTTATGGTGCTGATTCCGACTTGATTTCCGCATCAAAATCAGCGCTGCGGCTGTTTTATTTTATCTGGCTGGTTATGAAAATGGGGGGCCCCATCTAGTTTTCGTCAGTTTATTATTATTTATTTTTTTTAAGGAAAAACGACATGGCGGTCGCTTCACTTTCATAACCAGCCAGATACAATAAAACAGCCTAGAATTAGCAGGGTGGGAAGGGCCACTGTTTTTGGCCCTTCCCAGCCTACGGCCGCCCCAGTGCCCGTCCATCACTACAGATGGTCAGGTACTGGATCGTACCCGGATCTTCCCGATACCCTTGGTTGCGGTGGGTACCGGGGCAATAATGGTGGGTTAGTTGCAGCGTTTTTACTGGCTAACACTAAGCCCTGCCTTAGTATTGAACGTCGTCAAACACACAACTGCCATTACTAAGGCGCTAATAAAGTATTAAAAAAAAAAAACACAGACATAAGAAAAACATTTTTTATTGAAATAAAAACTCCCCCACAACCCTCTTTCACCATTTTATTTAAAAAAAAGTAGATCATCGACATAATCCAACAAATCTGCGACATAATCCAAACGGTCCAGTGGAACCTGCAAAACAAAAGAAATAAAAGTTAGTAATATGCCGCTGCTTCTTCATTCCTTGCTCCTACTGTGAATCGCCATGTAGTTACACGGCGGTTCACAGTAGGAGCAAGGAACGACGGAGCAGCGGTACTCGCCGATGATCCTTCAAAACAGCTGCCAATCAGTATGCCAATAAGTCGAGCCCACCTCCCCTACACACACACACACACACACACACACACACACACACACACACACACACACACACACACACACATTAACCCCCATGACTAAGGACGCAGCAGGCGTCTTAAACGCGTAGGCTACAGCCTATCATCTAATCATCCTCTGTACTTTGGACTGAACCCGCTTTCATCATTTTTTCACTGCTTTTAAACTTAAGAAAATAAAACTTGGAAGAAGTTTCCGGTTTTTATCAGATGCACCAATCTCCAGCCCTGGATTCAATCCTTCTTTTTATTTGTCTATGCAAGTACGTGTGCCGACACGAGGATCCGTGTGCTAACCACTATACCTGTGATAAGGTGAGCTGGAGGAATCCTCCCTTTTTTCTGTTCCATTAACCCCCCAAACATGCAAACGCGCCACACACAAAACCTGCATATTTGGGGGGGTTAGTGCGTGTGGTGGGGGGGCACTCGACGAAGCAGCAGTGCTCGCCGATGATTAGCGGCTGAGAAGGATAACAATAGTGTGCCGCTGATCGTTTGTAGCCGCCAATCAGCTGTTTTGAAGGAACAGCAGCGAGCACATCTGTCCACACACACACAACCCCCCCAAACAGCCGCGAGTACCGCTGTTCCGTCGAGCCCCCCCACACACACACTAACCTCCCCCAAACATGCAACCGCGCCACACACAAGACCACGCACACACACACACACACACACACACACACACACACACACATACCTTACCTGCATATTTGGGGGGGTTTGTGTGTGTGGTGGGGGGCACTCGACGAAGCAGCGGTTGTGAAGGATAACAATAGTGTACCGCTGATCTTTCATAGCCGCCAATCAGCTGCTTTGAAGGAACAGCAGTAAGCACCGCTGCTCCATCGAGCACCCCCCCATCGAGCATGCGCAGTACAGAGTGAGATGGCAGAGGACGTAATGAACATTCCCATAAGTTATGTCCTATGCCCTGTAGCTGCCGTATTCCATCTGTGTATGTGTCGTTAAGGCTGGATTTACACGAGCGTGTGCGTTTTGCGCGCACAAAAAACGTGGCGTTTTGCGAGCGCAAAAGGCACTTAACAGCTCCGTGTGTCATCACCATATGATGTGCGGCTGCGTGATTTTTGCGCAGCCGCCATCATTATGAAACTCTGTTTGTATGTTTGTAAACAGAAAAGCATGTGGTGCTTTTATGTTTTGAATCATAGTTTTGACTGCTGTTGAGCGAATCACGCGCGTCACACGGAAGTGCTTCCGTGTGCTTCGCGTGATTTTCACGCACTCATTGACTTCAATGGGTGCGTGATGCGCGCACAACGCACAAATATAGGACATGTCGTCCGTTTCACGCAGCGGACATATCCTGTGTGAAAATCACGGACTGTCTGAACGGCCCCATAGACTAACATAGGTCAATGCGAGGCGCGTGAAAATCACGCGCGTTGCACGGTCGTATATCACGTTCGTGTAAATCCTCCCTAAGGGACACATACACAGATTAAATAAAACACGGCAACCCCCAGTAAATTAAAAAAGTATTACTAAAAAAAAAACATTTCATGTGAAAAAATAACTAAAGTACATATAAAATTGTATTAAATAAAAACACATAAATTAATAAAAAACAAAAAAATTCATGACACTTTTAAATAAAGATACGTCTTGCCACTCATGGCAGAGACTCATTTGAACATCAATTCTGTGTGATTACTAGTCTCTTCTGGCCGGTCTCTCTCACCTTAAGAGAGAGTGTTAGGCTATGTTCACACGGGCAATTTTCGGCCGTTTTTCAGGCCGCAAACATCTGCTCATTGATTTCAATGGGAAAAACAGCGTTCTGAGTGTTTTTTTTGTGTGGCTGTTTTGAAAAACGGCCACTTAAAAAAAGGCCCGCAAAAAAGAAGTGCATATGACTTCTTGAGCCGTTTTTGGAGCCGTTTTTCATTGACTCTATAGAAAAACAGCTCCAAAAACGGCCATAAAAAACACAGCAAAACGAGAGTTTGCTTAAAAAACGGCTGAAAATCAGGAGCTGTTTTCAAGGGAAAACCGTATTTTCAGATGTTTTTGATTTTGTGTGTGCACATACCCTAACAGGGATGTAAAAGACTGATATCCAATGTTAGAAAGCATTTGCAATTTTTGCTGCTAAAAGTACTACATAATTAATGTTTAACCCCTTCCCGACATTTGACATATCCACACGCCAAAGTCGGGTAGGGGAAGTATGGAGCGAGCTCACGGAGTGAACCCGCTTCATACGATGCCGGTGTCGGCTGTTTGTTACAGCCGACACCTCAGAGTAACTAGCGGCATCGCGCTCGAGCGCGATCCCACTAGTTTAACTCGTTAAATGCCGCGGTCAACAGAGACCGCAGCATTTAAATAGTTAGAAAGAGGGGGGCGACCCCCTCTAACAGCTCATCGCGCCCACCGCAACGCAATCGCGGGGGGGCGATGGTTGCTACGCCTGCCTGGGGGCCTAATGAAGGCCCCCAGGTCCACCATCTTTGTACACCTATTAAGCCCTGCCATTGCCTGTCAGAATCACGATATACTGCAATACATTAGTATTGCAGTATATCGTGCAAGTGATCTAATGATCGCTGGTTGAAGTCCCCTAGGGGGACTAATAAAAAAAGTAAAAATGAGTTAAATAAAAAAAACATTTTGTGTAAAAAAAAATAAAAAATATTAAAAGTTCAAAAAAAAACCCTTTTCCATTTTCCCCCTAGAGAATAGTAAAAAAATAAATAAATAAACATAATTGGTATCGCCGCGTCCATAAAAGTCTGAACTATTACAATATATCATTATTTAACCCGCACGGTAAACGCCGTAAAAAATAAATAAATTGTAAACGCCAGAATCTCTATTTTTTGGTCAGCTAATCTCCCACAAAAAATGAAATAAAAAGTGATCAAAACGTCGCATTTACACCAAAATGATATTATTAAAAACTACAGCTTATCCCGCAAAAAACAAGACCTCATACCACTAAATCGACGGAAAAATAAAAAAGTTGTGGCTCTCGGAACTTGGCGACACAAAATAAATTTTCTTTTTTATACTTAGGTTTTTACTTGTAAAAGTAGTAGAATATAGAAAAAACTATATATATTTGGTATCGCCGTAATCGTATTGACCCACAGAATAAAGTTAACATGTTGTTTTAATTGCACAGTGAATTCCGTAAAAACGGCGTGCAAAAAACCATGGAGGAATCGCTGTTTTTTTCATTTTCTACCCCACAAATAATTTATTTCCCGTTTCCTAGTACATTATATGGCAAAATAAATGGTGCTACGAAAAACTACAACTCGTCCCGCAAAAATCAAGCCCTCATAGTACTAGATCGATGGAAAAATAAAGACGTTATGGCTTTTGGAATGTGGGGAGGAAAAAACGAAAATGAAAATCTGAAAAAGGGCTGCGATGGGAAGGGGTTAATGGTGTAGTTACTTTTTTACATGGGTGTTAAAGAGGCTCTGTCACCAGATTTTCAAACCCCTATCTCCTATTGCAGCAGATCGGCGCTGCAATGTAGATTAGGGGGGATTCACACGAGCGTGTATTCGGTCCGTGCGGGCCGCGTGGTTTTAACGCGGCACGCATGGACCAATACAAGTCTATGGGGCAGTACAGACAGTCCGTGCTTTTTGCGCAGCGTTTGTCTGCTGCGCAAAAAGCGCGACAGGTTCAATAACTCTGCGTATTTCGCGCATCACGCACCCATTGAAGTCAATGGGTGCGTGAAAATCACGCGCACCACACGGAAGCACTTCCGTGGGACGAGCGTGATTCGCGCAACAGCAGTGAAAAGGATGAATGAAAACAGTAAAGCACCACGTGCTTTTCTGTTTCCGAACATCCAAACGGAGTGTCTTTGCGATGAGCGAAGCCGGACAAGCGAACCGAACTTCACCGGGTTCGGCCGAACTCGTTTTGGCCGAACCCGGCAAAAAAATTATCGGTACGCGACGTCAGGAGATAGTCACTATCCATGGTGCTGAAAGAGTTAAACTGTTTCAGCACCATGGACTGTGATTTCCGATCCCAATATACATGAACCTGTAGAAAAAAAAACGAAGTTCTGACTTACCGCTAACTCCCGGCTTCTTCCTCCAGTCTGACCTCCCGGGATGACAATTAAGTCCAAGTGACAGCTCCAGCCAATCACAGGCCAAGCACAGGCTGCAGCGGTCACATGGACTGGCGCGTCATCCAGGGAGGTGGGGCCCGATGTCAAGAGAGGCGCGTCACCAAGGACGCGTCACCAAGGACGCGTCACCAAGGCAACGGCCGGGAAGTTCTCGGTAAGTACGAACTTTTTCTTTTTTTTCTACAGGTTTTGCGATATTGTGTTCGGCATTCACTGTCGAGGGTGCTGAAAGAGCTAGCTCTTTCAGCACCTTGGACAGTGACGGCCGTCGACTAGCCTCATCTCTATGATGGCGGCTGCGCGAAAATCACGCAGCCGCGCATCAGACACGGATGACACACGCAGCTGTCAAATGGTTTTTGCGCGCGCAAAACGCAGCGTTGTTTACGCGCGCAAAAACGCAACGTTCGTGTGTATCTGCCCTAACAGTAACGTTTTGTTTTTTTTAAAACGAGCATTTTTGGCCAAGTTATGACCATTTTTATATTTATGCAAATGAGCCTTTCTTAAGTACAACTGGGCGTGTTTAAAGTTATGTCCAACTGGGTGTGTATTGTGTGTGTACATCTGGGCGTTTTTACTTGTTTTACTAGCTGGGCGTTGTGAATGGAAGTGTATGATGCTGACGCATCAGCATCATCCACTTCTCTTCGTTACCACCCAGCTTCTGGCAGTTCAGACACACAGCGTGTCCTCGCTCATCCGACGCAATGAAGTTCCTGTGGGAGGAAGTGAGTGACGTCACAGCGTGATCTCGCGAGGACACGCTGTGTGTCTGTGAACTGCCAGAAGCTGGGTGGTAACGAAGAGAAGTGGATGATGCTGATTCGTCAGCATCATACACTTCCATTCACAACGCCCAGCTAGTAAAACAAGTAAAAACGCCCAGATGTACACATACAATACACGCCCACTTGGACATAACTTTAAACACGCCCAGTTGTACTTAAGAAAGGCTCATTTACATAAATATAAAAATGGTCATAACTTGGCCAAAAATGCTTGTTTTTAAAAAAAAAAAAAAAAAGTTACTGTTATCTACATTGCAGCGCCGATCTGCTGCAATAGGAGATAGGGGTTTGAAAATCTGGTGACAGAGCCTCTTTAAATAACTTTCTAAGGGTATGTTCACACAGCAGCGTCCGTAACGGCTGAAATTACGGTGCTGTTTTTAGGAGAAAACAGCACCGTAATTTCAGCCGTAATGGCATGTTAAGGCGCTTTTTGCTGCATCCATTACGGACGTTAAATGGAGCTGGTTTTCCATGGAGTCCATGGAAAACGGCTCCATTTACGTCTGAAGAAGTGACAGGCACTGCTTTGATGTGGGCATCTTTTTTACGCCCCGCCTTTTGACAGCGGGGCGTAAAAAAAATGACCGTGTGCACAGAACATCGTAAGACCCATTCAAATGAATGGGCAGATGTTTGCCAACGCTATCGAGCCGCATTTTCAGACGTAAATCGAGGCGTAAAACGACCGATTTACGTCCGTAAATAAGCCGTGTGAACATACCCTTACTTAATTGAATGCTGTAAATATTCAAAAACTTTGCTACATATTCACTTACTGTCCCTTTGTCTAATACTACATACAAGATCAGAAGCCATTGATTAAAACAAATATGCATAATAGACGACACCTGTAAAGGGTTACCGTATTTTTCGGACTAAAAAAAAACCACAGTTTTTAGCAAGAATAAATCTTGCTAAAAAGTCCATGCGTCTTATAGTTGGCAGTCAAGGGATCCGGCAGTGCCGGGCCCCCTGACCGCTTCTTACTAAACCCCTTCCCGACCCATGATCTGCCGACACATTATGGAGCGGGGAGTGGATGATGTTTGAAGCCCGCTCCATACACTGCAGATGTCAGCTGTGTTTTACAGTTGACACGCTGCTCTAACGATCAGGAACAGCGATGGCACTGTTCCTGGCCATTTAACTAGTTAAATGCCGCGGTCAATAGCGAGTGCAGCATTTATAGGGGTCTTCCCATGAAGGACATTTAGGACATATCCACAGGATATGTCCTAAATGTCAGATAGATGCGGGTCCCACCACTGGGACCCGCACCTATCTATAGAATGGGGCCCCCTAAACCCCGTTCTATATTACCCAGCGCTGTTTCCGTAACTCTCATAGAAGTGAATGGGAGTTACGGAAACAGCACTGCGCGCTACGCTGTTTCCAGAACTCGATGGCTACGATAACAGCGTACATGGTCGAGTTACGGAAACAGCGTAACTCGCTGAACTACGCTGTTTCCGTAACTCCCATAGAACTGAATAGTAGTTACGGAAGCAGCGTAGCATGCTACGCTGCTTCTGTAACTGCCATTCACTACTGGGAGTTACAGAAAGAGCGTAGCTCAGCGAGTTACGCTGTTTCCATAACTCATCCATGTATTGCAGTGTAGTGTACCAGCGATCTAAATGATTGCCGGTTCAAGTCCCCTAGGGGAACTAATAAAACGTGTAAAAAGTTAACTTTTTCAGGAGTGTAAAAAATTCCAAAAGTAAAAAAAAAAAAATTGGTATCGCTGCGTCCGTAAAAGTCCAAAAGTCCAAAACTATTACAATATCGCATTATTTGACTCGCACGGTGAACTGATTTAAACCCCCAATATCTTTGGTTTTTGGTCCCCATAGCACTAAAAAGAATTAAATAAAAAGTGATTAAAAAAAAATCGTATGTACCAAAAAATGGTGCTAATAAAAACGACAGCTCGTGCCACAAAAAATAAGCACTCACCCCGTTCAAACAATGAAAAAATATAAAAAGTTATGGCTCTCAGAATGTGGTGAAACTACACAAATAAATTTTTTAACCAATAGTTTTTTCTTTGTAAAAGTAGTAAAATATGAATTTTTTCCCCCTATTTTCTGTCTAAAACCTGGGGGCGTCTTATAGTCCGAAAAATATGGTATATACATTTTCATAGCAGTGTAGTGAGAGAGGAATAATTTTGAAATAAAACTATAAATACTATATCTCTTATTATTATTACTTTATCCATACCTCTCAACTTTCAAGAAACACAGAGGGACAATTTTTTTTCTTTTAAGCCAAGCCTCTAATCCCACCCAATCCCCGCCCATACACACCCGATTCAGACCACACAGTATCATGCTTCCATAGTGCCTCCCACACAGTATAATACCAATTAGCTGCCCCCACACAGTATAATGCCCCCATAGCTGCCACCTTACAGTATAAAGCCAACACAGATGCCCCCATACAGTATAATGCCAACACATATTCTACCATGCAGTATAATGCCCATACAGATGCCCCCATGCAGTATAATGCCAAAATTCCCCCATACAGAATAATGCCCCCCTAGCTGCCCAATACAGTATAATGCCCCCTTAACTGCCCCTAGTACCAGTGCCCTTGCAAATAGTGACACAGTGCCCATGTATATAGTGCCCACGTACCTAGCGCCACAGTGTCCCCTGTAGATAGTGCCCCTATATAGTGCCACAATGTCCATGTAGATAGTGCCACACCGCCATGAAGATAGAGCCAGCCCCCCGCAAAGATAGCACCATTGGGACTCCCTCTAGGAGCGGAATCCCCAACCAGAGCATAGGCCTGGGATTCCGCTCCTAGATGGAAGCCCCGATGTCACTAGGGGCCAGTTCACAAAAACGGCCGAAAATTTTTCGAAAAACCGTTTCGCGGGAGAAAGACGTGACATGCCCTATCTTCAGGCGTTTACGTCTCTGACCTCCCATTGACATTAATGGGAGGCAGAGACAGCGTATTTCACTGCGTTTTTTGCCCGCGGCGCTCAATGGCCACGGGCGAAAAACACCGCAAAAAACGAGCAAACGTCGTGCAGGCAGATCAAAATCAGAATTTTCTGCCTGCAAAAAACTCAGTGTGAACATAGTCTAATTCTGAAGCAGGGAACCATCAGCTCCCTGCTTCAGAATTAGTTCAGTGCGGCGGAGCAGAGGTAGCTCCTCCGCTCACCGAAGTCTCCCCAGGCACAGCGCTACTGTAAACGCTGTGCACGACGGTAATGTCCATATATGGACAGTAACGTCAGTGGCTACTCCTTGAGCGGAATCCCCGTTGCCAACTCTGGCCGGGAATTCCGCTCCAGGAGAAGCTACTGACGTCAATGTCCATATATGGACAGTAACCTCAGGTGTTTCCTCTAATCCCTGGCCAGATCATCGGTAATGGGGATTCCGCTCAAGGAGTAGCCACTAATTCTGAAGCAGGGAAGCATCAGCTCCCTGCTTCAGAATTAGTTCAGAGCGGAGGAGCAGAGGGAGCTCCTCTGCTCGGCGAGGACTCCGCAGGCACAGCGCTACTGTAAGCGCTGTGCTCGGGGAAGCCCTTGACGGTACTGTTCATATATGAACAGTGATGTCAGTGGCTACTCCTTGAGCAGAATCCCCGTTGCCGACTCTGGCTGGGGATTCCGCTCCAAGAGTAGCACTGACGTCACTGTCCATATATGGACAATAACATCAAGGGCTTCCCCGAGCACAGCGCTTACAGTAGAGCTGTGCCTGCAGAGTCCTCGGCAAGCGGAGGAGCTCACTCTGCTCATCCGCCCTGAACTAATTCTGAAGCAGGGAGCCGATGGTTCCCTGCTTCAGAATTAGTTTGACAGCAGGACATACCCCAGGCCGCCCGGGAGAGCGGGACACCGCCCGGAATCCGGGACAATTGGGAGGTATGCTTTAGCACGTGCATGTGTACCCACAGTTACATTGTTAAATGAAAGTTAAAATCCTGGCTCACATGCTATGTTTCCAGTACTTATCCCACGGCATTTCAGTTGAACAAAATGTTCATTTTATTAAATGGAAACAAAATATACACTACTTTTCACAGCACTCTAAACTTTCCGTAGCAATCTCTGCCTCGATTAAAGAAATTGTCTTACACACATTCTGAATCCCCACCGACACAAACAAAACACTCTTTGGAGGTTTGCAAATTGCATTATCAAAGTAGAGATATATGTACAGCTAGAAACAGAGGATATGCAGAACATTCAGAAACATTTTTTGGATTAGTGTTTTAACCCCTTAAGGTACTATTACACGGCCCGATATGGGCTGTGAAAACGAGCGCTGATAAATGAGACAGCTTGTCGATCTACACTCGTTTGATACTTTCACAATGATTGCTTACGTATGGGGACGACCGTAGTTGTAATCCCGGTCTGATTATGGCGTCAGTCAGCTGCAGACAGTCGTCCGCATTTGCGGGCCATGCTCCCATTATAAAGTATTGGAGTACGGTCCATGTACAAAAAAAAAAAAAAAAAAAAAGGACAAGTCCTATTTTTTACGGAAGCTTTCGACGGCCCGCACATCTTCCTGTGAATATACGGAAAGGTGTCTGATGGTAATAGAAACTAATGGGTCCGTAATTATGGATAAAATTTACGGTCGTGTGCATGGGGCCTAAAAATGCAGCTCAGCCAATGAATGAGTATACACAGGGCAATGATCTGGAACGAGCGTTCATATGGACGCTCATTTGCCTGTGTAATAGGGCCTTTAGTGACGAGCCTGTTTTAGGCCTTAATGACCAAGAATTTTTTGGGGTTTTATTATCATTGCATTCAAAGAGATAACTTTTTTATTTTTCCGTCTACATAGCTGTATGAGGACTTGTTTTTTGTGGGATTAGTTGTATTTTTCAATGGTCCAATTTTGGGATACATATAATTTTTGATTAACTTTTATAAACTTTTTTTTTGGGGGGGGGAATAGAAAAAAAAACAACCATTCCACCATTGTTCTATGCGTTTAAAATTTACGTCGTTCACCGTGCGGTGTAAATAACATGTTAACTTTATTCCATCGGTCAGTAAGATTACGGTGATACCACATATGTATAGGCATTTATGTTTTACTACTTTTTCACAATAAAATCACTTTTGAACTCAAATTATTTGTTTTTGCATAGTCGCTTTTCAAGAGCCATAACTTTTGTATTTTTCCATCAATGTTGCTATATAAGGATTTTTTGGGGAACGAGACATTGTTTTCATTGGTACTATTTTGGGGTACATGGGACTTCTTGATTAATGATTATTATCACTTTTTTTGGGGGCAATGGAAAAAACAGCAAATCCGGCATTGTAGTTAGCATTGTTTTTCTTTATGGCGTTAATCTTGCAGTTTAAATTACGTTAACTTTAGTTTTCAGGTCATTACGGTCGTGGCGATGCGATATAGGTGTATTTTTATTTATTTTTTTACACTTACTAAATAAAACCACTTTGTATGGAAAAAATAAGTTTTTCACGGTGCACCTTTATTAATAATTTTTATTTCACATTAATTACTTATTTTTTTTAATCCCACTAGGGGACTTCACTATGGAATATTTTGATCGCTTATTTAATGCTTTAGTATACTTAGCATGGCCTAATAACATATAGGCAGGGCAGGTCTGGTGACCTTTGTTAGGCCCCTGGCTGCCATAGCAACACATTGGAGGCCCGCAATCACATTTGCGCACCACCAATGGGTGATAGAGTCCCGTCCCTCTGTAAACCACTTAGATTACGTGGTTGCTATTGATATCGGCATCTAAGGACTTAAACCGTAGTGATCAAAGGAAATTAATGTCACTACAGTTAGAGCAGGACCCCAGCTGTTTTGGGACAGCCAGGCACCTGTGCAGGACTTACACTAGGCCGTCGTGAACAGGCGGCAGCCTAGCCTAAGTCTCATTTGGGACCGACGTGAAAAGGCGTATTAGTGGTCACTAGCGGGTTAACATGCAAGAACATTAAAAATCTGCCATCTAAATGAATTGCACAATATTCAATTATAAGTGTCCACTGCTTTAAACTAGAAATGTAAAACTGGGTACAATTTGACATCCTAAATGATTTTCCTGGACACATGTCAGATGGTTAATTTAAAGAATACAGTAGCAAAAAAGCAATTTTAGAGTAACAGAGCAAAGCTTCCAATGATATAAGATTTATAAAAGTCGAACACCCTGGCCTTGGCTGTACCATCATGAACAAGCAACATAAGCCTTCATTAATATTTCACTAGCTTTAATATATTTCATGTTCATCCAGTGAAGAACAGTAATTTAAAAGTCACTGGGCAAAATTAATGGCTCTGAAAGAAACAAAAAACATTTTTTGCCGGGTATTAAGGCGCTGCTGAATTCTATATTTCAAAATCTTTATATTTTATTATATTAGTTTTTTTTAAATTAATTTATACTTCTAAAAGAAAAGAAAAACAGCGAGTTTGTTATATTCAGTAGTGGTTTATTACATAGCAAAAATTCTGCTTCCCAGACAAGGAGGTTGCTTGAATATACACAGTCGAGTCACATTATTATGACCACGTCCTACTTTCAACGCGTAGCCCATAAAGGAAATGATGTGTCGTGGGCTGGCTAGGTGGATATATAAGGTGTGCAATAGGCTGTCTTACCCATGGCAACATATCACTCATTGTTGCCATGGGTAAAAGGGGCGATTTATCAGAGTTGCAAAAAGGGATGATTCTTGACTTTCGGGCCAAGGGTGGCAGTATTTCTCAAACAGCGCCGTTTGTGAACGGTTTACATGCTGCTGTGGTGAAAGTGTATCGCGAGTGGACAAATGCCACCATTTTGAATAACCGACATGGAAACTGCAGAGCACCACGTGCCGAAGGTGCGCGAGGGTCAAACGACACACTACAGTGGAACAGCTCACCGAGAAAAAAACAACCAGAGGGCTACCAGACGTATTTCTGAAACAACAGTTCAGCCTACTGTGTATGGGGCTCCGAAGCAGATGCATGTTCACTTCTCCTATGCTAACAAAGGTGCATTGGAAAAAAAGGCTTACATTTGAACAGCAGTATCGGAATTGGACCACCGATGATTGGCAAAGGGTTGCCTTCTCCGATGAATTAAGTTTTCTGCTTCACCGAACGGATGGGCGTTGGTGTGTCAGGCGAGAAACATTTGAGAACAAAAACCCTGCAACCCTGCAACAAAAACCCTTGCAGGAAGAGAAGCTGGTGGCGGCAGGGTTATGGTCTGGGGAATTTTTTCATGGCATTCCCTGGGCCCACTCATCCATGTGGAAGGCACTCTGAACCGAATTGGGTATGAATCCATCGTTGCAGATCATGTCCACCCATACATGCTGTTTGTCTTCCATGGGGCAGATGGAATCTTCCAGCAAAACAATGCGACATGTCACATGACTGGAAATGTCCGACAGTGGTTGGAAGAGCCCAACCAAGATTTCCAAGTACTTCCCTGGCCCCCTAATTCGCCAGACTTAAACCTAATTGAGCATCTGTGGGACCACCTCAATTGTCTTTTTCACCCTATGGATCCTCCCCAAGCAGACTCCAGCAAATGTGGGATGCACTGCAATCAGCATGGCTCCAGATACATCAGACAACCTACCCGCACCATATTGAGTTACTTCCAGCCTGTCTAGCTGCTGTTCGCGCTGCACACAGCGGTTAGTCTGGATATTAGCTGGTGGTCATAATAAAGTGAATTGAATGTGTATATTTACCACGAAAGCCAATGTTTTTGAAATTGGCTCTTCATAAATTTTTATAACTAACAAAGTGACTTTTTTTTCATTCTTAGAATATTCCAACAGTGAAGGTGGTAAATGAAGCTTTGGCATTTGCGATTTGCATCACTTAATTTTGCGCCAAAGAACGAACTGGAATAACATAACTTCAGGGTCCTCAAAGCTGCCATGTACTTCTTGCTTATGAGTGACAACTAGTGACCTTCCTCTCATTACAACAAATAATAAAACACTTTTGAAAACTTTGTAGTTTGAAGCACTCTGAAATATTTACATATATTATGATTATAAACCTCAAACAATATGAATAGGGTCACAACTAGTAAAATAAAACCTGCTATCAACAATCTCAGTATTTCCCTCACATGTTTGAGTCCCAACACTGCCATAGAAAAGTCCTGTACATCTTCATCCTCTTCTGTGCTTCGCTGACTGTCACACTTGGGGTAAACCATTTTATTGTGGAGACTGTACGGAGAATTGGCTACCTGGCTCCTCGCTTTCACTCGGGTGTTTGACCTTTTTGAAGTGTGAAATGTGGATCCAGGTGGATTTCTCCTTTACCTTGATTGTGATTGATGTCAGCAGAATTTGGTATGGACCTTCTCATGTCAGTTTGACTTGTTAGTGTACGTCACTGGGCTGTACACAGCACCTCATACTGTGAGCCTGGGGCGAGTTCCCTCGTAGGTGGATTAGTGGAGTTTTATTATAACTGCCACAAACCCTCTGCCTCTAAGTCCTCTTCCTCCGGTAAGTTACTTGTATGCAAGGCTGCTTGGATTTGTGACACTGTCTTAACCCCTTCCCGCTATGTGACGTAATAGTCTGTCACAGGAGTTGTCCTGTTAACGCAAACTGACTATTACGTCACAGCATTAACAGGGCACTGTGTCGGTAGACACGTCTGCAGACACAGATTTAAAGCAGTGATAGCTTAACACTATCACTGCTTCAAGGCCAGGACCGGAGCTAGCCTCTGACCGGTCCGATTAACCCCTTAGATGCAGCCCTCAAAACCGAGAGCCATATCTATGGTGTTTACAAGCCGATCGGAACCCTGCAATGAAATCGCGGGGTTCCGATGACTGCTCCGGCAGACCGGAAGCCTAACAATGGCCTCCTGTCTGCCACGTACGATAGCCTATTAGGCCCCAGCCACAGATGGGACTTAATAGGCTTGCTTGCTGTCAGTGAATGACTGACACCTCTAATGCATTGCACTACATGGGTAGTGCAATGCATTAGAGTAAAGATCAGAGGTGCAGGACCTCAAGTCCCCTAGTGGAACAAAAAAAAAAGTTGAAAAAAGTTAATAAAAAAGTTGAATAAAAAAGTGTAAAAATAAAAGTTTAATGTTAATAAAAACAAACACTGCCTTTTTTCCTATAATAAAACTTTTATTATTGGAAAAAAATTAAAATAAAAAAAAAAGTACACATATTTGGTATCGCCGCATCCGTAACGACCCAAACTATAAAAGTATAATATTATTTTTCCCGCACGGTGAACACCGCAAAAAAAATAAAAAATAAACACCAGAATCACAATTTTTTTTATTACCACCCCTCACAAAACATGGAATAAAGTGATCATAAAGTTGCATGTACCCCAAAATAGTACCAATAAAAACTACAACCCGTCCCGCAAAAAACAAGCCCTTACACAGCATTTTTGACTGAAAAATAAAAAAAAAGTTTTGGCTCTCAGAATATAGCGACACACAGAATATAGCGACACAGAGTGTACAAAAGCGGATAAGATGGGGCACCATTTATCAGTGCGACACTAGCCACATATCTCTGAAATATTATTTATTTACCGCATTATTATACCCTCTTATTATGCCCTGATGTTCTCCGCACAGATTACATATGCCCCCACATTATAAACTGAAATACCAGCAAAACCCCTTAGCTTAGCAGTTTAAGAGGTGTGTATCTTCGGTGGCACAAACAGGGCGCAACATATTGCGCACTAAAATGGCATATCAGTGGAAAATTGCTATTTTCACTTTGCACCATCCACTGTGCATTAATTACTAATGGAAAAACACGTGGGGGAAAAATGCTCACTACACCCCCTAAAATGCCTTAAGGGGTGTCGTTTCCAAAATAGGGGTGACTACTTGGGGGTTTGTTTTGCTATTTGACCTCAGAGCCCTGCAATTGTGGGCCAATGCTGTGAAAATCACCAAAATGGATCTCAAATCGCATGGTACTCTTCACTTTTGAGCACGGTCATATGTCCAAGCAAACGATAAATGCCTTGAGGGGTGTAGTTTCCAAAATGGGGTCACTTCTTGGGGGCTTCCACTGTACTCTGGTACCTCAGGGTTTTGCAAATGCGCCATGGCACCCAATGGCACATCCAATCCAGCAAAATCTGCATGCCAAATAGCGCTCCTGCATTTCTGAACCCTGCCATGTGTCCAAACAGCAGTTTGCGACCACATGTGGGGTATTTCCGTAATCTGGAGAAATTGCTTTATAAATTTCCTCTTTATCCCTTGTGAAAATGAAAAAAATGCAACTTTTTAGTGGAAAAAACGCTGATATGCAATTTTTACGGCCTAAATTCCAATAACTTTAGCAAAAGACCAGTGGGGTCTAAATGCTTACTATACCCCTAGATAGATTCCTTAAGGGGTGTAGTTTCCAAAACGGGGTCACTTTTGGGGGGTTCCTACTGTTTTGGTCCCGCAGGCACTTTGCAAATGTGACATGGCACCCGAAAACCATTCCAGCTAAATTGGAGCTCCAAATGGTGACCCTTCCCTTTTGACCCCTGCCGTGTGTTCAAGCAGCAGTTTATGACCACTTATGGGGTATTGCCGTAATCGGGAGAAATTGCTTTTCAAATGTTGGGGTGCTTTTCTCCTTTATGCCTTGTAAAAATTAAAAATGTCATCATTTTATTAGAAAAAAATATAGATTTTCATTTTCACAGCCTAATTCTACTAAAGTCAGCAAAAATACTGCGGGGTCAAAATGCTCACTATACCCCTCAATAAATTCCTTCAGGGCTGTAGTTTCCCAAATGGGGTAACTTTTGGGGGGTTTCCACTGATTTGGTCCCTCACGGGCTTTGCTAATACAATATGGCACCCAAAAATCATTGCCGCAAATCCTGAGCTCAAAAAGCAAAATGATGCACGCCTTCCTTTCTGAGCCCTGCCGTGTGTCCAAACAGCAGTTTATCACCACATATGGGGTATTGCCGTAATCGGGAGAATTGCTTTTCAAATCTTGGGGTGCTTTTTCTCCTTTATGCCTTGCAAAAATAGAAAATTTATTCGTTTTATTGGAAAAAATGTAGATTTTCATTTTCACGGCTTCATTCCACTAAATTCAGCAAAAAAAACCCATGGGGTCAAAATGCCCACTATACCCCTTGATAAATTCCCTGAGGGGTGTAGTTTTCAAAATTATGTCTTTTTGAGGGTGTTTCCACTGTTTTGGTAGCGCAAGACCTCTTCAAACCTGACATGGTGCCTAAAATATATCTAATAAAAAGAAGGCCCCAAAATCCTCTGGGCGCTCCTTTGCTTCGGAGGTCTGTGTTTCAGTGAATTAGCACACTAGGGCAACAGGAGGGATATTTCTAACACCTACAGAATCCGGGCAATAAATATTGAGCTGCTTTTTTCTGGTAAAACCTTCTGTGTTACAAAAAAAAAAAAAGGATTAAAAATGAATTTCTGCAAAAAAAAATTAAATTTGTAAATTTCATCCCTACGCTGCTGTAATTCTTGTGAAATGCCAAAAGGGTTAATACATTTTCTAAATGCAGTTTTGAATACTTTGAGGGGTTCAGCTTTTAAAATGGGGTGATTTATGGGGGTTTGCATTGTATGGGCCCTTCAAAACCACTTCACAACTGAACTCATCCCTGTAAAAAGCGCCTTTTAAAATTTTCTTGAAAATGTGAGAAATTTCTGCTAAAGTTCTAAGCCTTGTAACGTCCTAGAAAAATAAAAAGATGTACAAACAACGATGCTAATCTAAAGTAGACATGTTGGAAATGTTAATTAGCATTTATTTTGTGTGGTATTACTTTCTGTCTTACAAGCAGATACATTTAAATTTAGAAAAATGCAAATTTTTGCAGTTTTTCACAATAAAATACTGAATGTATCGACAAAATTTTACCACTAACAAAGTATACTGTGTCACGAGAAAACAATCTCAGAATTGCTTGGATAGGTAAAAGCATTCCGAAGTTATTACCACATAAAGTGACACGTCAGATTTGAAAAATGGTGCTGCGTCCTGAACGTGCCAACTAGTCCATGTCCTTAAAGGGTTAAGTTCATGAAAAACACGTTGCATTGGCTCAGGCTGTGTCTGCCTGGTGGCTCTATACATCTAGGTGATGGAGTTGATAATTTTGATAAGTCTTTGGGGACCCAACCTTTGTTAATTTTTTTAAAAAATGTTTATATTGTGATAACGACAACAACATGCCCAAAAAAAAATGTTCTAAGTGAATGTGATAAAAGTGGCAAGCCCTTCATAAAATTATATCTTTCCCACTGGACAAGGTATCTAAGAAATGTGCAGCTACTGGGTGTTTTGTAACACCTTCTAGTTGGATTTGTACCTTGATCTGAGCTAATTATCAGTGACAGCTCGTACCCACATAAATATTCACATATACCATATATTTTTTAAAGAGGCTCTGTCACCAGATTTTGCAACCCCTATCTGCTATTGCAGCAGATAGGCGCTGCAATGTAGATTACAGTAACGTTTTTATTTTTAAAAAACGAGCATTTTTGGCCAAGTTATGACCATTTTTGTAGTTATGCAAATGAGGCTTGCAAAAGTCCAAGTGGGTGTGTTTAAAAGTAAAAGTCCAAGTGGGCGTGTATTATGTGCGTACATCGGGGCGTTTTTAATACTTTTACTAGCTGGGCGCTCTGAAGAGAAGTAACATCCTCTTCTCTTCAGAACGCCCAGCTTCTGACAGTGCAGATCTGTGACGTCACTCACAGGTCCTGCATCGTGACGGCCACATCGGCACCAGAGGCTACAGTTGATTCTGCAGCAGCATCAGCGTTTGCAGGTAAGTCGATCTTACCTGCAAACGCTGATGCTGCTGCAGAATCAACTGTAGCCTCTGGTGCCGATGTGGCCGTCACGATGCAGGACCTGTGAGTGACGTCACAGATCTGCACTGTCAGAAGCTGGGCGTTCTGAAGAGAAGAGGATGTTACTTCTCTTCAGAGCGCCCAGCTAGTAAAAGTATTAAAAACGCCCCGATGTACGCACATAATACACGCCCACTTGGACTTTTACTTTTAAACACACCCACTTGGACTTTTGCAAGCCTCATTTGCATAACTACAAAAATGGTCATAACTTGGCCAAAAATGCTCGTTTTTTAAAAATAAAAACGTTACTGTAATCTACATTGCAGCGCCTATCTGCTGCAATAGCAGATAGGGGTTGCAAAATCTGGTGACAGAGCCTCTTTAAATGTAATGTGGCTAGACCTTTTTTTTTTTTACCTACTATAAGAAAAAATGAACACACACTTATACACATTCTTAATCTTAGGAAGCTGAATGAAAATGTATAATACCTGGGAAAGCCTCTCTGTGGGAGGCAGGCATGATGATAAGGTTGGCACGGATCTGCCAGGGCTCTTCTGTAGGCAAATCAGACAGCTCTAACAGAATATAGCAGCAACAGCTGTAAAACCTGGGGCATACCAATTAGATCTTATCAAATCGATCTTTGCAGTCTTGGAGGCATAGGTGAGGCCACACACCATCAATACAAATGCCATCAAGAATGCCCTGTGTACTACTAGTTTACCTTCCTTATCTGTCCACAGTCTAATAGAATCAGGCTTTCACGCCTTCTGTTCCCTCTTGGACACCTCCTGTGGAGAATAATATTTTTGCAGCATAATCATTAATTGGTCTTTATCAGATAGTTCAACTGATGGAAAACTTTAACGACAACTTTAATTTATACATTAACATTGAGAAGTATATTTAATATAATATATGCAAACTGATTTTCTTTTATATATATATATATATATATATATATATATATATATATATATATATATATATATATACACACACACACACACACACACACACACACACACTTCATCAGGTTTCTTTTGGACATGACTAAAAGGGACTAGAAATGTACCCGACTTATACATACTGTATTTGATTAAGTATCTCTGTGTTACCACTGTAACGTCCGTGGTCGCTGACCACGAACTCCTTCCATCCGGTTGACACCCTTCTCTCCAGATATGTCTGCACATACGGCCATCCTGTTCCACAATGACCACCAGGGTGCGCTCGCGAGCTCAGTCCAGACTTAAGCCAAAGCACACGCAGGTGGGAGATTGAGCTGATTGCACCCAGAGCACGCTGGGCTATAAGAAGGGCTGTGCCCCTTCCTCCCATGCCTGAGCGTTGTGGTCATACCCAAACTTTGTCTATGCAAATGGTCTCCTAGTGTGTTCCAGTTCCCAGTGTTCCCCGTATCCTATATCCCGTGCTATCCTGGTCAAGTGACGTGCTGAGCTGTAGTCATGCTGTGCTGTATTCCATGCAAGTCCTGCTACTCCACGCCAGATGTTTATCTGCTGCCTAGTCCCAGCCGAGCCTGCCTTGCTACTGTCCGAGCTACCATAGGTACACTATACGAACTATAGACTGTGACCTGCGCCCTGTTGACCAGCTACCATACAGTCAAGGCGGTACAGCCCAGTGGGTCCACAAACCCAATGTGACAACCAGTTTGCTTTGGGAAAACTTCCTGCATATGGATGGACTGTTGTTCAAAGGGGTGAACTATTTATTATTTTCAATAGAAAAGTAAATTTTATATACTTCTCCGTGATCATCTGATAAGCCAAAACATTTGATAATCCTACCCTATCAGGTCCTGTAAATGCCTAATTAATACAAAAAAAAAACAAACAATTGTGTTACTAAAATTCTGAATAAAACTAACAATGTTCAGGTAATAATCACCTCCTCCCCATCTAAGTCTGTAAAGACTCAACTATCTAACACTGCAGAATAGTGAACTATCACAAATAAGAGGGTTATCACTGTTTCCCCCATTGCCATTTGGGTACATAGGAAATGATTATTAACACCTTCACGCACCATGACGTAAGTGCACTTCATGGTACAGGGGGAGAAGTATGGAGCGCGCTCCATACTCTGCAAGTCTCAGCTGTGCATTGCAGCTGATACCCGGCAATAACGGCCAGGAAAAGCAATCACACTGTTCCTGGCCATTTAACCCCTTCCCGCCCAATCACGTAGTTACGTGATGGGAACTGTTGTCTTATCGCATTTCCACGTAACTGTACTTGTAACTATGGCTGGCCTTAGATACGTTCGACCAGTGCGGTCTCACAGGGCGCCAACTGCCACACTGCAAGAGGGGTGCCAGGGGGTGTGTGTATCCCCGCGCCGTTGCAACTACCAGCGGGTCAGGTGCCACTCGCTAGCTGCACCCTGGGCCGGCCTTAGGCAGTCGCCTTTCCACCCGGGCGCTTCTTCACTTAGTGGCCATCGCTACCGCTGTAGCAAACATAGCAGGCTGCTAGCGGCGACACCGGGCATGAGGGCGGTGGCGCCGCTAGCAGCCGCTGTGGCTGCTATAGCGGTAGCTATGCCACTATAGCAGAGCAGGGAGGTATCTCTCTGATCTGTTATCTACTAGCGCCACTGTAGGTCTCTGAAGGAGCGAAATCCCCATGTGGCCAGGGATTCCGCTCCTGGAGCACTGCTTGATGTCTCTGTCCATATATGGACAGTGACATCAGGGGAAACTCCTGAATCGGAATCCCCGGTCACAGCATTGCAGACGCTATGACCGGGGATTCCACTCCAGGAGAAGCCAATTACTTCATGGACACAGACGACAGGAGCTTCTCCTGGAGTGGAATCGACAGTCACAGCGTCGGCAACTCTGTGGACGGGGATTCCGCTTCAGGAGTTTCCCCTGATGTCACTGTCCATATATGGACAGAGACATCAAGGAGCGCTCCAGGAGCGGAATCCCCGGCCACACGGGGATTCCGCTCCTTCAGGGAGCTACAGTGGCACTATCTATACTGGAAGGGGGGGTTTGCAATCTACAAGGGGGCTGTGGGCTGTGTGGCCCTACATAAAAAAAAGGACAACTATGCAGGTGCTCACAAAATACCCAGCTTTCCCGGCTATCAAATAAATGTGTGGAAATAAACTAAGATATAACTTTTATTTTATCTAGCTAAAATGATTAATCCTTTAGCTAGACTAAATAAAAGTCATATCTTAGTTTATTTCCACACATTTATTTGGTAGCTGGGAACGCTGGGTATTTTGTGTGCTACTGCACAGTTGTCCTTTTTTGAATGTCTATCAGGGTCATTTCGTAGTCCTTGCACTACCTACAAGGGGGCTGTGCGGCACTCCCTAGCAGGGGGCTGTGCGGCACTCCCTAGCAGGGGGCTGTGCGGCACTCCCTAGCAGGGGGCTGTGCGGCACTCCCTAGCAGGGGGCTGTCTGGCGCGCTACCTACAAGGGGGCTGTCTGGCGCGCTACCTACAAGGGGGCTGTCTGGCGCGCTACCTACAAGGGGGCTGTCTGGCGCGCTACCTACAAGGGGGCTGTCTGGCGCGCTACCTACAAGGGGGCTGTCTGGCGCGCTACCTACAAGGGGGCTGTCTGGCGCGCTACCTACAAGGGGGCTGTCTGGCGCGCTACCTACAAGGGGGCTGTCTGGCGCGCTACCTACAAGGGGGCTGTCTGGCGCGCTACCTACAAGGGGGCTGTCTGGCGCGCTACCTACAAGGGGGCTGTCTGGCGCGCTACCTACAAGGGGGCTGTCTGGCGCGCTACCTACAAGGGGGCTGTCTGGCGCGCTACCTACAAGGGGGCTGTCTGGCGCTACCTACAAGGGGGCTGTCTGGCGCTACCCACAAGGGCCTGTGTGGTGCTACCTACAGGGGGAATCTGTGAGTGGGGGGCTGATGGTCATTTTACTGTGAGTAGGGGGCTGATGGTCTTCAAGTGATTTCCGCCTCTGACCTCCAATTGAAATTAATAGGAAGCAGAAAACACCTGCGGTGTTCGTTTGGAGCTTGTTTTCCTGCGTCTTTTGCATTCGCTTCAACAGCTTTAGAAAAAATACAAAAAAAAGGTCAAACAACCTGCCAGTTGCTGAAGGAATTTTGAGGCAGATGTTTTTTGCCTTACAAAATACGTGCGTGAACATACCCTACGAGTGGAGTGCTTGTTCTTAGCCATTTTCTGTCTTTCTCGAAACAAGTTTTGGTAAGGGGGTTCGAGTCCGAAAAGGTTGGGAAACTCTGTACTAGGCTACAGGATCCCGTCATAGAGCAGCTCAGTTAGTCATGGGAACGGGGCCTAGGTGAGTACAAGTTTTGGTTTTGTTTGGGGGCACTGTCTACAAGGGGGAGGTGGGGGGGCTGTATGGCACGATCTACAAAAAGGAGGTGGGGGATTATGGCATTGTCTACAGGGAGGCTATATGGCAAAATCTACAGGGGGGCACTATACTGTGTGGGGGCAAATAAGCGGACATTATACGGTGTAGGGGTACTACAGGTGGCATAATACTGTGGGCACAATTAGAGGACAAAATACGGTGTCCTTGAAGGGGTTGTAATATATTATACTGTATGGGGGCACAATAATTTTTTTATGGGGCATTTTTTTATTAATGATGGGGTGGGGTGCCGAAAGATCATTTCGCACAGGGCGCCATCTATCCTAGGGCCAACCCTGCTTGTAACTGTACTGAGCCAGCGCCATCACCGCCGGGTGCCCACTGTATTTTACAGCTGGCACCCTGATGTATCGGCCAGGACCGGAGCTAGCATCCTATCCGAGTTTTTAGCCACCGGCACCCCAGCAACATGATCGCTGGTTTGCCGGTGGCTGCAAAGGCGATCAGAGGCCCAATACTTACCTCCCGGTCTGCCAGCAACGGAAGCCTCCTATGCCCCGCTTGGCAGCGGGGCCTAAAAGGCTTCCGGTGCCATCAGCAAGATGGCGCGGGCTCAGAAGCTGAGCCGGCGTCATCAGCAATGGGTGTCTGCTGTATTGGACAGCGGACACCCCGATGTGTCGGCAGGAACCGGAGCTAGCTCCGATTTCTGCCATTAACCCCTTCGATGCAGCGATCCATTGCGATCGCTGCATCTTAGCGGTTTGTAGCAAATCGGCAGCCTGCCATATGATGGCAAGGCTGGCAACTGATACTATGGCAGCAGGAGGCCTAACAATGGCCTCCTGTATGCCATTACGGAAGCCGATTAGGCCCCGCCCGGCGGCTGAGCCTTACAGGCTTGCTGTCATTGAACAACTGACAGTTCCAATACATTGCACTACATAGGTAGTGCAATGTATTAGAACATCAAACAAACAGTTGGATCCTCAAGTCCCCTGGTGGGACTAAAGAAAATTGTACAAAAAAAAAAAGTAAAAATAAAAGTTGTAAAAAACTACAATAAAAGTTTCAAGTAATAAAATAAAACACAATCGCCCCCTTTTTCCTTTATCAAGTCATTTATTATTGAACAAAATAATAAGCCATATATATTTGGTATCGCTGCGACCGTAACGACCTGAACTATAAAAACGCCGTAAAAAAAACCTAAAAAATACTGCCATAATTGCTGTTTTTTTGGTCACTGTCTTCCAAAAATTGAAATAAAAAGTGATCAAAAAGTTGCTTGTATCCAAAAATGTTACCTATAAAAACTATAACTCGTCTTGCAAAAAACAAGCCCTCATACAGCTCCATCGATGAAAAAATAAAAAAGTTATGGCTCTCACAACATGACGACAGAAAAAACACATTCTTTTAACAAAAGTAATTTTATTGTGCAAAAAGTTGTAAAACATAAAAAAGTGCTATAAATTAGGTATCGCCGGAATCGTACTGACCCGCAGAATAAAGTTAACATGTAGTTTATAATGCATGTATAAAAAAAACAACTAAAAACTATGGCAGAATTGCTGTTTTTTTGTCACCTTGCCTCCCAAAAAAAATGGATAAAAAGTGATCAAAAAGTCGCATGTACCCCAAAATGGTACCAATAATAACTACAGCTCATGCCGCAAAAGAACAACCCTCATGTCACTACGTCTATGAAAAAATAAAATTAGTTAAGGCTTTAATAAGTCAGGAAAGAAAAATATCCAGTTGTGCAGCCCGAGTGGAACATTTCTTCTGTTTCAAGAGGCGAATTATCAAGGCACTAAATTTAGGGAACCAGGAAGGGGAGGGCCCAAACATATCTGCTGGAAGCGAGGTTGCCCGTATTAAACCAGGACAACACTTCCCAGCAAAATTCCCCAAACTGCAAAGGTACAGAGTGTGGACCAAAAGGGGGATAAGGAAGAACATTTATCAGCCCGACACCGGCCTGTGCAGAAAGGATTGTTTCACAGCGTAACACACATCTATTGATTATTTTATTCTTTTTTTTTACCTTACTAGTATACCTCCTGACTATGCCCCTGATGTACTCTGCCCAGCTCACATATGCCCCACATTATAAACTGAAACACCAGTAAGACTCCAAACAAAACTACTACCAAGCAAAATCCACGCTCCAAAATCCAAATGGTGCTACCTCCCTTCTGAACCCTACAGCGTGCCGAAACAGCAGTTTACTTCCACATATATGGAATCGCCATACCCGGGAGAACCCTTTTAACAATTTTTGGTGTGTGTGTCCCCAGTGGCACAAGCTGGGCACAACATATTTGCCACTAAATTGGCATATCTAGAGAAAAATGTTAATTTTTACTTTGCACCTTCCGCAGCGCAATAATTTATGGAAAAGGCCTGTGGGGTGAAAATGCTCACTACACCCCTTAATAAATGCCTTGAGGGGTGCAGTTTCTAAAATGGGGTCACTTGTCAGGGGTTTCTTTTATTATTTCACATCAGAGCCTCTGAAATTGTGAACCAATACTGTGTAAGTCGCCAAATTAGGCCTCAATTTTAGATGGTGCTCTTTCACTCCTGAGCCTGGTCAAATGTCCAGGCAAAAGATTAGGGCCACATGTAGAGTGTTTCTAAAACCGGGAAACACAGCATAATAATTAGGCGCTGTCTTTTTTTGGTAGCACAAGCTGGGCACCACATATTGGCATATGTATGTAAAAAAATCCAATTTTCACTCTGCAACATCGATTGCACACTAATTTCTGCCAAACACCTGCGGGGTTAACATGCTCACTACACCCCTAGGTGAATACCTTGAGGGGTGTTGTTTCCAAAATGGGGTCACTTCTGGGGGGGGGGATCCACTGTTTTGGTCCCACATAGACTTTGCAAATGCGACATAGTGCCCAGAAACCAAATGCAGGAAAATCTGTACTCCAAAAGCAAATGGCACTCCTTCCCTTCTGAGCCCTATTCTGTGCCCAAACAGCAGTTTATGACCACGTGTGGGGTATTGCCGTACTCGGGAGAAATTGCTTTACAAATTTTGGGGTTCTTTTTTTCCTTTATTTTTTGAGAAAACGAAAAATTTTGAGCTAAAACTACATCTGATTGAAGAAAAAGGATTTTTTTTATTTTCACTGACCAATTCTAATAAAATCTATGAAACACCTGTGGGGTCAAAATGCTCACTACACCCCTAGATGGATTCTTCAAGGGGTACACTTCCCTTCCTAAATGGAGTTTTCACTGCTTTAGTCCCTTAGGGGCTTTGTAAATGTGACATGGCCTCCGCAAACCATTGCTGCTAAATTTCAGCTCCAAAAGCCAAATGGCGCTCCTTCCCTTCTAAGCCCTGCCGTGTGTCCAAACAGCCGTTTATAACCACATGTGGGGTATTGTTTTACTCGGGAGAAATTTCTTTACAAATGTTGTGGTGCTTTTTCTCCTTTAGACATTTTGGAAATTAGGAAAAATTAGCTAAACCTAAAATTTTTTTTAAAGAATGTAGATTTTCATTTTCACGGCCTACTTTCAATAATTTCTGCAAAAAACCTGTGGGGTCAAAATGCTCACTGTACCCCTATATAATTTCCTCAAGGGGTGTAGTTTCAAAATGGGGTCACTTTTGGGGGATTTTCACTGTTTTGGCACCACAAGAGCCCTTCAAACCGGACATGGTGCCTAAAATATTTTTTAATAAAAATGAGGCCCCAAGATCCTCTAGGTGCTCCTTTGATTCTGATGCCGGTGCTTCAGTCCATTAGCACACTAGGACCACATGTGGGATATTTCTAAAAACTGCAGAATCTGGACAATAAATACGGAGTTGCATTTCTCTAGTAAAACTTTCTGTGTTACAAAAAAACTAGATTAAAAATGAATTTCTGGAGAAAAAAAAATGAAATTTGAAAATTTCACCTCTACTTTGCTTTAATTCCCGTGAAACGTCTAAAGGGTTAAGAAACTTTCTAAATGCGGTTTTGAATACTTTGAGGGCTGAAGTTTTTAAAATTGGGTGACTTATTGGTGGTTACTAATATATAAGGCCCTAAAAGCCGCTTCACATCTGAACTTCCCCCTGTAAAAATAGCCTTTTGAAATTTTATTGAAAATGTGAGAAATTGCTGCTTAAGTTCTAAGCCTTGTAACGTCCTAGAAAAATAAAAGGATGTTCAAAAACCTATGCCAATCTAAAGTAGACATACATATGGGGGATGTTAATTATCAACAATTTTGTGTGGTATTACTATCTGTCTTACAAGCAGATACATTTAACTTTAGAAAAATGCAAATTTTTGCAATTTTTCACTAGATTTTGGTGTTTTTCACTAATAAATATTGAATTTATCGACCAAATTTTTCCACTATCATAAAGTACAATAAGTCTCAAGAAAACAATCTCAGAATTGCTTTGATAGGTAAAAGCATTCCCAAGTTATTACCACATAAAGTGACACGTCAGATTTGAAAAAATGGGTCTGGTCCTGAAGGCCAAAATGAGCTTGGTCTTCAAGGGGTTAACACCTCAAATGCTGAAGTCAATCGCGACCGCAGCATCTGAGGCTTTAGAGAGGGGGCGGCCCCCTCTGACAGCTAATCGGCGCCCCCAAAATATAATCATGGGTGCCGATGGTTGTCATGGTAGCCCAGGGGCCTAATGCAGGCCCACAGGACTGCCTTCACTCTGCCGCTGTTAAACCCTGCCTGTGGCAGAAGTCGATAGAAACGACTATACACTGCAATACATTAGTATTGCAGTGTATTGTACCAGCAATCTAATGATCGCTGGTTTAAGTCCCCTGTGTGGACTAAAAGAATGTGTAAAAAAAATAAAAAAAATAAAAGTATTTAGTTGTGAAAAAATATTTTAAAAAAAGAAGTTAAAAAACACCTTTTCCCGTTTTTCCCTGGATGTAAAAAAAAATAACAATAAACAAAATGGCTATCGCTGCATCCGTAAAAGTACGAGCTATTACAATAAGCATTATTTAATGCGGACGGTGAACACCGTAAAAAGAAAAAATATAAAAAACACCAGTTTTTGGTCAACTTAGCAGTGAAATAAAAAGTAATAAAAAAATTTATAAAAAAAAGTTGAATGTACCAAAAAATGGTACCAATAAAAAACACAGCTCGTGCTGCAAAAAATAAGCCCCCACACCGCTCAATCAACGAAAAAAAAAAAAAGTTACAGCTTTCAAAATATGGAAAAAACAAAATTTTTTTCTTTCTAACAGTTTTTTTCTTTGTAAAAGGAGTAAAACATTAAAAAAAAACCTATATAAATTTATTACCGTAATTGTATTGACCAGCAGAAGTAAGTTTGTCATTTTTACCGCATGGTGAAAGACATAAAAAAGAAACCCGAAAGAAAATGGAGGAATCCGTTTTTTTTCCAATTCCACTCCACATACAATTTTTCTTTAGTTTCTCAGTACATTATATGGTACTTTAAATGGTGTTAATAAAACTACAACTCCTCTAGCAAAAAAACAAGCCTTCACACCACTCGATTGACAGAAAAATAAAAAAAGTTATGGCTCATAGGAGGTAGAGAGTGTAAAACGAAAAAAAAAAAAAAAAAAAAATGGCTTGGACTAAATGGTTAATCTCAAACACATACAAAGAAAAGTCTGCCATAGCTAGGTAATCTCAGTGTTTGCTTGCCTATTTTCTGTAATAAAATGTACACTGCATAATGTAGATTTTTGAGTGTCTTTGGCTGCTGAAGACTCACACGCAGCCGTCCTCTCCCTCCTGTCCCTTATCACACTGCTGCTGAGGCACTGTGTCCCAGCAAGGCTAACTTATATACAGTGTAATTTACTATGATAGTTACATAATTCATACAATTGAAAAAAAGATATCAGGTTTGATAAGGTCAGAAGGACTCCGTTCTATGGAACTATAAGCAATGTGCTCCTTGACTTGGCTCACTAATGCTGTAGTCCAAGTGTTCCTAATATCTTCTGAAATTAGCCTTTCACTAACATCTCAGGATCGCCCGAGACCGCTTGCCAAAACACAGCCAGATGTCCTAGACAGCCAGTATGTGTGAGGATTGTCCCAACTCCACACTTTGCAACCAAGTTAGTGAGACACAAAGACAAACAATTAAAAGGGAAAGTAAAAAAAGATCACCTGTGAGAGACAGATCGGCAATGTTGCCTGTAGGCAGAGTACCAGAAGCCAAACATACAAAGTACAAGTGGAGAGTCTGGTAAGAATTTTCAGCTGCAGTCGCCTAGTCTCCCCTGAAAATCCTCCTGCCAGGGTCACCAAGCTGATAAAGAAATCTTGAACAAACTCTCTTGTCTCACGGTGCAATTAAATAAAAGTTTATTAAGAAAGAAAAAAATTACAATAATTAGAGATAGAGAGATATAAGAAATAAAAAAAATACATGGTCATGGAGATCCTCTCAAGTTAGACAATAGACCTAAAAGGTTGACTCCTAGATTAACCTTTTAAAGGGTAATTTCTGGCTAACCGCCATCAAGGAACAGTCTTACAAGTTATTGGCCACACTAGAAATACATACTAATGACACATCATTCTATTAACAAGCTTTATGTTGTCTGAATATCATGTCTGTCCCCAGTAAACTTGATAGTCTTATATCAGAACTGCCTTGAAGGCCTGGTAAGGAGGCCAGCAGTCTGATATTCAGAGAATAAGGTTTAAGAACAAACCTTAGCTAGCAAGATGATAAAAAAAAAACATTTCAGAGGCAAAGTATACATTTAGTTAGCAAAAGCATATAATACTAGCAACTGATTATTAGCAAAAGCAATGATTATTTTTATCTATCAATACAATTTTTTTTAAAAAAGTTAGGCTGATGCATATCGGCCAAATGTATGCCAAAAGGGCACACTGTTGGCATATGCTTGGTCCATAGTCTACGTATATGCCTGGTGGTTTACACCGAATGTACACACAAAACGTGGTGTAAACAGAGCCTTAAATGGACACTAACTTTTCAAACAATTTATGCTGATCTAATAGTACACCTGATATAGAACAACTTTGAATTTACTTACTATTAAAATTAAAGTTGTTTATCCGTGCAAATTCTATGTGAAGCTACTGCCACTAGATGTCTCCCTTCCTGTAATCTGCTGATCACCCCCTGTTGTCAAGCAAAGTCCGTCCCTGGTTACAGAGCAGATTTGATGGGCTGCAGAAGGTGGGGATGTGTCTCTTCACTGCCTACTATACAAGTCTATGGAGAGCAGAGGGGAAAGCCGGAAGATGGAGCAGAGAGAATTTGTCAGCAACACATACGCTGCATACAAGTCTATGGAGGGGGGAGCAAGTTGTAGAAAGCAGGAGCAGTGAGAAAGACACAGGCTGCTGGTAAAATTTCTATTTCACCCTAGTGCTGGATTCTTAGCTACAGTTCTTTACTGCTGTACAATCTCTTCCATGCTTCTGTGGCTGCTTGTATATATGTGATAGTAATAGGAGAGCAGGATTCTCCTCTTCTCTGTATGCAGTGTATAGAAGACCTAATAGCAGTTAGACTCTGCCCACTAGCTTTGAGACAACTGAGAATTAGGCCTAATTCACATAAGCGTGTTCGGTCCGTGATATACGGTCTGTATGTCGGCCACATTTCACGGACCGAACACACTGCAGGGTGCCGGGCTCCTAGCATCATAGTTATCTATGACGCTAGGTGTCCCTGCCTCTCCACGGAACTATTGTCCCGTACTGAAAACATGATTACAGTACGGGACAGTTTTCCCGTAGCGAGGCAATGACACCTAGCGTCATACATAACTATGATGCTAGGAGCCCAGCTCCCTGCAGTGTGTTCGGTCCGGGAAATGCTGCAGACATACGGACCGTATATCACGGACCAAACATGCTCGTGTGAATTAGGCCTTAGAAATAGAGCCTGAAACTGCCAGAAAATGAAGAATACAAGTCATATAATGGCCAGAAATAGTGTTATTACTTATGCACACACGACAGCTTATTCTTAAGTCAACTGAAAAGTTAGGTATGCTTTAACCCCTTCCTGACATTTGACGTATGGCTACGTCATAGCCGGGTAAGGTAAGTATGGAGCGGGCTCACGGGCTGAGCCCGCTCCATACAATGCGGGTGTCGGCTGTGTTACAGCCAACTCTTCACAGTAACGAGCAGGATGGCGCTCGAGAGCGATCCCGCTCGTTTAACCCGTTAAACCCCTTCCCGACATTTGTCGTAAGTATACGTCATGGAAAGCCAGTGCTTCCCGCAAAATGTCGTATACTTACAACAAATGTTACTTACAACAAATGTTTTGCACCGGCTCAGAAGCTGAGCCGGGGCCATCATCACCGGATCTCAGCTGTATCTTACAGCTGAAATCCGGCTGTAATGGCGGGGACCGAAATTAGCTTCGATCCCCGCAATTAACCTCTTCAATGCAGCGTTCAAACGTGATCGCTACATTTAAGCTGTTTGCAGCTCATTGGAACCCCTAGCACGGAAAACGGTAGGTAGGTAGTGCAATGTATTAGAAAAAAAACATCAGACAGTTGGAACTTCAAGTCCCCTAGTGGGACTTGAAAAAAAGTGTAAAAAAAAAGTGAAAAAAATAAATGTTTGAAAACAATAAAAGTTTCAAGTAATAAAATAAAACACAATCGCCCTTTTTCCCTTATCAAGTCCTTTATTATTGAAAAAATAATAATAAACCATACGTATTTGGTATCGCCACGACCGTAACGACCTGAGGTTTTAAAATATCCTATTATTTATTGAAGAGCGTAAAAAAAAAACAGTAAAAAACCATACCAGAGTTTATGGTTTTTGGTCACTTTGCCCTACAAATATTGGAATAAAAAGTGATCAAAAAGTCGCACATATCCAAAAATGGTACCTATAAAAACTATAGCTTGCCTCGCAAAACAAAAAGCCCTCATACAGCTCCGTCGACAAAAAAATTTAAAAGTTATGGCTCTCACAACTTGGCGACAGAAAAAATACATTATTTTTACAAAAGTAATTTTATTGTGCAAAAAGTTGTAAAACATAAAAAAGTTCCATAAATTAGGTATCGCCAGAATCGTACTGACCCGCAGAATAACGTGAACATGTAGTTTATAACGCATGGTGAACGCTGTATAAGAAAAACTATGGCAGAATTGCGTTTTTTTGTTTAACTGCTCTCCCAAAAAAAAGAGGATAAAAGGTGATCAAAAAGTCGCATGTACCCCAAAATGGTACCAATAATCGTTACAGCTCGTCCCGCAAAAAAACAGCCCTCATACCACTACGTCTATGAAAAAATAAAATTAGTTAAGGCTCCAATAAGTCAGGAAATAAAAAATATGCAGTTGTGCCGGCCCGAGGGGAACATTTCTTGTGTTTCAAGAGGCAAATTATCAAGGACCTAAAATTAGGGAACCAGGAAGGGGAGGGTCCAAACATATCTGCTGGAAGCAACGGTGCTCGTATTATACCAGGACAATACTTTCCCAGCAAAATTTCCCAAACTGCAAAGTTGCGGAGTGTGGAACAAAAGGGGCATAAGAAAGGACGCCAAATATCAGTGCGACACCAGCCTGTGCAGAAAGGATTGCCTCACAGCGTAACACACATCTATGGATTATTTTATTGTTTTGTTTACCCCATTATTATGCCACCTGACTATGCCCCTGATGTACTCTGCCCAGCTTACATATACCCCCACATTATAAACACCAGCAATAATCAAACAAATCTACTACCAAGCAAAATCCGCTCTCCAAAAGCCAAATAGCGCTACCTCCGCTCTGAACCCTACAATGTGCCCAAACAGCAGTTTCCTTCCACATATATGGCATCGTCATACCCGGGAGAACCCTTTAAACAATTTTTGGGGTGTGTCTCCAGTGGCATAAGCTGAGCACAACATATTTGTCACTGAATTGGCATATCTAGGGAAAAATATAAATTTTTACATTGCACCATCCGCAGTGCAATCATTTATGGAAAAGACCTGTGGGGTGAAAATGCTCACTACACCCCTTAATAAATGCCTTGAGGGGTGTTTCTAAAACTGGAAAACACAGCATAATAATTAGACAGCTGTCTTGTTATGGTGGCACAAGCTGGCACCATCTATGGACAAAAATCCCATTTTCACTCTACAACATCGAGTGCACTCTAATTTCTACAAAACATCTGCAGGGTTAAACTGCTTACTACACCCCTAGGTAAATGCATTGAGGGTATAGTTTCCAAAATTGGGTCACTTCTGGGGGGTTTCCACTGTTTTCGGCCCACAGGCGCCCAGAAACCAATCCAGCAACATCTGCACTCCAAATGGCGCTCCTTCCCTTCTGAGCCCTGCCGTGTGCCCAAACAGCAGTTTATGACCACATATGGGGTATTGCCGTACTTGGGAGAAATTGCTTTACAAATGTTGGGTTCTTTTTTTCCTTTATTTGTTGAGAAAATGACAAATTTTGCGCTAAAGCTACGTCTTATTGAAGAAATAGGATTGTTTTTATTTTCACTGCCCAATTCTAATAAATTCTATGAAACATCTGTGGGGTCAAAATGCTTACTACACACCTAGATGAATTTCTCAATGGGTGTAGTTTCCTAAATGGAGTCTATTTTTGGGCGTTTTCATTGTTTTGTCCCCTCAGGGGCTTTGTAAATGTGACATGGCCTCCGCAAACCATTCCTGCTAAATCTCCAAAAGCCAAATAGCGCTCTTTCCCTTCTGAGCCCTGCTGTGTGTCCAAACAGCCGTTTATTACCACATGTGGGGTATTGTTTTACTCGGGAGAAATTGCTTTACAAATTTTGCAGTGCTTTGTCTCCTTCAGTCCTTGTGGAAATGAGAAAAAATTAGCTAAACCTACATTTTCTTTGAAAAAAATTTGGATTTTAATTTTCACGGCCCACTTCCAATAATTTCTGTAAAAAACCTGTGCGGTCAAAATGCTCACTATACCCTTAGATAATTTCCTTGAGGTGTGTAGTTTCCCAAATGGGGTAACTTTTGGGGGATTTTCACTGTTTTGGCACCGCAAGAGCCCTTCAAACCTGACATGGTGAATAAAATATATTTTAATAAAAATAAGGCCCCAAAATCCTCTAGGTACTCCTTTGCTTCTGAGGCCGGTGCTTCAGTCCAGTAGCATGCTACGAACACATGTGGGATATTTCCAAAAACTGCAGAACCTGGGCAATAAATATTGAGTTGCATTTCTCTGGTAAAATCTTCTGTGTTATAAAAAAAATTGTATTAAAAATTTATTTCTGCAAAAAAATAGGCAATATGTACATGTCACCCCTACTTTGCTTTAAATCCTGTGAAATGTCTAAAGGGTTAAGAAATTTTCTAAATGCGGTTTTGAATACTTTGAGGGGATACGTTTTTAAAATGGGGTGACTTTTTGGGGATTTCTAATATATAAGGCCCTCAAAGCCCCTTCACAACTGAACTCGCACCTGTAAAAATAGCCTTTTGAAATTTTCTGGAAAATGTGAGAAATTGCTGCTAAAGTTCAAAGCCTTGTAACGTCCTAGAAAAATAAAAGGATGTTCAAAAACTATGTCAATCTAAAGTAGACATATGGGTGATGTTATAACTGCCTGTCTTACAAGCAGATACATTTAAATTGAGAAAAATGCAAATTTTTGCAATTTTTGGCTAAATTTTGGTGTTTTTCACAATTAAATACTGAATATATCGAGCAAATTTTGCCAGTAACTTAAAGTCCAATGTGTCACGAGAAAACAATCTCAGAATCGCTTGGATAGGTGAAAGTATTCCGGAGTTATTACCACATAAGGTGAAACATGTCAGATTTGAAAAATGAGGATCTGTCAGGAAGGTCAAAAGTGGCCAAAGAGGGAAGGGGTTAAAGAGGCTCTGTCACCACATAAGTTCCCTATTTCCTACATAATGTGATCGGCGCTGTAATGTAGATTACAGCAGTGTTTTTTATTTACAAAAACAATCAATTTTGACGGAGTTATGACCTATTTTAGATTTCTGCTAATGACTTTCTTAACAAACAACTGGGCGTGTTTTTACTTTTTGACCAAGTGGGCGTTGTAAAGAGAAGTGTATGACGCTGACCCATCAGCGTCATACACTTCTCTCCATCCATTTATTCAGCACATTGTGATCTTGCTAGATCATGATGTGCAGTCACATACTCACACATTAACGTGACTGAAATGTCTTTAGAGTTAATAGACATCACCTCCAGCCAGGACGCGATGTCTATTCACAATCCCGACACTTCAGTAATGTTTGTGTGGGACTTACAGCACAGCAAGCGTAATCTCGCGAGATCACGCTGTGAATGACAGTTTACAGTGTGATCTCGCGAGGTTACACTTGCTGTGCTGTAAGTCCCACACAAACGTTACCGAAGTGTCGGGATTGTGAATAGACATCGCGTCCTGGCTGGAAGCGATGTCTATTAACTCTCAAGCCACTTCAGTAATGTTAATGTGGGTGTATGTGACTGCACATCATGATCCAGCAAGATCGCGATGTGCTGAATAAATGAATGTAGAGAAGTGTATAACGCTGATTGGTCAGCGTCATACACTTCTATTTTTTTTAAGCCTTTTATTAAAGGAAAATAATGAACATTTTAAAAAAAGTACACATATTTGGTATAGCCGTGTTTGTAACAACCCCAACTATAAAACTATAATATTATTTTTCCTGCATGGTGAACGCCGCAAAAAAATAATTAAAAAAACAACGCTAGACTCACTATTTTTTGGTCACCACTGCTCCCAAAATATACAATAAAAAGTGATCAAAAAGTCCCATGTACCCAAAAATGATACCAATAAAAACTACAACCCGTCCTGCAAAAAACAAGCCCTTACACAGCTTTTTTTGACTGAAAAATAATAAAAAGTTATGGCTCTCAGAATATGGTGACACAAAAAATAAATTATTTTATAAATAAGTTATTTTATTGCGCAAACGCTACAAAACATAAAAAACCTATATACAAATGGTATCGCCGTAATAATATTGACCTGCAGAATAAAGCAAAATGGTCATTTATAGCCCAGGGTGAACGGCATAAGAAAAAGATAAGAAAAAATATTGTTAGAATTGATGGTTTTTGGTCACCTTGCTTGCCAAAAAATGGAATAAAAAGTAATCCAAAAAAAAAAATCGCATGTACCACAAAATGGTACCAATGAAAACTCCAGATTGTCCCGCAACAAATAAGTCCTCACGCAGCTCCGGTCAAGAAAAACAAAAGAATTTCTGGCTCTTAGAATATGGCGATGTAAAATGTGCAGTGTTCCAAAAGCGGATAAGATTGGGCACCATTTATCAGTGCAATACCGGCCACATATCTGCAGATTATTATTTATTTACCCCATTATTATACCCTCTTATTATGCCCGGATGTTCTCCGCACAGATTACATATGCCCCCACATTATAAACTGAAGTACCAGCAAAACGCCAAACAGGACTACCAACAAGCTAAATCTGCGCTCCAAAAGCCAAATGCCACTACCTCCCTTCTGAGCCCTACAGCGTGCCCAAACAGGAGTTTACACCCACAGATCTGGCATTACCATACCTGGGAGAGCCTGGTTAACATTTTATGAGGTATTTTTCTTCAGTGGCACAAACTGGGCACAACATATTGTGCTCTAAAATGGAATATCAGTGGAAAATTTTAATTTTCACTCTGCACCATTCGCTGTGCATTAACCCCTTCGCGCACCACGACATGCGTGGTGTGTGATATATGGAGCGGGCTCACGTGCTGAGCCCGAGCCATACGCTGCAGTTGTCAGCTGTTTATTAGAGCTGACACCCAGGACTAACGGACAGGAACAGCGGTCGCACTTTTACAGGAGCCTGTAAAAATGACAATATACTACAATACATTAGTATTGCAGTGTATTGTACCAGTGATTTACTGATTGCTGGTTCAAGTGCCCTAGGGGGACTAATAAAATGTATAAAAACAAAAGTAAATAGTCATTCGTGAAATTTTTTTTATAAATATTTAAAGTCCCAAAAGAAATCTTTTCACATTTTTTCTCTAAAGTAATGTAATAAAATTTAAAAGAATACACAAAATTTGTATCACTGCATCCGTAAGAGTCAAAACTATTACAATATACAATTATTTAACTCGCACGGTGAACGCCGTGAAAAATAAAGAATTTAAAATGGCAAAAAATCGCTGTTTAAAAAGTGCTCAAAAAGTTGTATGTACAAAACAATGATACCAATAAAAATTACAGCACGTCCCGCAAAAACAAATGATACCAATAAACACTACAGCACGTCCAGCAAAAAATAAGCCCTCACACCACTCTATTGACGGAAAAATAAAAAAGTTATGGATCTTGGAAAGCGGGGAGGGAAAGACGAAAAATAAAAAAATGGTTCTGTCCGGAAAGGGTTAATTACTTTCTAATGAAGAAACATTTATGACCACATGTGGGGTATAGCCGTACTCGGGAGAAATTGTTTTACAAATGTTGGGTGCTTTTTCCTCCTTTATCCTTTGTGATATTGAAAGAATTCAACATTTTAGTGGAAATGTTGATATTCATTTTCACGGCCTAATTCTAATAAATTCTGCAAAAGACCTGTGGGGTCTAAATGCTCACTATACCCCTAGATAGATTCCTTAAGTGGTGTAGTTTCCCAAATGGGGTCACTTTTGGGGGGTTTCCACTGTTTTGGTCCCGCAGGGGCTTTGCAAATGTGACATGGCACCCGAACACCATTTCAGCTAAATTTGAGCTCCAAAAGCCAAATAACTCTCCTTCCTTTCTAAGCCCCGCTGTGGGTCCAAACAGCAGGTTTTGTTTTTTTACCACATATGGCGTATTTCCGTAATCGGGAGAAATTGTTTTAAAAATGATGGGCTGCATTTTCTCCTTTATTCCTTGTAAAAATTAAAAATGGCAACGTTTTTTCAGAAAAAAAAGTAGATTTTTACCTTTACAGACTAATTCCAATGAATTCAGCAAAACAACTGTGGGGTCAAAATGCTAACTTTACCCCTGAAAAAATTCCTTGAATGAATTTTGGCAAAAAAAAATGAAATTTGTAAATTTGACCTCTACTTTGCTTTAATTCCTTAATGCTGTTTTGAATACTTTGAGGGGTGAAGTTTTCAAAATGGGGTGATTTATGGGGACTTACCTAATATATAAGGCCCTCAAAGCCACTTCAGAACTGCACTGGTCCCTGAAAACATAGCCTTTTGACATTTTCTTGAGAAATCGCTGCTAAAGTTCTAAGCCTTGTAACGTCCTAGATAAATAAAAGAATGTTCAAAAAAACGATGCAAACATAAAGTAGACATATGGGAAATGTAAACTAGTAACTATTTTGTGTGGTATTACTCTGTTTTACAAGCAGATACATTAAAATGTAGAAAAATTCTAATTTTTGCTAATTTTCTCCAAATCTTGGCGTTTTTTTTACAAATAAATATTGAATTTATCCACCAAATTTTCTCATTAACAGAAAGTACAACATGGCACGAAAAAACAACATCAGAATCACTTTGATAGGTAAAAGTATTCCGAAGTTATTACCACAAAGTGACACATCAGATTTGAAAAATCGGCTTCGTCCTGAAGGCCAAAACAGGCTCAGTCCTGAAGGGGTTAAAAAAAAAACAAAAAAAAAAAACACCTTTTCCCATTTCCCCCTAGAGCATTGCAAAAAAAAATAAACAAAATAAACATAATTGGTACCGCCGCATCCGTAAAAGTCTGAACTATTACAATATATCATTATTTAACCCACACAGTGTACGCTGTAAAAAAAATAAATAAATATGTAAACGCCAGAATCGCTATTTTTTGGTCACCTCATCTCCAACAAAAAATGGAATAAAAAGTGATCATAACCTCGCATGTACCCCAAAATGGTAGAATTAAAAACTACAGCTTGTCCCGCAAAAAATAAGCCATCATATCACTTAATCGACGGAAAAATAAAAAAAATTATGGCTCTCAGAATTTGGCGACACAAAATAAAATTTTATTTTTTACTTAGTATTTTTTCTTGTAAAAGTAGTAAAACATAGAAAAAAATTCATATATTTGGTATCGCCATAATCGTATTGACCCACAGAATAAAGTTAAACATGTTGTTTTAATTGCAGAGAATTCCGTAAAAACGAAGCGCAAAAAACAATGGAGGAATCAATGTTTTTTTCATTTTCTACCCCAAAAATATTTTTTTTCCCGTTTGCTAGTATGGAAAAATAAAATCTACAACTCGTCCCGCAAAAATCTTTTTAGACTATTCTTTTGCGCACAGATTTAATAGCTCTGCCTTTTCAATGTTTCTCTTAACCAAACTACCTTTTCTATCATGTATATGACCAACATTTTAGAACTAGCTTTTTATTTATAATATTATAGCCATACTAATAATGACTAATGTTAATTTGAGTGCTTTATAGATGTGTTTTGCCTACTGTGAGCTGGCTCCAATGAATAACATCCTTACCTGCTTCAAATACTTCTCATGGTGACAAAAAACAGTGACAATTTCATAAATGTGATCCAACGTACTTATTTTTCATCTTATAGATTATAAAAGGAACAACGCTACACACGGTCAGGAAAGTAATTATTACAATGGAGTGTGGTACTGTATGCCATTTTTAACAATGCTAAGATCGTAAGCTTTGCAACAAGCCAATAAAGACTGTATTGTCTGTGAACATAAACAGTATATGTACAGGAAAGGAGAGCTTGAATTTTCTAAACTCCTTGAGAAGATAATCCATAGGGACTTTAACTCCATGTTTCCAACTGAGAGGAATATTGAAGATGTGCTCCTAAAAGAAGAAAAGGAATAGGGAGCGTTTGATTCTGGACTCTGACTCACTCCAATTTTAACACCATTTAGATGTGTCAAGTTGGGGCTTGGAAGTGTATTTTTTTTTTCTCCTTAATTTGCATTGGAGTGACTGAATGTATCTGTACAAAGCTTTCCCAAACTGTTTGACTTTTTATTCCTAGTGAACGATAGACTCAACCTTGTCCATTTGGAATAGATTGGAAGCTTTTGTGATGGAATATCTGGTTAACTTTATTTTGGGGGATGATTATTTTTTTTTCGGCCACTACTGCTTTACAATGTCGTTTCCAGTGCCCTGTGCACATTTTTAGTGTTTAGGGTCCACCCAGTCAAACACTCTTCACATTAGGCCAGCCTGGCATTCACCTGATTGCTGTGAATGAAACTTCTCGAACTCCCAGGATTCAGCTTTTATTGCCAGCAGAAGATAAGTTTGGCCTTCATTACCGTTGCTTACATCTAGTTGATACCTGCCAGATGCATATGCTTGTCTCAAAGATTAAGCCATGTACAGTACGTGACATCTTGTAGTTGAGGATTGCTATGGATTTATTCATTATACATTACACTGGCAAGGGAAACATAGCCTTATATGGCAGCAATTCAAATAAATGGCCAACCATGCAAGGCATGGACAGGCTTAGTCATCGATATTAGGTTGATTCCTGTGTGTCAGGGATATGCAGGACCTGCGCTTAGCCAAGCAGTCAATTAAGCTGAAAGAATGGAATTGGCTGAGAGAGAACGATACAGCTATGTATACAGTAAAAAAGCAATACGTTTGTCTAGGTACTGCAAAGTTGGTTGACCCAGAATGCATTTCCTTACAATCAAACAGTGATAACTGGGATATTCAAATACTTGACTTTATTTTGAAGCAATTTCCTGTCTTGTGCACCTCTATAAAGTATTTTTTTTCCCTTTACAATGCTCTTTTGTCCTCATTTCCAAAGCTTTCCTTCAGATTTACAGTATGAAAAAGGGTACACTATAAGTTGGCCCCCATTTGAGACAATACTCCACTCTCCTGGTAAGGCTTTCCAAAAGATTTTGTAGTGTGTTTGTGGAAACGCGCTCATTCAGCCAAAATTTCTGCGATCAGGCAATGATGTTGAACGAGGTTGCAATCAGCGTTCCATTTCATCCCAAAGGTGTTCAAGGGGTTTAGACCAGGGCTTTGTGCAGGCCACTCGAGTTCCTCCACACTCGTCAAACAATGTCTTTATGGACCTCGCTTTGTGCATAGGGGCACAGTCATGCTGGAGAAAAAAAAATGGACTTCCCCAAACTGTTGCAGTTTTATAGTACCCATCCTGGGTATTGAAGGTGGTCGGAAAATCTGTGTGCTATTTGTAAGCCATACATCTCAAGGGTGTGAATGAAAATACAGTTAAAACGTAACTTTTAATTGATGATGAATATAATAAATAAATAACCAGAAGTCATATAAAAAACATGCGTATGTGCAAATATATCCATGCAGGTTGGAAGGAAACAACCTAATTTAGGAAAAAGGTGATAGCCACGGTGTCAGCTTTTAAACATCATGTGCATAACTACAAATCTAAACATCAAGGTATAGCAAAAGAAATATTGGAAGTCTTACCGATTTCTGCAGATCGCCTGATCAATGGAATGGTCTGGGGTCACAGCTGGAGAGGGTCATAAATAATTCCCTATTATGCCCTATTATGAGCCTACATCTACCTGACCATGTGGGGTAAACGCCCCAAGAGGGACTTTCCCATTCAGAGCCTGTTTCCTTTATCATAATAGAATAAGCCTTCAACAATTAGGCCTAACTCTTTTTCCCGGGCTGTGGTGTGTGTAAGGCACTACCATCACTATATTTTGCACGTGGTCTAAATGAATGCTAAGCCCCGCTCGATGGCCTAATCGTACCGTGTCACGTTAAGGGAGATCAGGCCTAACGACGGAGTTCCTGCGCAGCGTGTGACATCGGTCACATCAGCGTCACATCCCCGGAATTAATTTGTAATCCAGTTAAACCTGTTGACTTTTTAGGAGGTTAAACACTTGCACTTTCATTGTTTTATTGGATATCGGTGGGTAGAACTTAAACTCACAATGCATGCAGGGACCAAAGAATATTTATTAATGGACATGAGAAAAAAAAATTCTCTCTAACTTGTTTCTCAACACAGAAAAATTATATTTCCTACCAAAATCTGCTGTGTTACATGCAAATTGTGCTTGCAGATTTCACCCTTTGCATTGCAATCGTTATAAAGTGCTGCAAAAACCTGCAACAGATGGGCCTGCAGCACTTTTGAAAATCTGCAAATCCTTTTATGCAGCAGGTGTATGGGGTTTTGTAAACTATAATTAGGAGTCCACTATATTTCTTGATAGCTATTACCTAAACAGTACAATATTTTCTTATGCCATTTGGGCTGAGAGCGGACTGGTCTCCACACCATTCTGTTCTTAACCAGGGGATCATAGTAGGATGACATTCGTTTTAAATACTGTAAGAACTCTAGAAAGACAGAAATTGGTTTTCGTTATAGAGGTATTAAGGAAGTTAACAGTTTGTTAAATGCATTGTTGTAGGTGCATTTTGGTTAAATGAGTTACTATGATTTACATTCTCCCAGAATGTATTGAACAAAAGGCTTAGATAGGAGTCTTAAAATATCTGGCAAGATGTATCTCGGAGAGTACTCCTGGTTGAGGACTGCTATTAGACTGTATGATTACTGGTGTGTCATATCTTTGTTCAGTTGGGGTAAAAGTGTAGTTCTGGTATGTGTATAATCATTACCCTAGGCTGGAGACCTACAGACCATCTCTGGAGATTTTAGTTTGCAGTATCCTTTTGGGGTCCCATCAGCATTAAAGTGAATGCCTACACTCAATTACACTAAAATCAGGTCTATGGAAATCAATATAACACTGAAAGATTTACATAAAGTATTAATAAATATTACTATTAAGAAAAGCAACATTAGGCAATAACTTAACACATAGAATGTTCTTCTAGAGATTATATGAACCATACATGTAATTAAATCAGTAGACACAATTTGCAAATAATCTAGTTTTATTTCAAAATATACAAGGAATTTAGAGCATCCATATCAAAATGAAACCACAATATATGCTAGGGAAATCTGAAAAAAACATTCCTAAATATATGTGAGAATTTTAGCTAGTATACAATAATATGATGATAGTTAATGCACTAACTATGAGCTTTAAATAGTAAATAAGATAATTTTTTCCAATTTAGTTCCATAAAAAACAAAAACACACAGAATATAACCAAACGTGTTCATTTGACATACGGACTTAAATGGTTCGTATTGGCAGATTAGACACTAACCGTCACCTAACTATTCATATGAAACCTCCATCAGATGATTGTTGATAGGAAAAGTACAGAGGAAAATAAAATGTCTTTAATTCAGCAGTCCAAAAACTTTCACCATTGCACTTATTTTTGGAAGACAGACGAGAGATAACTAATTATGGTTTCCCATAAAACACATCTATCACCTATCCCTTTAATTTAAAATCAACATGATAGCAACATTTTGTAATCTGCCACCTATCATGTCTTGTTAATACCGTTTTTAAACGATATGCACACCTTTGAAAATGTTTTTTTTGTTTTGTTTTTCTTAGCTATTACCGATCACATCTAAGTTCATAACTTAGATGTGATCAATAATAGTTGGATCCTGTGGGTCAGAGACACGCAGGACTTGCTGACACTGAACCCGTAAAAAAAGGTGTATATAGCCTTTAAGTAATTTTACCATATACAGTAGTGTAAAAAAAAATAGCAGTCCAACATCATTAACCTGATAAATCAATGTTTGTGGTAAAAGTTATATTTCTACATAGCAAATAATTTACTTTTAAGTGTAGTAGAGTAGTAGAAAACAGAGCCAACAATTAGGACATGCATGCCGCTCATTCTGAGTAATTGAATCATTAATTGAAAGGGGCTTGTTCAAAATAATAGCATTGAGGAGTTAAATTGGTGAAGTTATTCATTCAGTAGAATAACAGGTGTAAATTTTGGCCCTTATTTAAGATAGGAGGGTGGCAAATGTTGCACATGTTGGTTATAGTGCATTTCCTTTTGAAATACAGGGTAAAATGGGTCGCTCCAGACATTGTTCTAATGAAAAATGTACTTTGATTAAAAAGTTGATTGGAGATGGAAACACATACAGTGAAGGAAATAAGTATTTGATCCCTTGCTGATTTTGTAAGTTTGCCCACTGTCAAAGACATGAACAGTCTAGAATTTTTAGGCTAGGATAGTTTTACCAGTGAGAGATAGATTATATTTTTTAAAAAAAACAGAAAATCACATTGTCAAAATTATATATCTTTATTTGCATTGTGCACAGAGAAATAAGTATTTGATCCCCTACCAACAATTAAGAGTTCAGCCTCCTCCAGACCAGTTACACGCTCCAAATCAACTTGGTGCCTGCATTAAGACAGCTGTCTTAAATGGTCACCTGTATAAAAGACTCCTGTCCACAGACTCAATTAATCAGTCTGACTCTAACCTCTACAACATGGGCAAGACCAAAGAGCTTTCTAAGGATGTCAGGGACAAGATCATAGACCTGCACAAGGCTGGAATGGGCTCCAAAACCATAAGTAAGACGCTGGGTGAGAAGGAGACAACTGTTGGTGCAATAGTAAGAAAATGGAAGACATACAAAATGACTGTCAATCGACATCGATCTGGGGCTCCATGCAAAATCTCACCTCGTGGGGTATCCTTGATCCTGAGGAATGTGAGAGCTCAGCCGAAAACTAAACGGGGGGAACTTGTTAATGATCTCAAGGCAGCTGGGACCACAGTCACCAAGAAAACCATTGGTAACACGTTACGCGGTAATGGATTAAAATCCTGCAGTGTCCGCAGGGTCCCCCTGCTCAAGAAGGCACATGTACAGGCCCATCTGAAGTTTGCAAATGAACATCTGGATGATTCTGAGAGTGATTGGGAGAAGGTGCTGTGGTCAGATGAGACTAAAATTGAGCTCTTTGGCATTAACTCAACTCGTCGTGTTTGGAGGAAGAGAAATGCTGCCTATGACCCAAAGAACACCATCCCCACTGTCAAGCATGGAGGTGGAAACATTATGTTTTGGGGGTGTTTCTCTGTTAAGGGCACAGGACTACTTCACCGCATCAATGGAAGAATGGATGGAGCCATGTACCGTCAAATCCTGAGTGACAACCTCCTTCCCTCCACCAGGACATTAAAAATGGCTCGTGGCTGGGTCTTCCAGCACGACAATGACCCGAAACATAGAGCCAAGGCAACAAAGGAGTGGCCTTAATCCCATCGAAAACTTATGGAGGGAGCTGAAGATCCGAGTTGCCAAGCGACAGCCTCGAAATCTTAATGATTTACAGATGATCTGCAAAGAGGAGTGGGCCAAAATTCCATCTAACATGTGTGCAAACCTCATCATCAACTACAAAAACCGTCTGACTGCTGTGCTTGCCAACAAGGGTTGTGCCACCAAGTATTAAGTCTTGTTTGCCAAAGGGATCAAATACTTATTTCTCTGTGCAAAATGCAAATAAATATATATCATTTTGACAATGTGATTTTCTTTTTTATATAATCTATCTCTCACTGGTAAAATTAACCTAGCCTAAAAATTCTAGACTGTTCATGTCTGTGACAGTGGGCAAACGTACAAAATCAGCAAGGGATCAAATACTTATTTCCTTCACTGTATATAGAGAAGTGCAGCAAATTATAGGCTGCTCAGCTAAAATGATCTCAAATATCTTGAAGTGGCAACCAAAACCTGAAAGGAAGTGGGGAACTACTGTTCGAATGGATCGAAGAATAGCCAAAATGGCAAAGGCTCAGCCAATGATCACCTCCAGAAAGATCAAAGATCGGAAGTTACCAGTGAGTACTGCTACAATCAGAAGACGATTAAGTGAAGCCAAGTTACCAGCAAGAACTCCCCGTAACAACCCATTGTTGAAAAAAAAAAAGACATGTCCTGAATAGGTTCAAATTTGCCAAGGAACACACTGATTGGCCCAAAAAACAGAAACGGCGCAACATTTTGTGGACTAATTAAAGCAAAATTTTTATTTTTGGGTCTAGTGGCCACAGACAGTGTCAACCGACCCCCGAGCACTGAATTCAATCCACAGTACACTGTGAAGACAGATAAGCATGGTGGTGCAAAAATCACGATATGGGGATGTTTCTCATACCATGGTGTTGGTTGGGCCTATATATCTCATACAAGGAATCATGGATCAGTTTGAATATATCAAAATACTTGAGATGATCATGTTGCCTTATACCGAAGAAGAAATGCCCTCGAAATGAGGTGTTTCAACACGACATTGATCCAGAACACATCAGTAAGCGAACAACACCTCTGTTACAAACAGGATTGAGGTAATAGTGGCCAGCCCAAGCCCCTGACCTCAATCCCATAGAGAACTTGTGGAGTGACATAAAAAATACGGTTTATGAGGCAAAACAAAAAAATGCAAAAGAACTGTGGAATGTAGTCCAATCTTCCTGGACTAGAATACCTGTTCAGAGGTGCCAGAAGGTGGTCGACTCCATGCAACACAGATATCAAGCAGTTCTCAGACACAATGCTTATGCCACTAAATATTAATTTAATAAAGTGAAATCTGAAACATTTTTTCAGTTTATACATTACATTTTTGAGTTTTTAAATAAAAATGCTGCCACTGCTATTTTTTTGAACAGCCTAATATCCCTTTTTCTTTACTTCCTGTACACAAACTGGATAAATGTTGTTATTGTTTTGATTTGGAATTGGATGTGTAGTATTTCCAGTGCATTTGCATTTAGGCAAATAAAAATTAATGATTTTGCGCTTTATTTGCTTTTTTAAACTAACTGCTATTTTTTATTTTTTTTAACTCTACTGTATGTGAGCGTATACAATTCCTCCAAAACGGTGTCTTGATCTACCACGGTGTCACAAATCAGACATCAGCAGCTTAAAGCTTTCCATTTCATAAAAATACAGCATCTAACTAAAGACCATAACTTTCTGACCGGAGGGATTCCGACCTCTTGGAAACCCACTGACCCTAAAAATGAAGGGGCTGCTTTATTGCTGCGTCCCCTTCAAAGTTGTCCATGCTCCCAGCCACTGGCTGTGCAGGAAAGAACAGTGAAGAAGTTGTAGAACTAAAGCAGTGCTGCAGTTTTATACATTCCTCAGATTATTGGGTTCCCCAGAAGTCAGAAAGTGATTCTTCGCAACATGCCATCACTTTAGGAGATAAGTATAACGCTTTAAATCAAATTGTAACGTGAACTTAATTAGCCATCGTCTAAAAGGAACTATGGCCACAAGATAAACAAGTTCTACAGTTTGATTGAAGATTGGCATTTCATACTTACAATAAAGAGGCCTTTTAACTAAATACATTAAAATCTCCAAGCTACATAAAAATACAAGAAAATATTACAATTATTTCAACTTTTATACAGAGTTGCTCATAATTTAGATGTGCATAAAATATACACCAGTCCATGTAAAAGTCATAAAGAAAAAAAGTTATAGCGAAAATAGAAGAGGTTCACCATGAAAGGTTTTGGAACTACTTGTACTTTACCTACTAAGCACTGGAGAACTTAGAAAGAACATGCTGAAAGGGATTTCTGATCATTGGGTTTAAACATACATTATGTTCAACACAGAAAAGGGAAAATGCCTTCTGCTCAATTCAAACAAATATCTTGTAATACACACCTCTTGAATACATACCCTAGACTAAAGGTTTGTATACATTGGTCAATTATCATTACAATTTGTTTATCATTGATCTTAAATCAGTTTGTAAAAACATACAAAATGATTGCCTTCCGAGTTATCGGCAAATGCAACTTGTGGGAAATTTACAATGCATCTCCTACTTCGATGATTGCTTTTGATAGAAAATTTCCATCAGATTCTCAGACCAATTTTTCAAATCTCTGATCGTTTGTAAGGGATTTGAAAAACTGTTCCATGTAACCTTTAGGCCACTTGGACCAATATCAATATATGGTAGGTCTGAGCTGGCCCTTTCACACACACAGATCTGAGCAAAATAAAATGTTACTCCCCATGACTGAGTTATCTGTTACACCACTGCTTATACACCACAATATAGAATAGGAGACTGGTTTCATCAGATAAGTTGACCATTTACACATCAATTTGATATGTATTGATCCGATTGGGAGCCAAAACTGTGTGCCTAAATCTAGCTGAAAGGCAATTTTTTTTTTATATATAAACAATTTTTATTTCATTTTGAACAACTTTTGAATTGCTCTTTATTAAAAAAAAAAGTTTACTTTTTGAGATACAGCGACTATGTATCTTGTATACATAGAAGATGTATCTTGTGATCAAAGCCGAATCTGTCAGGTCTGCAGTACTGATGGCTTCAGTGAACACTGATCCAGTTATTATCAATCACATCTAAGTTCATGAAATTAGATATGATCGATAAAGCGTGTCTCTGGCATTCACTGAAGCGGTCAGTCCTGCTGACCTGACAGGTTCGGTTTTGACGGCAAGATACAGCTACCATGTATACAGGATACATAGAAGCTGTAGCTGAAGAGTAAAATAAAGTTTTAATTTAAAAAAAAAATATTAAAAATTTGTTCAAAATGAAATAAAAACATTGATTAAAAAAAAATAAAAAATTGCCTTTAAATTTATAATCCTTGCACAGATTTGTAGATAAAAGGAAAAATCCTGAAAACGGCTACTAGTATAGTATACGGTATAATGAATAAATGCAATGTTTATTTATAGCAACCAGTGAAAGTGTTTTCCCATGACAAACATTGATCCTGAGAACAGGGGTGCCATGTGCAATCACTCCCTATTAAAAATTCTAAAGAATCATATGGAAGCTCTGAGAAAACTTCAGATGCGTTGGTACCTAACCCCAGCAAGACTCACTAGGTCTTGCCTGGACTACTCAGACAGATGTTTGCGCCACTATGACCCTGCCGATGGTTGGGGTGCTCTAAAACAGTTTCTGGCAGGAAGTCTCAAACTTAATCTCTAAGGCCCCATGCACACGAACGTGTTTTTGCGGCCGCAATTCCCCCGAAAATCCACGGGAGAATTGCGGCCCCATTCTTTTCTATGGGGCCATGCACACTACCGTAGTTTTTGCGGTCCTTGCACGGCCCGGGAGCCCGGACCGCAGAAAGAACGGGCATGTCTTATTACGGCCCTGTTCTGCGGTCCGGGCTCATTGAAAACAATGGCGGCGGCCATGTGCATGTCCTGCGATTTGCGGGCAGCCTGCGGCTGACAGTCCGCAGCCGGCCGACTCGAAAATCACGGCCGTGCACACGGCTACGGTCGTGTGCATGAGGCCTAAGACATGTGAAACGAAGGTTAAGTTTATGCCAGTACTTGCTCTGTTAGGCTTAGCTTGTGAAGATCTCTCCCCCAGAATATAGATGGGTGGTTAATATGATTTGTGTAGCTGCTAGATCTGAAGTGACCTCTAATTGGAAATAAGATATTATACCTAGGATTAAAGAAAACCTTTCACCTGCCCATACATATGCAGCATGTAATAGGCAGTGCTGCACAAACCCTGTCTCCCTTTTTAAAAAAAATCATATCCTCCTCCATTATTTAGATATCGGTGCCATTATATTTGGTGCCCGATATGTAAATAACCCCCTTAACTGTCAATGGGGAGTGTAAATGGCATGTGGGCGTATTACTATCACTGTAACACTGTACAATCAGCTACTGACAGTCACAGCTGCTTATGCTGTGATCTCTCTCGCGAGATCAGTGTTTCCTTCACTGTCTGACAAGTGATGGAGAGGAGAGCGTGAACGCCGCCGCCACGGAACAGAAGAGGAGAAAAAGAATGTGAATTCTTCTTCTGTTCCATGGCGGTGGGAGTATAGTCAGTAGCGGCGTCGTGCGCACAGGCGTGCACGCTCTCGGCAGACAAGGACGACAAGACTGCGTGATGTCCAGAGGTGGGACCCGCATCTATCTGACATTCATGACATATCCTGTGGATATGTCATAAATGTCTCGGATAGGAAAACCTCTTTAATAATAGGTCTCTAAAGTGCCTAATTTGAATGAGAAATGGGCTTGCTGGGCAGAAAAGATTAAATCTATCGATTGGATAGATTATCTTGTTATTCTAAACTTTACACTGTGTAATCCTTTCTAGGTGTTTGTTTATTTCAAGCATCCTTGCTTTTGAGTCATACCACAAACAATTGCCCCCCCCCCCCCTTCTTAAAATTAGCTGGACTGACATGATATTGGACATGTGCTTAATAAAGCACGGTATGTTTTCTGTGTTGTAATTGAATTATATGTATTGTAATTGTAGTTTTTAGAACAATAATAAAAAAAAAAAGTCTATAGAAGATACAGGTCGGACGGCCAGAGATCTGAGTGTCATCGCAGTGTTGTGCATGCTTCATTATGAAAGTGAATGCGATACAAGTCGCAATAAATCCAAAATTTTATGGATTTCTTGCGACTCTCGTGTCGCGGTTGCGGGAACCGGCGGGTCGAGTGGCCACATTCACTTTTATTACTGCAATGCAGCCAGCACGACAATGCATTAACATAGCGATCTATGGTCATGCAACCTCTGCTCGCAGCTAAAGTTGCAGTGTAGCTCTAGCATTAAATGCAGTGCAACCTCTCCACAGAAGACAGTGGCCTGGAAAAAAGGATAAAAAGGGGAGCCCCCGAGGTTGGACTGCCCTTAATCCGGTATCCATGGCATATCCAATCAACATCCATATATGTTTGTCTTGAGAAAATTCCCTTAAAGAGGCTCTGTCACCAGATTATCAAATCCCTATCTCCTATTGCATGTGATCGGCGCTGCAATGTAGATAACAGTAACGTTTTGTTTTTTTAAAAACGATCATTTTTGGCCAAGTTATGAGCAATTTTATACTTATGCAAATGAGCCTTTCTAATGGACAACTGGGCGTGTATTGTGTTTGTAACATCTGGGCATGTTTACTTGTTTTACTAGCTGGGCGTTGTGAATAGAAGTGTTTGTCAGCATCATATGTCAGCATCATCCACTTCTATTCACAACGCCCAGCTAGTAAAACAAGTAAACACGCCCAGATGTTACAAACACAATACACGCCCAGTTGGAAATAAGAGAAAACACGCCCAGTTGTCCATTAGAAAGGCTCATTTGCATAAATATAAAATTGCTCATAACTTGGCCAAAAATGATAGTTTTAAAAAAAAAACAAACATTACTGTTATCTACATTGCAGCGCCGATCACATGCAATAGGAGATAGGGATTTGATCATCTGGTGACAGAGCCTCTTTAAATGGAGCCATACAGACAATATTCAACATGCCAGATTACTGTAGTTGTGATGATAAACATGCTACAACCCAGTATGGCTTTGATTTTAGACATGTCCCATACACTAAGATCTTAATAAACTTTTAGCGTGCTCATCCGTCATTTCTGCCTACATATTTGAATTTTATTGTAAAACACAATGGACATTTACTTATGTACCTTGAAAGTTACAATATAACAAAATATAAAGCACAAAATTGAAACCATCTCACCAGCAATGTCAATGTTTCTGTCAAAACCTACATAGAAGACTGCATGTTACCATATAGGATTCACTTACTTTTTATTCATTATGGCCTTTATTTTTCTTATAGTTTAAACATATTTTATCTATATTTAGTACCAATTTGTAAATTTACAAAACGAATTGAAATATTAGTAAGCATATTCTAATACTATGATTCTTGTTTACACAGTAAAAATATTGGTACTAGCAATCAAATTAATTAAATGGTTAAAACACAAAACAACCATAAACTATATAAACATTTCACTGTTAGTACATGACTATTTGTTTCTTGTTTTAATAAAAGAAAAGTAAAGAATGTATTTTATTTGCTACATTTTTTTTTTCTCCGTTGGATCAAACAAAAGTATGTTGGTCTATGCATCCATATTAAAATATGTAAAAATCAATTATAAAAAGACTCATAATGACTCCTCTGCCCTTCACTGTCTAACATTTTTTGCTAAAAACAGGAAGCAGACATATCTGTATCCAAACAGCGTAATGTAAACATAGCAATACAATAACAACATACTTGATTTTTAACTACAAGCTATAGTTTCCAGTTGCTGTTCTGCCTCAGCAGCCATTGCTGCTGCCTGTAATTGCTCTGTCTCACTCTGTATGGCACTGGTTGTCACTTGCTTGCGTTGTTCACTGTGCATATTATTTTCATGGCGCTTTAGATCCGAGGCCTTGGCAAATGCTTTTGTGCAGGAAGCACAAATAAATGGTTTTTCTCCGCGGTGTCTTCTTTCGTGATCTTTGAGATGAGATTTATGTTTAAAGGCTTTATCGCAATGGTGACATGCAAATGGCCTCTCATTACTATGCACCCTTTCATGCTTTTTAAGATCTGGTGCTCGAATAAAAGATTTGGCACATACTTCACAACTGTAGGGCTTGTAACCAGTGTGGATTTTTAGGTGTTCCTTTAGGTGAGCCTGTGTAGTGAACGCTTTGGCACACATTTCACACACAAATGGTCTTTCAGCTGTGTGCAATTTCTCATGCTTTCGTAAACGCGCTTCATCAGTAAATGTTTTACCACATGCTTGACATGCAAATTGTTCCCGGTGACCATAAAGCAAATACTCAAATTTCATATCACCTGTTGCAGTGGTCCATGCCGGTGCTTGCTCATCTTTTACTTCATTAATGCTCTCATTAAAAGTCAGAGCTTGTGGGGTTTGTGTTACCAACTCTTTAGGTTCAGTTGTCTCCATCCCTTCAACTTCCTGACCATAGCAATTAACTTTTCGCACTTCTTCACTTCCTAACTCTTTGAGGATTGCTTCCTGAACTCGCAGTGTAGATGTAGGCAACTTTTCCTCCACACGTACCTGAGAAGCCCCTTCAACGGTATCATCTGAAGGACTATCATCATGATCTCCAATCTCTTCTACTTCATCATCTTGATTGTCATTAGGCTCAACAACTTGACGACTTATTTTCAGGCTTGTCTCATAAGCATATTTATGTTTTGGAGATGAAGGATGCGCATTAGCTGATGAAATATCACGTTTCTGAGAGCAAAGCTTATCCAAAAACCTTATACCAAGTATCTGGCCAGAAGACATCATCAAATTCACATCCTCCTTCTTGACAGCAATTTTTGATGTATACATATAGTTGAGAACTTCCTCAAATATATCAGACCGCAGAAAATCAATTTCTATGACAGATGAACTATCAACTTCCAGTTTCTTGAAAAGTTTCTTAAAGTATGTACTACAAGCTGCAAGTACACACCTATGTGCCCTGAACTTCACATCTTCAACAACAATGGCAATATCACAAAATTCACCTTCTAATCGTTGCTCATTGAGCGTCTTTAAAAATACAGTCTTATGATCGTCATCATTATATTTCACGGTTTCAGACATGCTTATAAAAAAATCCTACAAAAAAAAATAGAAAACAATTATTAACATATATATGCTTTTCTATATGTAGCCATCTCCTGTAACATCCAGTTCCTCAAAACAGAAATTATAATAAAAAGAGTTCAATGTTATTATTCTGACTAAAAGCTTAAAAACTAGTTTACAACTGAAAGAGTTTAAAAAAAAATACAATAGCTTTAGTTTATCATAATTAATCAGAAAATGTTGTCAAAAGTCTACGGATGCCCATATACTTTAGTGGAAAATCATCTGATTATCTAAAGTGTATGCGAATGTCCCGACCCTCACCGGACAGCAGATATCAGGGAAAGAAGATTGATTTAAAGGGGCTCTGTCACCAGATTATAAGTGCCCTATCTCCTACATAATCTGATCGGCGCTGTAATGTATCAATACCTATAAACTCCAAGCCAGACAGAAAACCTGTTTCAGTAGTAACGTCCATATATATCAACACTGGAAATAGAATACCCATCAAGATATATATAGACAATAAATCCAGAATATAAATGACCAGTAGTACAAGTATAGCACTAACCAGTATATAAAAAAATATCTTTATTTAGAAAATATTTTTATAAAAACATACATAGACCATCACACAAGATGTAAAACAACACATAATAAAAATGTGGTAGTGGTATGAGGAGTCAAAATGCATCACGTTACGGTCACGACGCGGGGTGTGGACCCACTGGGCCGTACCGTGTAGCGGTATAGCAGCTGGCCAACTAGGTACAAAACAATGTCTATAGTCCAGAAAGGCTACCTGAGCCAATGTAAACAGTAGCGGTGACACAACTTGACTTTCACTTTAGATGGCACAGTAGACGCAGCGGAAGACAAGACTTGACTTTCACTGTAGATAGCACAGAGGCACGGTAGCACGTGATACAGGGTACAGACAACAGGAACGGGTAACACTGGGAACTGGAAAATACTAGGAGACCATTTGCAAGACAAACTTTAGGTATACAACAACGCTCAAGCAAGGATCAAGTGGGCAGAGCCCCTTTTATAGCCCAGCAGCATTCTGGGCTAATACTGATAAATGACAGCTGGACGCGTACTGGCCCTTTAAGGCTGTGCACGCGCGGGTGCGCACGACCTCCGGGAAACAGTCCCAGAACCCGGAAGTGAGTGCCAGCGTCCATGGCCGGGGCCGTCAGAGGGTAAGTCTGAACGACGGCCCTTGGCCATAGACGTTACAGTATCCCCATCTTACGCCCCCTCTTCTTTGGGCCAGAGCGGGAGAGAAACCTCTTGCTCCCAAGAGCTCTCCTCTGGACCAAATACCCTCCAATCCACCAAATAAAACGTTCTTCCTCACACTTTCTTGGTGGCCAGGATCTCCTTCACTTCGAAAGTCCCTGACGAACCGCCAGGAGCCACTGCGGAACTAGGAGTCCTGGAGTAGCGGTTCAGGACCACGGGCTTCAGAAAGGAGACATGGAAGGAGTTAGGGATCTTGAGGGTAGGAGGCAGCCGAAGCTTGTAAGACACAGGATTGATTTGTAGCAGAATCTCAAAGGGTCCGAGGAACCTGGGAGCAAACTTGCAAGACGGCACCCTCAGCCGGATATTCCTGGAAGACAACCAGATCTTCGTACCTGGAAGAAACTGGGGAGGTTCTCGTCTTCTAGTGTCTGCCTTTCTCTTCATGCGGTCCACCGCCAGCAGAATAGAAGATTGTGTCTGTTGCCATATCTGCAGAAAGTCCCTGAAGGTAGAGTCAGCTGCAGGCACCTGGGACATATTAGAAACAGGAAGAGGTATACGAGGATGTTGGCCGTAGACGATGAAGTGCGGACTGGAGGTGGTGGACTCACTAGTATGGTTATTATAGGAGAACTCAGCCCACGGGAGCAGCTGTACCCAGTCATCATGCCGTCTAGAGACAAAGTGCCGCAGATAGTTCTCCATAATCTGGTTAACACTTTCGACTTGTCCATTGGACTGAGGATGATAAGCCGAGGAGAAGTCCAACTTTACACCGAGGAGGCCGCAGAGTGCTCTCCAGAACTTCGAGGTGAACTGGATCCCTCGATCCGAGACAATATGCAGAGGGAAGCCATGCAGACGGAAGATGTGTTGAATGAAGAGGTCGGCCAGTCAAGCAGCAGAAGGCAGACCAGTCAGGGAAACAAAATGAGCCATTTCAGAAAATCAATTCACCACCACCCAGATCACACTGCATCCAGCAGAGAGAGGCAGATCTGTGACAAAGTCCATAGCAACATGCTGCCAGGGGGCATCGGGCACAGGCAGAGGTTGGAGCAGACCGGCTGGTCTAGAGTGTGCAACTTTATTTGCTGCGCACACCGTACAGGAGGAGACAAAGTCCATGACGTCTTTGGGCAGCGTGGGCCACCAGAACAGAAGGGCAATTAGGTCTCGGGTCTTACAGGCCCCCGCGTGACCTGCCAGCTTGGAACTGTGGTCCCAGCAAAGGATTCTTCCTCTGTCTGCCAGACGTACAAAAGTCCTTCACGGAGGAATGTCTCTAACTTGCAGAGGGTTAACAGAATAGATGCATGAAGAGTTGATGATATTCTGTGGGGACTCCACAGTGTCCTCTGTTTCAAACGACCTAGACAAGGCATCGGCCCTAACATTCTTGTCAGCAGGTCGGTAGTGGAGTTTGAACCGGAACCGAGCACAGAACAACGACCACCTGGCTTGACGAAGATTCAGCCGTTGAGCAGTCTGTAGATAGGTCAGGTTCTTGTAGTCCGTGAAGACCAGGATAGGATGAGCTGCGCCTTCCAGTAGATGTCTCCATTCCTGCAGGGCCAGCTTGATGGCCAGTAACTCCCGATCCCCAATCGAGTAGTTGCGCTCTGCGTGAGAAAACAGCTTAGAATAGTAGTCACATACCACAGTCTTGCCTTTCGAACCTCTCTGGAACAAAAGTGCACCGGCACCAACAGAGGAAGCATCCACCTCTAATGAAAACTGTAGAAGGCTTTTTTTAAGGTTTTAAATGTGACTTCTGCTTCTGGATTTCACACCTTGGCATTCATGCCCTTTTTAGAGAGGGTGGAGATGGGAGATATTAACCCCTTCCCGACATCCGCCGTATATATACGGCGCACGCCGGCTGGGGGAATATGGAGCGGGCTCACGGGCTGAGACCGCTCCATAGAGCGGGTGTGTTGGCTGTGTGTTACAGCCGACACTTCCGGGTAACGAGCGAGATCCCGTTCGAGGGTGATCCTGCTTTTTTAACCCGTTAAATGCCGCATTCATTAGCGATCGCGACATTTAAATGACTAAAAACAGTATATCGTGCAAGTGATCTAACGATCGCTGGTTAAAGTCCCCTAGGGGGACAAGTAAAAAAAAAAAGTAAAAAACAGTAAAATAAAGTTTTCTTATCAAAAAAAATATAAAAAATAAAAATTAAAAGCTCAAAAAACCGCCCTTTTCCCATTTTCCCTCAAGCACAATGTAAAAAAATGAAAAAGCTAACATAACTGGTATCGACACGTCCGTAAAGGTCTGAACTATTACAATATATCATTATTTAGTCCGCACGGTGAACGCCGTAAAAAGTAAAAAATTAAAAACGTCAGAACTGCTGTTTTTTGGTCCCTTCTTCTCCCACACAAAATGAAATAAAAGGTGATCAAAAAGTCTCATGTACCCCAAAATGGTACCAATATAAACTGCAGCTCGCTCCACAAAAAATAAGCCCTCACACGGCTAAATCGACAGAAAAATAAAAAACGTTATGGCTCTCAGAATGTGGCGACAAAACTCAAATTTTATTTTTAACAATAAGTTTTTTCCTTGTAAAAGTAGTAAAACATAAAGAAAACTATATAAATTTGGTATCGCTGTAATCGTATTGACCCGCAGAATAAAGTTAACATGCCGTTTTTACCATACGGTGAACGCCGTAGAAACAAAACTACCCAAAATGTTGAGGAATCGCTGTTTTTTTCCTATTCTACCCCACATATATATTTTTTCTCGTTTCCCACTACATTATATGGTACAAAAAATGGTGCTGTGAAAATCTACAACTCATCCCGCAAAAAACAAGCCCTCATATGGTAATATTGATGGAAAAATAAAAGAGTTATGGCTTTTGGAACTTGGGGAGGAAAAAACAAAAGTGAAAATCCGAAAAATGGCTGCGGAGGGAAGGGGCTAATGAAGAGAAGTTGGGAATGAACAGCAGGTAGAAGTTGGCAAATCCCAGGAAGCACTGTATGGCCCTTAAGCCTTGGGGGCATGGCCATTACAGGACAGCCTTTACCTTCTCAGGGTCCATTTTGAGACCATGATCGGAGATGATATAGCCCAGGAAGGGTAGAGACTTCTTTTCAAACACGCATTTCTCGAGCTTGGCATAAATATGATTCTCCCTTAATCGAAGCAACACCTGGTGGACATGACCCTGATGAGTCACAAGATCTGGGGAAAAAAATCAAAATGTTATCGAGATACACTACAACACAGACATAGAGAAGATCACGAAAAACGTCATTGACAAATTCTTGAAACACCGCGGGGGCGTTACACAGCCCGAAGGGCATGACCAGAAATTCGTAGTGTCCATCACGTGTATTAAATGCAGTCTTCCACTGGTCACCCTGACGAATCCGGATTAGATTGTAAGCCCCCCCGTAGGTCTAGTTTAGAAAATATTTTTGCCCCTCGTATGCGACCAAACAGTTCCGAAATCAAAGGCAATGGGTACCTGTTCTTCACCGTAATCTGGTTGAGACCTCGGTAGTCAATACAGGGTCGGAGGGATCCATCCTTCTTCTTGACAAAGAAAAACCCGGCTCTGGCCGGGATTGAGGATTTACGTATGAAGCCCCTCTCCAGATTGTCCTTAATGTAGGCTGACATAGATTGGGTCTCAGGCAAGGAAAGAGGGTATACTACAGACTACCGGGAGGAGGGGATGAATCAGGAACCAAGTCGACAGGGCAATCATACGCTCTATGTGGTGGCAATGTCTCTGCTTCCAACTAGTTGAAGACATCTGAGAACTGAGAGTAACAAGGAGGCAACCCTGCCAGTGACTGTTGCGGAGGAGACTGAGAGGGATTGACCTGCACCAGACAGCGGTCGAGACACTTGGGACCCCACTGGAGAACCTCTCCAGAGTTCCAATCCAGGACTGGGGCGTGTAGACGGAACCAAGGCAAACCCAGCAGCACAGGGTTGACGGCCTTGTCAGGACAAACGGAGAGGAGTTCAGAGTGAAGAACTCCCACTTGGAGTCTTAACGGCTTGGTCACAGACAAAACTGGGTCAGGCAAAGGCAGTCCATCTACCGAGGCAACGATCAATGGCCTTTCCAGCAGAACAGTGGGCAACTGAAGAAGATCCACAAGGTCTTGGCAGATGAAATTGGCTGCAGAGCCAGAGTCCAAGTAGGCAGAGACTGGATGGGGCCTCTCGCCAGCGACGATGGTCACAGGAATGAACAGTTTAGAGGAGAGTTCACTATTAAATGCTGTATCGCCCAGGGTTGTCTCTCCAACCAATCCTAGGCGTTGGGGTTTATTGGCTTCTGGGGACACAGACGCACGACATGGCCAGCGAGGCCGCAATATAAACAGAGTCCTGAGGTGTGCCTGCGCGGTTTCACTTGAACGGAAAGTTTAAGCCGATCCACTTGCATCGGAACCTCGGGTGGAGCAGTAGAAGACAAGAGGGGTTGCTGGAAGTTGGGCGCCAGTGTAGGAAGCCGTCTCTCCTGTCGAATTTCTTGAGATCTCTCTCTGAGCCTTATGTCCACTCGAGTAGCAAGTAGAATCAGGTCGTCCAAGGCAGATGTTAGATCTCGAGCAGCAAGTTCGTCCTTGATCTCGGGCGATAGGCCATGCCAGAAGGATGCTACCAAGGCCTCATTGTTCCAGGACAGTTCTCCTGCCAGGGTCCGGAACCGGAAGGTGTATTCGCCCACGGAGGCGTCCTCCTGGCGAAGGTTAAAGATAGCAGTGGCTGCCGACACGACTCGTCTAGGCTCCTCGAATACGGTACGGAATAACGGCACAAACCCCTGGAAGTCTCGGGTCCCTGTCGTTCCCAGATTGGATTCGCCCACCCCAGGGCCTTGCCGGCAAGTAGAGACATAATGAAGGCGATCCTGTCTCCGTCCAAAGGAAATGCTCGGACGTGCAGAGTGAAGTGGATATGGCATTGGTTCAGAGACCCCCTGCACGTACTTGCATCTCCATGGATCCAAACTGGAGCTGACAGGAGTTGTAGCAGGAGGGTCGATCGGAGGAGCTTGAATAGGAGTGGAGAAGGAAGTTGCTAGCGCCCCTAGCTGCTGTGCCATGGAGTCAACTGCCACAAGAAGTTGATTCTGTCGTGCTCGCAGATCCTGCAGGTCTGCCTGCATGGCTTGGAAGGGTGATAGGCCCTTGAATTGACCAGCGGGGCCCATGGCCTGAGCGTACTGTCACGACGCGGTTGTGGACCCACTGGGCCGTATCGCGTAGCGGGATAGCAGCTGGCCAACTAGGTACAAAACAATGTCTATAGTCCAGAAAGGGTACCTGAGGCAATGTAGACAGTAGCGGTGACACAACTTGACTCTCACTGTAGATGGCTCAGTAGATGCATCGGAAGACACGACCTGACTTTCACTGTAGATGGCACAGAGGCACGGTAGCACGGGATACAGGGTACAGGCAGCAGGAACGGGTAACACTGGGAACTGGAAAACACTAGGAGACCATTTACAAGACAAACTTTAGGTATACAACAACGCTCAAGCAAGGATCAAGTGGGCAGAGCCCCTTTTATAGTCCAGCAGCATTCTGGGCTAATACTGATTAATGACAGCTGGACGCGTACTGGCCCTTTAAGGGCGCTCTGCGTGAAACAGTCCCAGAACCCGGAAGCAAGTGCCGGCATCTCCCTGGAGGGAGATTCCGCCGAGAACACAGATGTCCATGGCCGGGGCCGTCAGAGGGTAAGTCTGAACGACGTCCCTTGGCCATATACGTCACAATTACATATACATGTGATAGGGCAGTATAGTATATATGTATTAACAACGCTGTACAAAAACACCTCATAAATTGCCAATACATAAATATGTAGTCACTGGATAGGGAGTACAGGTGAAGAGGTAAAAATATGATCAAAGATCAAATTCATATCGAATACCAACCCGTATTTTGCATGTCTGCCCCTCAGTACACCGACCACAAACCACAACCAGACACCCCGACGTACATTTCGCCGTCAGATTTTTCTGGCACTGTAATGTAGATCACAGCAGTGGTTTTTATTTTGGAAAAAGATTCTTTTTGAGCAAGTTATGAGCAATTTTAGATTTATGCTAATTAGTTTCTTAATAGACAACTGGGTGTGTTTTTACTTTTTACCAACTGGGCGTTGTACAGAGGAGTGTATGACGCTGACCAATCAGCGTCATACACTTCTCATTGTCCCAGCCCATTGTTACAGTGTGATTGTGCAGTGAAAGAAGCTGGGCTGGAACAATGGGAAGTGTATGACACGGATTGGTCAGCGTCATACACTCCTCTGTACAATGCCCAGTTGGTAAAAAGTAAAAACACGCCAAGTTGTCTATTAAGAAACAAATTAGCATAAATCTAACATTGCTCATAACTTGCTGAAAAATGATCGTTTTTAAAAATAAATACCACTGTTGTTATCTACATTACAGCGCCGATCAGATTATGTAGGAGATAGTGCACTTATAATCTGGTGACAGAGCCTCTTTAAGCGTGCTAAAATTTCCAAATCCTTTGTTCACACTGGAGATAAGCTGCTGTCAGAAGGATTTGACAGCTGCTTATTACCCTCTCCATTAAAACCACCTGCACACTCAGCCAAGCGTACAAGTGTATGGGGGAGTCAGGAGGAATAGCTGTTGGGCAAACAATATCCAAAGTGTATGAGGAGCAGTCTTATTTAATCTAAAGTAATAATGTAGTGCAGGGTGTCCCAATCAGTGGCTCGTGAACCACTTGTTAGCTCTCTCAGGGTGTTAAAGGGCTTTTCCCATCTCATAAATTTATAGCTTATCCATAGGCTATCTCATAAATGTATTATCTTTGCAAGGTCCACATCTGTGCCCCCCGAATTGCCTCGAGAGGAACATCTGTGCGGCTGTCCGTAACACACATAGAAGTGAATATCAGCGCACATGCATGGCCACCTTTGAATGGAGGCGGCAGCCACCCCAGAAGGCCACACAGTGGACCCCCATTCTTCAGATATGTGTGGATTCCAGATGTGGAACGCCACCAATCAGACATTTATGGCATATCCTGCAGATAGATCATAAATATCTGGGATGAGAATATTCCTTTAATATATGCAGATTTTATTTTTCCCCAATGATAAGCTGTAGCATTTATACATATGCGGTACTCTGCGTCAGAGTATTCTAGTAGCCCCAAGGAAATAGTAACCCTAAAATATGGCACAAGCACTAGATAACCTTAAACACTATAATCAGAAGTGTCAATCTGCACTATGTACCAGCACTTTAGGCTATGTTTACAACCCGTTCATAGAGCACATTCGGCGTATGCGCCAAAAATATCCATAGATTTATGTTGACTGGACGTATGCCCTGGGTGTCCTTTTACCATATGTCTAGGCAGTGTGTGTTAGCATACTTTTTTTTTTTAACTGGATTGGAAATCAACTGCGATTCCCAATACAAGTCAACCAGCAAAAACAATTGTGTGGCATCCTTTTTTTTTTTTTTTTACAATGGAAGTCAATGGCAGACATATGCAATTGCATGTCGTACGCCAAACGTGCACTGTGCACATAGTGTAAACATATGGATATGATCTTATGTTTGCTCTCATTTCCAATCACTTGTGGATTGTTAATAAAAAATGCAGTTTTACGTAATTTTCTTGACGCATTTGAGATGTTAATACTATAAACTGGTATTTCCCAACCAGAACCTGGTCAGAGGTCCCTCAGAAGAAAGCAGCAGGAAGAGCAGTTACTTTCATAGTAGGGATGGACAAATTATAAAGAAACCTGCTTAACCCATTTCCAACTTATGACATACAGTTATGTCATAGCCTGGTAGGGGAAGTATAGAGCAGGCTCACAGGCTGAGCCCGCTCCATACAAAGCGGGTGTCGGCTGTATGTTACGACACCCGACACTTCACACTAATGAGCGGAATAGTGCTCGAGCGCGATGCCGCGGTCAAAAGCGAGGGCAATCGCGGGGTGCCGATGGTTGATATGGTAGCCTGAAGGCCCCCAGATCTGCCCTCTTCGTGCTCCTATTAAGCCCGGCCTCTATTGCAGTATATAGTGCAAAAAAAAATATTAAAAGTTGAAAAAAAAAAACCTTTCCTCCCTAAAGCGTTGTAAAAAATAAACATAATTGGTATTGCCGCGTCCGTAAATCTCTGAACTATTACAATATGTCATAATTTTACATGCCTCATCTCTCATCAAAAAAATGAAATAGAAAGTGATCAAAACCTCGCATGTATCTCAAAATAGTACCATTGAAAACTACAGCTCGTCCCGCAAAAAATATGCCCTCATGCTGCTCAATAGATGTAAGAATAAAAAAATGTTATAGCCCTCAGAACATGGTGACAAAATAAATGTTATTTTTTCGTTAGTTTTTTTCCTTGTAAAAGTAGTAAAATATTAAAAAAAACTATATAAATTTGGTATCACCGTAATTGTATTGACCCACAGAATAAAGTTAACATGTCATTTTAATTGTACGGTGAATGCCGTAAAAACGAAGCGCAAAAAACAATGGGGTAATCGCTGACATTTTCTACCCCACAAATAATTTTTTCCCCCTTTCCTAAGACTTTATATGGTACAATAAAATGGTGCCATGAAAAACTACAACTCACCCAGCAAAAAAAAAAAAAAAAAAAAGCCCTCATAGGACTATATCGACAGAATAATAAAAAAGTTATGGCTTTTGGAATGTAGGGAGGAAAAAATGAAAATCTGAAAAATGGCTGCAGCGTGAAGGGGCTAAAGATCCTTGGCAAAGCAGTTCGTAAATCTGCACCACATTATAGCACTGGGCAATAACTATAAAATAGATAGAAGAAAAAAGGAATAGGCTGGCACTGTTGAACCAGTAAATATTTGAATGGAGTTTTTCAATGGCCTGCTTTGATGGATCACGGCAGTCAAATTGCCCATCGAGGTGCTCATCGACCAGTACAGCACAAACAACTTGAAATCAAAAGATAGAAGATATCGAGGCACTTACCGACTTTGCAACAAATTACTTTTATTCCGGATCTTGGTCTAGGATGTGGAATAAGCCTATGGCCGTTTAGCGTGCGTACACGCTTTTTCAAGACCTTGAAAAAGAGTGTACGCACGCGAAACGGCCGTAGGCTTATTCCACATCCTAGACCAAGATCCGGAATAAAAGTAATTTGTTGCAAAGTTAGTGAGTGCCTCGATATCTTCTATCTTTTGAATAATTATAAATTGCTACACCCCCCTTCACAAAGCTTCTTTGGGGTAGGAATGGAAGTAGCAGTTCCACGGGAGTGCCAAAAAATTTCAGGGGTTTCTCCATAGTAAATACTGAATTATAAAAGTTTTTTTTGCACTTGTTAGGGTATGTTCACACGGTTTATTTACGGACGTAATTCGGGCGTTTTACGCCTCGATTTACGTCTGAAAATGCGCCTCGATAGCGTTGGCAAACATCTGCCCATTCATTAGAATGGGTCTTACGATGTTCTGTGCACACGATCATTTTTTTTACGCCCCTCTGTCAAAAGGCGGTGCGTAAAAAAGACGCCCGCGTCAAAGAAGTGCCTGTCAATTCTTCAGACGTAAATGGAGCCGTTTTCCATGGACTCCATGGAAAACCAGCTCCATTTAACGCCCGTAATGGACGCAGCAAAAAGCGCCTCAACATGCCATTACGGCTGAAATTACGGTGCTGTTTTCTCCTGAAAACAGCCCCGTAATTTCAGCCGTTACAGACGCTGCCGTGTGAACATACCCTTACAGTGAGGGTTTTGGATGCTTTTTGGAATTCGGACCTATATTTGTTTATAAACTCTTTTAAGGGTACATGCACCATTAGACGCTGGTATTTGTTCATTTTACTTTACTGAACAAGTGGGTTTATTTCTTTCTCAAATAAGAAGTCATTTTTCACTCATACCATGAACAAAGATGACGATGTCCTTCCTGGGGGCTGGCAATTCAAATGATAAGTAACCTGTATAAAATAAACAGAAAGTGTAGTTACTGTTGTTTTCTATAAATACTATAAAGTGTATATGCAAGACTGGTAATTAAAACACTAAATAAAACACAGATTTTTTTTATTATTATCATTTGCTTCCTAAATGCAAAATTAAGCAACTTTATAAATAGGTCTTGCATCATTTGCACTCTCTCCCTTCTCTTATTGTAAGAGATACTGGCAGGGAGGAGAGGAGGTTACCCAGGGAAGAGATCACACAGGCAGAATCAGTGTAAGGCCAGGTTCCCCCATAGTGTAAACGCTGCAGAATTTCCGCAATGGAGATCTGTGCGGAAATTCCACAGCATATACAGTAGCAGCAAAGCGGATGAGATTTAGAAAATCTCATGGCCACGCTGCGGAAAAAAACCATAGCGTCAACGTTAATAAATTGTCCTGCAGTGCGGAATTTAAATAGAATTAATTAAATGCTGCATTTTTGTTGATTTTCTGTGGCAGATTTTCCCCATTGAATTAAATAGGGATGCAAAACCCGCAACAAAAAGCCAAGTGTTGCGACTTTTGCGGCGGAGTCGCAGCGATTCCGCCGCAAAAATTGCAACTCGGGAACAAAAATAAAAATCATACTTGTCCAGACGTCTCTCCTTCTTCCTGCAGTCCGGCCTCCTGGGATGACTTTTCATCCCATATGACCGCTGCAGCAAACAGGCTGCAGCGTCACATGGCCTGCAACATCATCCCAGGAGGCCGGACTACGCGCAGAGAAGTGGGAGGGGGTAAGTATGATAGTTTTTCTCTTCTCCCCAGAACTTCTTTCCGCTCCGGAAATTCTGTTAAAAAAAAACGCACCACAATGTGATGCGATTTTTCAGACAGAATGTACTGCAGGTTCCAGGTTGGATACGCTGCGCAGTGTTCACGCAGCGTATCTGACCTGTGGGAACCTAAGGGTTTGTCCACACGTAACGGATTTGCTGCGGAAACTAGCAGACAATCTGTGCCATTTTTGCTGCATTTTTTTGGTGCGTTTTTTTCCCCAAGGGCTTCCGTAGTACAATGCAGGAAATCAGTTCACTTTTTTCCAGCAATAGTTGACATGCAGCGGACGGCCTGAATTTTTCTGCAGCGTGTGGATGACATTTGTTAAATCACAGCCACTTTGCTACTACTGTATTACACTGCATATTTTCCGTCCGCAATTCCGAAAGGAAAATATGGAGCAGATCCGTTATATGTGGTCAAGCCCTAAGGAGAGGAACCACCTCAGAAACTGCAGGGGAGAGAACACACACAACATCTGTCAGCCGTGGGCCGACATGAGCAGCCAAGGTGTTTCCTCTCTTCAAAGGACACCACTGCTTGTGATGCGCGGCTCCAGCTGCAGGACCGTATGAACTCACTCTTCCTGGAGTTTAACTCAACAGACATTTTCCGTTTTTCACTCCCGGCCTTCCAAGAGCCGTATCTTTTTTTATTTTACTGTCAATGGAGTGGTGTGAAGGTTTATTTTTTGTAGTTTTTATTGGCACCATGTAAAGTACCACGTAATGTACTGGAAAACTGAAAAATATTATTTTGGGGGGGGGGGGGCCTTCTTTTTACATCTTTCACTGTGCGATAAAAATGTCACAACTTTATTCTTCTGGTCAATAACATTATGGCGATACCAAATTAATGTAGTTTTTATTATGTTTTACTACTTGGCCAGGCTGGGATCACACAGAGTTTTTTGCAGGAGGAAAATCTGCCTCAAAATTCCGTTTGGAATTTTGAGGCAGATTTTCCTCTACCTGCACGCCGATTTTCACTGCCATTGAGCACAGCGGGCATAAAACGTCGCAAAATACGCTTTCTCTGCCTCCCAAAAGATAGGGCATGACGCTTCTTTTTCCAGCGAGCCGGTTTTTCCGCTCGCGGGAAAAAAGCGCCTCCGCCTCTAATTGAAATCAATGGGAGGAATTTTCGGCCGATTTTTGGCGCAGTTTCCGCATCCAAAAACTCAGTGTGAACTGGCCCTTACAAAGAAAAAACTATTTGCTAAAATAAAAAAAATTAACATTTTTGTCCCCATACTCTGAAAGCCATAACTTTTCAATTTTTATCATCGATTGAGCGATGTGAGGGCTTATTTTTTGCGGGATTACCTATAGTTTTTATTGGTACCATTTGTTGGTACTTACGACTTTTTGATCGCTTTTAATTACATTCTTTTTTAGCGCTAATTTGACCAAGAAACCGCAATAATGTTCTATTGTAATAGTTTAGACTTTTACGAATACGGCAATACCAATTTTGTTTCTTTTTTACATTACTTTAGAGGGAAACATAGAAAAGGTTTTCTTATTTTACCAATTTCTGGCACTTTTACCTTTGATGTTTCATTTACTTTTGGTTGTATTCATTCTATGCAAATATTTGTGCAATAACTTTGATGCTTTGTTCTATCAATGTGATGGTTGAACAGCTATTTATATTGTTTTCATCTTGCAATGACGTCATGGCCGCTCTTTGAACCCTATACATTGGCGGTTCTTTTTCAAATATCTCAGTTTACTTAAAGAGGCTCTGTCACCACATTATAAGTGGCCTGTATTGTACATGATATGATCGGTGCTGTAATGTAGATTACAGCAGTGTTTTTTATTTAGAAAAACGATCATTTATAGTTATGACCTATATTAGCTTTATGCTAATGACTTTCTTAATGGACAACTGGGCGTGTTTTACTTTTAGACCAAGTGGGTGTTGTACAGAGGAGTGTTTGACGCTGACCAATCAGTGACCAATCAGCGTAATAGCTATATCGCTATGTGCAGCCACATACACAAACACTAACGTTACTGCAGTGTCCTTACAATGAATATACATTACCTCCAGCCAGGACGTCATGTGTATTCAGAATCCTGACACTTCGTTAATGTTTCTGTGAGATTTACAGCAAGGCAAGCATAATCTCGTTTTAAATGACAGTTTACAGTGTAATCTCGCGAGTTTACAGTGTAATCTCGGATTCTGAATAGACATCACGTCCTGGCTGGAGGTAATGTATATTCATTGTCAGGACACTGCAGTAACGTTAGTGTATGTGGCTGCACATAGCGATATAGCTATATCGCTATGTGCGGTGTAAATTAATGGAGAAGTGTATGACGCTGATTGGTCAGCGTCATACACTTCTCTCCACAACACCCACTTGGCCAAAAAGTAAAACACGCCCAGTTGTCCATTAAGAAACTCATTAGCATAAAGCTAAAATAGGTCATAAAATGATCGTTTTTCTAAATAAAAAAACTCTGCTGTAATCTACATTACAGCACCGATCACATCATATACAATATAGAGCACTTATAATGTGGTGACAGAGCCTCTTTAATGAGCATCACTGTTTGTTTTATGTTTGGCCTGAGGAAGACGGTGGTCCAGCGTTGAAACGCGTGGCCTTATTATTAAATTAAGTGGTTGGTTATCAGCCATGTTGGTGTTTCCTTGAATTTGTTTCAGTTATTCCCTGTGTTTCTGTTTGTCCTGACTTTTGTTTTGGCTCTGACAAGAGACTTCCGGCCTGACCTTGCCACCTGAAAAGGATTACTGGA